>NC_137104.1:55625175-55697675 GCF_949357685.1 Gobio gobio | reverse complement strand
ACTGGTTCAAAACTTCTCATGCACCTTCAGGGCATCGTGCCGATGACCCATACGGAGTTTCGTAACGATACGCTAATGCGTTCATGAAATACAGCATTTTACTAGAAAATTCAAAATGGCCGACGCCCAAAATTTGACTCGACATGCCGCTCTGAATATATGATTTTTGGACAAATCGTTCAGAAGTTATAAGCAAAAACATCTTCTGACCACTAGGTGGCGCTGCGCCGAAATTGTGCGGGTCGCCTCAGGTCATGGTTGTAATAACACACACCAAGTTTGGTCAGAATCAGTGAAGCGTTGCGGTGATATCGCCTCACGGTCATTTTGGTGCACTCTTTATCTAATTGGTTTGTGTGTTATTCAAGAACGGTTTGATTGATTAACTTGAATTCCATAACATTTTGTCGGCAGGGTCTGAAGATGATCTGGGTCAATTTAGCTGAAAATCGGAGCAACGGACTAGTTATGGTGCGTTCACACCAGACGTGAATGAAGCGTTTTGCGCGAGTGATTTACACGTTAAGTCAATGCAAAGACGCGAATAGACATTTTGCGGCGCGGATGACACAGCGTGAATTGAGCGTTTCTGGCGTTTGACGCGCTTAACATTCGCGCAAATTGCGCAAGTTAAAAATATCAGAACTTTGGCAGATATTCGCTCCACGATAACCAATCAGAAGCTTGCTCTAGAAGTGACAACAATGAGGATAAATCATTTGTGGATACCCGGAGCTGTACGACACATCTTCATACTTTATAGAAACAGGAATAAAGAGGATCTTGCTTGGAAGAAAGTGAGTGAGGAGGTCGGACAGTCTGGGGAGTTGTAGAAAACGCTCTTTACTCAATTAGAGCTCTACATATTGAGACTACAAGCTAGCTAAAGCTGGCAAATTGAGCTTATTCGCCTTATTTTAAAACAATCCATGTCAGCCATTTCACAACGAGATTTCACACAGGGTCATGAAGGACCAGTGGAGAACCGGCCACAGGGTCATGGAGGACCAGTGGAGAACCGGCCACAGGGTCATGAGGGACCAGTGGAGAACCGGCCACAGGGTCATGAAGGACCAGTGGAGAACCGGCCACAGGGTCATGAGGGACCAGTGGAGAACCGGCCACAGGGTCATGAAGGACCAGTGGAGAACCGGCCACAGGGTCATGGAGGACCAGTGGAGAACCGGCCACAGGGTCATGAAGGACCAGTGGAGAACCGGCCACAGGGTCATGAAGGACCAGTGGAGAACCGGCCACAGGGTCATGAAGGACCAGTGGAGAACCGGCCACAGGGTCATGGAGGACCAGTGGAGAACCGGCCACAGGGTCATGAAGGACGAGTGGAGAACCGGCCACAGGGTCATGAAGGACCAGTGGAGTCAACCGGCCATAGGGTCATGGAGGACCAGTGGAGAGCCGGCCACAGGGTCATGAAGGACCAGTGGAGAACCGGCCACAGGGTCATGAAGGACCAGTGGAGAACCTGCCACAGGGTCATGAAGGACCAGTGGAGAACCGGCCACAGGGTCATGAAGGACCAGTGGAGAACCGGCCACAGGGTCATGGAGGACCAGTGGAGAACCGGCCACAGGGTCATGAAGGACCAGTGGAGAACCGGCCACAGGGTCATGAAGGACCAGTGGAGAACTGGCCACAGGGTCATGGAGGACCAGTGGAGAACCGGCCACAGGGTCATGAAGGACCAGTGGAGAACTGGCCACAGGGTCATGAAGGACCAGTGGAGAACCGGCCACAGGGTCATGGAGGACCAGTGGAGAACCGGCCACAGGGTCATGAAGGACCAGTGGAGAACCGGCCACAGGGTCATGAAGGACCAGTGGAGAACTGGCCACAGGGTCATGGAGGACCAGTGGAGAACCGGCCACAGGGTCATGAAGGACCAGTGGAGAACCGGCCACAGGGTCATGAAGGACCAGTGGAGAACCGGCCACAGGGTCATGGAGGACCAGTGGAGAACCGGCCACAGGGTCATGAAGGACGAGTGGAGAACCGGCCACAGGGTCATGAAGGACCAGTGGAGTCAACCGGCCATAGGGTCATGGAGGACCAGTGGAGAGCCGGCCACAGGGTCATGAAGGACCAGTGGAGAACCGGCCACAGGGTCATGAAGGACCAGTGGAGAACCTGCCACAGGGTCATGAAGGACCAGTGGAGAACCGGCCACAGGGTCATGAAGGACCAGTGGAGAACCGGCCACAGGGTCATGGAGGACCAGTGGAGAACCGGCCACAGGGTCATGAAGGACCAGTGGAGAACCGGCCACAGGGTCATGAAGGACCAGTGGAGAACTGGCCACAGGGTCATGGAGGACCAGTGGAGAACCGGCCACAGGGTCATGAAGGAGCAGTGGAGAACTGGCCACAGGGTCATGAAGGACCAGTGGAGAACCGGCCACAGGGTCATGGAGGACCAGTGGAGAACCGGCCACAGGGTCATGAAGGACGAGTGGAGAACCGGCCACAGGGTCATGAAGGACCAGTGGAGAACCGGCCACAGGGTCATGAAGGACCAGTGGAGTCAACCGGCCATAGGGTCATGGAGGACCAGTGGAGAGCCGGCCACAGGGTCATGGAGGACCAGTGGAGAACCGGCCACAGGGTCATGGAGGACCAGTGGAGAACCGGCCACAGGGTCATGGAGGACCAGTGGAGAACCGGCCACAGGGTCATGAAGGACCAGTGGAGAACCGGCCACAGGGTCATGAAGGACCAGTGGAGAACCGGCCACAGGGTCATGGAGGACCAGTGGAGAACCGGCCACAGGGTCATGAAGGACGAGTGGAGAACCGGCCACAGGGTCATGAAGGACCAGTGGAGTCAACCGGCCATAGGGTCATGGAGGACCAGTGGAGAGCCGGCCACAGGGTCATGGAGGACCAGTGGAGAACCGGCCACAGGGTCATGGAGGACCAGTGGAGAACCGGCCACAGGGTCATGGAGGACCAGTGGAGAACCGGCCACAGGGTCATGGAGGACCAGTGGAGAACCGGCCACAGGGTCATGGAGGACCAGTGGAGAATCGGCCACAGGGTCATGAAGGACCAGTGGAGAACCGGCCACAGGGTCATGGAGGACCAGTGGAGAACCGGCCACAGGGTCATGGAGGACCAGTGGAGAATCGGCCACAGGGTCATGAAGGACCAGTGGAGAACCGGCCACAGGGTCATGGAGGACCAGTGGAGAACCGGCCACAGGGTCATGAAGGACCAGTGGAGAACCGGCCACAGGGTCATGAAGGACCAGTGGAGAACCGGCCACAGGGTCATGGAGGACCAGTGGAGAACCGGCCACAGGGTCATGGAGGACCAGTGGAGAACCGGCCACAGGGTCATGAAGGACCAGTGGAGAACCGGCCACAGGGTCATGAAGGACCAGTGGAGAACCGGCCACAGGGTCATGGAGGACCAGTGGAGAACCGGCCACAGGGTCATGAAGGACCAGTGGAGAACCTGCCACAGGGTCATGAAGGACCAGTGGAGAACCGGCCACAGGGTCATGAAGGACCAGTGGAGAACTGGCCACAGGGTCATGGAGGACCAGTGGAGAACCGGCCACAGGGTCATGAAGGACCAGTGGAGAACCGGCCACAGGGTCATGAAGGACCAGTGGAGAACTGGCCACAGGGTCATGGAGGACCAGTGGAGAACCGGCCACAGGGTCATGAAGGACCAGTGGAGAACTGGCCACAGGGTCATGAAGGACCAGTGGAGAACCGGCCACAGGGTCATGGAGGACCAGTGGAGAACCGGCCACAGGGTCATGAAGGACGAGTGGAGAACCGGCCACAGGGTCATGAAGGACCAGTGGAGAACCGGCCACAGGGTCATGAAGGACCAGTGGAGTCAACCGGCCATAGGGTCATGGAGGACCAGTGGAGAGCCGGCCACAGGGTCATGGAGGACCAGTGGAGAACCGGCCACAGGGTCATGGAGGACCAGTGGAGAACCGGCCACAGGGTCATGGAGGACCAGTGGAGAACCGGCCACAGGGTCATGGAGGACCAGTGGAGAACCGGCCACAGGGTCATGAAGGACCAGTGGAGAACCGGCCACAGGGTCATGAAGGACCAGTGGAGTCAACCGGCCATAGGGTCATGGAGGACCAGTGGAGAGCCGGCCACAGGGTCATGAAGGACCAGTGGAGAACCGGCCACAGGGTCATGAAGGACCAGTGGAGAACCTGCCACAGGGTCATGAAGGACCAGTGGAGAACCGGCCACAGGGTCATGAAGGACCAGTGGAGAACCGGCCACAGGGTCATGGAGGACCAGTGGAGAACCGGCCACAGGGTCATGAAGGACCAGTGGAGAACCGGCCACAGGGTCATGAAGGACCAGTGGAGAACTGGCCACAGGGTCATGGAGGACCAGTGGAGAACCGGCCACAGGGTCATGAAGGACCAGTGGAGAACTGGCCACAGGGTCATGAAGGACCAGTGGAGAACCGGCCACAGGGTCATGGAGGACCAGTGGAGAACCGGCCACAGGGTCATGAAGGACCAGTGGAGAACCGGCCACAGGGTCATGAAGGACCAGTGGAGAACTGGCCACAGGGTCATGGAGGACCAGTGGAGAACCGGCCACAGGGTCATGAAGGACCAGTGGAGAACCGGCCACAGGGTCATGAAGGACCAGTGGAGAACCGGCCACAGGGTCATGGAGGACCAGTGGAGAACCGGCCACAGGGTCATGAAGGACGAGTGGAGAACCGGCCACAGGGTCATGAAGGACCAGTGGAGTCAACCGGCCATAGGGTCATGGAGGACCAGTGGAGAGCCGGCCACAGGGTCATGAAGGACCAGTGGAGAACCGGCCACAGGGTCATGAAGGACCAGTGGAGAACCTGCCACAGGGTCATGAAGGACCAGTGGAGAACCGGCCACAGGGTCATGAAGGACCAGTGGAGAACCGGCCACAGGGTCATGGAGGACCAGTGGAGAACCGGCCACAGGGTCATGAAGGACCAGTGGAGAACCGGCCACAGGGTCATGAAGGACCAGTGGAGAACTGGCCACAGGGTCATGGAGGACCAGTGGAGAACCGGCCACAGGGTCATGAAGGACCAGTGGAGAACTGGCCACAGGGTCATGAAGGACCAGTGGAGAACCGGCCACAGGGTCATGGAGGACCAGTGGAGAACCGGCCACAGGGTCATGAAGGACGAGTGGAGAACCGGCCACAGGGTCATGAAGGACCAGTGGAGAACCGGCCACAGGGTCATGAAGGACCAGTGGAGTCAACCGGCCATAGGGTCATGGAGGACCAGTGGAGAGCCGGCCACAGGGTCATGGAGGACCAGTGGAGAACCGGCCACAGGGTCATGGAGGACCAGTGGAGAACCGGCCACAGGGTCATGGAGGACCAGTGGAGAACCGGCCACAGGGTCATGAAGGACCAGTGGAGAACCGGCCACAGGGTCATGGAGGACCAGTGGAGAACCGGCCACAGGGTCATGGAGGACCAGTGGAGAACCGGCCACAGGGTCATGAAGGACGAGTGGAGAACCGGCCACAGGGTCATGAAGGACCAGTGGAGTCAACCGGCCATAGGGTCATGGAGGACCAGTGGAGAGCCGGCCACAGGGTCATGGAGGACCAGTGGAGAACCGGCCACAGGGTCATGGAGGACCAGTGGAGAACCGGCCACAGGGTCATGGAGGACCAGTGGAGAACCGGCCACAGGGTCATGGAGGACCAGTGGAGAACCGGCCACAGGGTCATGGAGGACCAGTGGAGAATCGGCCACAGGGTCATGAAGGACCAGTGGAGAACCGGCCACAGGGTCATGGAGGACCAGTGGAGAACCGGCCACAGGGTCATGGAGGACCAGTGGAGAATCGGCCACAGGGTCATGAAGGACCAGTGGAGAACCGGCCACAGGGTCATGGAGGACCAGTGGAGAACCGGCCACAGGGTCATGAAGGACCAGTGGAGAACCGGCCACAGGGTCATGAAGGACCAGTGGAGAACCGGCCACAGGGTCATGGAGGACCAGTGGAGAACCGGCCACAGGGTCATGGAGGACCAGTGGAGAACCGGCCACAGGGTCATGGAGGACCAGTGGAGAACCGGCCACAGGGTCATGAAGGACCAGTGGAGAACCGGCCACAGGGTCATGGAGGACCAGTGGAGAACCGGCCACAGGGTCATGAAGGACCAGTGGAGAACCGGCCACAGGGTCATGGAGGACCAGTGGAGAACCGGCCACAGGGTCATGGAGGACCAGTGGAGAACCGGCCACAGGGTCATGAAGGACCAGTGGAGAACCGGCCACAGGGTCATGAAGGACCAGTGGAGAACCGGCCACAGGGTCATGGAGGACCAGTGGAGAACCGGCCACAGGGTCATGAAGGACCAGTGGAGAACCGGCCACAGGGTCATGGAGGACCAGTGGAGAACCGGCCACAGGGTCATGGAGGACCAGTGGAGAACCGGCCACAGGGTCATGGAGGACCAGTAGAGAACCGGCCACAGGGTCATGGAGGACCAGTGGAGAACCGGCCACAGGGTCATGGAGGACCAGTAGAGAACCGGCCACAGGGTCATGAAGGACCAGTGGAGAACCGGCCACAGGGTCATGGAGGACCAGTAGAGAACCGGCCACAGGGTCATGGAGGACCAGTGGAGAACCGGCCACAGGGTCATGGAGGACCAGTAGAGAACCGGCCACAGGGTCATGGAGGACCAGTGGAGAACCGGCCACAGGGTCATGGAGGACCAGTGGAGAACCGGCCACAGGGTCATGGAGGACCAGTGGAGAACCGGCCACAGGGTCATGGAGGACCAGTGGAGAACCGGCCACAGGGTCATGAAGGACCAGTAGAGAACCGGCCACAGGGTTATGAAGGACCAGTGGAGAACCGGCCACAGGGTCATGGGCGGCCGAGGCTCATTGATGCCCGTGTGGGTCGATCAAACAGACGAGCTACTGGAGCTCAAACTGCTGCAGAAGTTAATGCTGGTTCTGATAGAAAGGGCTCAGAATACACAGAGCATCTCAGTTTGTTGTGTATGGGGCGGCACAGCCGCTGACCAGTGCCCATGCTGACCCCTGACCCCGCCCAAAGCACCAACAGTGGCCCGTGAGCATCAGAACTGGACCTCGGAGCAATAGAAGAAGGCCTGGTCTGATGATCACGTGTTCTTCTACATCACACCTTCAGAGGTCAAGTGGAGTCCATCAGAGACGGGTCAGGGGGACACAATATTATGCCTGTTTTGAAAACATTATTAAAGACCAGATAACTTTGAACAAACATTAAATTAACGTCACTGGAAGAATGTTTGTTCAAAACGTTGAGAGGGCGTTTCCTGAGATAATGAGTCTATAATGATAGTTAATGTTTTCCAGCATCATTGTGCTTATTTCACTGCTCTCGTTCTGCTCACACGATAATCCAGTAATGACATGATAATGTACAATCAGCTGCTGATCATCATAAAACGCAGATCCTCAGTGAGTTATAAAGACCTCAGCGCTTCATGTCACCATGTGCTACGCCTCACTTTACCCCATGATTTAAACATGACACGTTCCCTTGCTTAGTAAAATGATTACCACACAATTTATGTAGTGTTAATCACCAATGATTGACCAGATGAAGCTCTTAATGCGCAAAACATCTCACAGCTTATGTAATCGGTTCAATAAGTTTCTTGAAAGCGTCTTCAAACGCCATCAATGATTCCTTACGCCTCAAATGGCCCTCAACGAGGAGCCTGTGAGTTATTATAACGCGTGTTGGACTTCAGTATGGGATGTGTGTGGATTTATGAGGCTAGGGTGTATCTGTGAGATAGGACACTCTTGACCTGTACACCCCGCCTTCAATCGCTATCAGGTAAATATAACTGACAGCAGTTTCTCTTCACTCATGTCTGGAATACACCGTCAGTCATTATATAAAGAATCACTCATGCTATTTATAAAACACAATGGCAAAGCAACTACAGCGACAAAACTAATCTTAGAATGTCCAGTTTTATGAATATGAATAAATATTTTGAACACTTTAGTCGAGGGTCCAATTCTCACTGTTAACTAGTTGCTTATTATCATGAAATACAGCATTTTACTACCAAATTCAAAATGGTCGACACCCAAAATGCCGCCCCGAAGCTATGATTTTTGGACAAACCGTTCAGAAGTTATAAGCAAAAATATCTCCTATACTAAAAGTAGGTATTTTGGAGAAATTTTGTCTCTATCCCTTACGGTTCAAAAGTTATTAGCATACACAGGAGTGCAACTTTGGACAGGTGGTGGCGCTAGAGAGATTGAGTTAGAGACTCCAAATTTTCTCTGATGACAGTTCAGACTGTCCTCTATCTGTGTGCCAAATTTCAAACACTTTAGTCGAGGGTCCAATTCTCACTAGTTGCTTATTATCATGAAATACAGCATTTTACTACCAAATTCAAAATGGCCGACACCCAAAATTTGACTCGACATGCCGCCCCAAATTTATGATTTTTGGACAAACCGTTCAGAAGTTATTCAGAAGATGCGCAGAAACTCTGCAGGTCGCCTCAGGTCATGGTTGTAATAACACACACCAAGTTTGGTCAGAATCAGTGAAGTGTTGCGGTGATATCGCCTCACGATCATTTTGGTGCACTCTTTATCTAATTGGTTTGTGCGTTATTCGAGAACGATTTGACGAATTAACTTGAATTCCATAACATTTTGTTGGCAGGGTCTGAAGATGATCTGGGTCAATTTTCCTGAAAATCGGAGTTCGAAAAAGTAGGTTTTTCGGAGAAATTTTGTTTCCATCACTTACGGTTCAAAAGTTATTAGCATAAACAGGAGTGCAACTTTGGACAGGTGGTGGCGCTAGAGAGATTGAGTTAGAGGCTCCAAATTTGCTCTGATGACCGTTCAGATTGTCCTCTATATGTGTGCCAAATTTCATAACTTTCCCGCAAGCGGTTCTCTGAATGTTGAAAACATCCAGTTCGTACAAATTCGTAACACTTTAGTCGAGGGTCCAATTCTCACTTTTAACGAGTTGCTTATTATCATGCATATTACTATGCATATTGCCTTATTCTGTATGATCATATTCTACATCCCTTAATCTAAACATAACTATATTTATAACTATTAATAAGCAGTAATGAGTTTATTGAGGCAAAACATGTAGTTAACAGTGAGAATTGGACACATCTAAAGTGTGACCGCTAATTTATTGAATACACAGAATTTTGTTTTTAATTGTGATTTTATATTTTAACTGCAATTAACAAGTGTATTAGTAAAATAATAATTGTAAAATGTATTTCATAAAATGGTAATGGAATAAAAAAATAAAACCTGTAGTAAAAATAACAAATACTATTAAAAAACACTATAAAATAATACAGTAGTGTTCTACAGTTTATGGTCTCGTCTGCTCATCAAATCTGCGTTTATTTGATCCACAAATACAGTAAAAATTGTGAAATATTATTCCAACATAAATCAGCTGTTCTCTATGTGAATATATAGTGAAGTGTAATTTATATCATGTGATCTTTATCATCATTACTCAAGTCTTCAGTGTCACATCAAAAAATAATTTGTGTGTGTGTAAACTGATACATTCCCAGGATTCTTTGATGAATACAATGTTCCCAAGAACAGTGTGTATCCGAAATATAATCTTTTGTAACTTTATAAATGTCTTCACTTTTGATCAGTGTAATGTGTCCTTGATGAATAAAAGTAGTTTTTTGCAAAATGCAAGAATGCCGTTTTTTTCAACCAGACAAACCGTGATCCTACACCTCGAGTCTACCTGTCAAAATGCAGCGCGTGTGTGTGTGTGTGTGTGTGTGTGTGTGGGAGGATGTCAGTGCTAAAGGTCACCTTGTGAATGTCGCTGCCAGTATTTATTGACATCGCCAGCCATCACTTCACCTCTTCTCTTCCATCTCTGAGACCAAACGCAGCAGGAATGAAGCTGAAGCTGAAGCTCCCCAACCCGGGTCTGGATGAGCGGATTCCCTCTCACGCCGAGCTGGAGAAGCTGGAGCTGGAGGAGGCTGGAGAGCGGCCGCAGTGGGACAACAAAACCCAGTACATGCTGACCTGTGTGGGCTTCTGTGTGGGACTGGGCAACGTCTGGAGGTTCCCCTACCTCTGCCAGAGCCATGGAGGAGGTGAGCGGACACACACACACACACACACACACACACACACACACGGACACACATCTGGACGCCACAGCAAGCCTCTGCATCTGTAAAACATAGTTTTAACAACTTAAACAAACTTAAGATCAAGCTCAGATTTCTGCACTCAAAAAATCACTTTTTGTGTGTATTCAAATAATCATATTTTCAAAATGCATGTACTCAAATGGCTTAGAATCAGGATAAATGTGTTCAAATATTCCGTTACAATATATGAGATTGAAACAAATTCGATGTATTGATGATGAAAACACTAATCTGACCTGTTTCATTTACGCATGACTGACACATTTTATTAGTTTATCTTAAAACGGTCATTTGAATGGATGCAATTCAAATACATAAATCTTATGTAGTATAACTAATAACTAACTGTCCACAAACACGACATCTATTAGCATTTCCAACCCAACTTCTCTATTCACCACCAAAGCCACTTGGTTTGATTTAATATTAAGACATGTTTATGATTGTTTTAAAGGAGCGGTGCATGTAAATATTTGATTAATGTGAGAGAAAAATCGACGTAATTTGTTTAATATACGAGTGTATTAAAAGCAATTCGCCAAAAAGTGTTTCTGGGAATAGTAAAATACAACCCATTGTTTGCTTGTTTTTTAAAGATGATATAATTCTGTGTGTTTTCATACGCATGTAAACGCACTATAAACACGCCTCATAAAACCCAAACGCTCGTAATGGGCTGAAAGGAGCCATTTAAAACGATTATAGTTAAACATTAATTCAACGGAGATTGATTACGCTATTAAAACTGGATGGAAGTTTCCAGTGAGAAACGTCTGATAGTTTGATATAGAGGAATAAGTACTCTTCCCGTGGCTTTAGTAGGGTGAGCACATATTCCTCAAGAGACTCTAAAGATGTCAATTCCAATGGGAAATATCAGTCAGTCAATGCTAATCCTGGGATTAGTGTCGTTTCTCAGACACAGATTACATGGAGAGCAAATCTGCATCTTGGATTTTCCTCTTTCCTGATTTTTATGGTACGGGTCAAATTGACCCTAATTGGATTCACTAGAATTCACCATTCCATACCATTCAAAATAAAAAAAAATAAAAAAGTAATAAAATAATAAAATAAAGTAAAATAAATAAATAAATAAATAAATAATAAAATAAATAAATAAAATCAATTTAAAAATAAATAAATAAATAAACAAAATAATAATAAAATAAAGTAAAGTAAAGTAAAGTAAAGTAAAATAAATAGTAAAATAACAAAATAAATTAAAATAATGTAAATAAAATAAAATAAAATAAAGTAATAAAATAATAAAATAAAGTAAAGTAAAATAAAAAATAAAATAAAATTATAATAAGATAAAATAAAGTAAAGTAAAATAAAGTGAAAGAAATAAAATAAAATAATAAAATAGTAAAGTAAAGTAAAATAAATGAAATAAATAAATGAAATAAATAAATAAAATAAATAAAATAAATAAAATAAATAAAATAAATAAAATAAATAAAATAAATAAAATAAATAAAATAAATAAAATAAAATTATAAAAAAGTAAAGTGAAATAAATACAATTAAATGATAAAATAAAGTAAAGTAAAATAAATCAATAAAATAATAAAAAAGTAAAGTGAAATAAATAAAACAAAATACAATTATAAAATAAAGTAAAGTAAAATAAAGTAGAGTGAAATAAATAAAATAAATAAAATAAATAAAATAAATAAAATAAATAAAATAAATAAAATAAAATAAAATAAAATAAAATAAAATAAAATAAAATAAAATAAAATAAATAAAATAAATAAATAAAATAAAATAAAATAAAATAAAATAAAATAAAATAAAATAAAATAAAATAAAATAAAATAAAATAAAATAAAGTAAAGTAAAGTAAAATAAAATAATAAATAATAAAATAAATAAATAAAATCAATTTAAAAATAAATAAATAAATAAACAAAATAATAATAAAGTAAAGTAAAGTAAAGTAAAGTAAAATAAATAATAAAATAACAAAATAAATTTAAATAATGTAAATAAAATAAAATAAAATAAAGTAATAAAATAATAAAATAAAGTAAAGTAAAATAAAAAATAAAATAAAATTATAATAAGATAAAATAAAGTAAAGTAAAATAAAGTGAAATAAATAAAATAAAATAATAAAATAGTAAAGTAAAGTAAAGTAAAATAAATAAAATAAATAAAATAAAATTATAAAAAAAGTAAAGTGAAATAAATACAATTAAATGATAAAATAAAGTAGAGTTAAATAAATAAAATAATATAATAAAGTAAAGTAAAATAAATCAATAAAATAATAAAAAAGTAAAGTGAAATAAATAAAACAAAATACAATTATAAAGTAAAATAAAGTAGAGTGAAATAAATAAAATAAATAAAATAAATAAAATAAATAAAATAAATAAAATAAATAAAATAAATAAAATAAATAAAATAAAATAAAATAAAATAAAATAAAATAAAATAAAATAAAATAAAATAAATAAAATAAAATAAAATAAAATAAAATAAAATAAAGTAAAGTAAAGTAAAGTAAAGTAAAGTAAAGTAAAGTAAAGTAAAGTAAAGTAAAGTAAAATAATAAAGTAAAGTCAAGTAAAATAAATAAAATAAAAAAAAAATTTTTTCAAACGAAACACTTTTCAGAAGTGTGGAAAAAGCACTTTTTCGGACTAATAGTAGAATCACGACGCTCGCAACGACTAAATCATGGGTTCGACTCCATGCATGAACTGATATAAATGCATCAGTCAATCAACACAGTGTTAATGCCTGTTCACACGGACGATCTTCGCACGCGTTTAGTCTCTCTTCTTCTTCTGCGTGATGAGCGAGTGTCAGAAGCGTAAAGTGGCGCCACCTTGTGTACGGGAGCGGCTTCATCTACTGAATGTGCAGGTTCACTCGCCGCATCGCCAGTGGAAATCGCTCGGGTGTGAACACAAAGACACGCCGAAAAATATCTCGAAAAACACTGGCGATAATCGTCCCGGTGTGCACAGGCCTTAAAGTTCAGCCAATTTCAGGCCAGTTAAGAAATTGACAACAGAATACATCAAAACACTATTTTAATTTTGGTCTGTGCAACCATGAAACATGATTTTAACCGTGAAATATCATGATCATCATAGGTTGACCAGTATTTCTGACAGCTCAACAATCGGACACTATACACAATATTGTATTATATCTCTACACTCGGAGAAACATCTGAGACGTCCAGTAACAGAACTCAGAGTTCTGAAAGCACATCTTCATCACGACCCTTCATGAAGTGAGCAGTTTCACCTTCACCTCCTCAGGTTATCGTCACGTGGACTTTTGGAGCTTCGGCTGATAAGAGTAAACGCTCAGATAAAGCCTCAGATGGTCGCTGACATCACTGTGTTTCCTAAAACAGCTGCTTCAGTGTGACACAGCGAAATACTGCGCATGCATTACACCATATCCTGACCTATAACAACAAAAACATAACGCAAGACCATGGACAGAACATTCAGTTCGGTTCTAGAGTTTGATTTCGCATATTTAACCTCAATAGTGATACTCATAATCACCGTAAAGGCATTTTATGGCTGTTATAAAACTTTTTAAAAGGCAGTTTTAAATATAGCTGCAAGCAGCAATACCGGGGCCAAGCGCACATAAGAAGACAAGTCATGCCAAAATGGCTGGGAGTGTCAGATCAACGGCAGCAATGAGGCAAAAAGGCTGAAAAATGCATTGTAGTCGATGGGAATTTTTATGTTTTGTTCTATTATAGCGCCACCAAGAGGCACAATCCCACCATTTTCATGTCATCGGAGTGAGCCCATTCATGTGTGTGTCAATTTTGGTGCAAATATCTCATTTCGTTTTGGAGTTATAGACATTTATGTGAAAAAACATGTAAAAAATGACTGACTCCTGACTTTGATTGGATTTTACTCCCTTACTATCAATATTTTGACATTTGCCCATTAGCATTTGACTATCGACATATGTTTCCGAACTTCTGACGCTGGTTTCGTCTCAATCGGACTAGCGGTTTCGAAGATATCAGCTAATGTTTTATAAGTGCTAAATTACAACGCTCCACAAACCATAGGCCGAAACCTGGCAAGTCTGGTATTGTTGGACTCAGCAAGAATTCATGAGACAAAACAAAGTGACTCCCATAAAAATAAGTCAACCACACCCAAAGTTATAAGCATTTTGGGAAAAAAAAAAATCCAGTAGGTGGCGCTGTTTCGAAAACTTCTCAGGCTCCTTCAGGGCATCGAGCTGATGACCCAAACCAAGTTTCGTAACAATCTGTTCATGTGTTCATAAAATACAGCATTGTAGCACATCATTCAAAATGGCCGAGAGCCAAAATGGCTGATATGGTAAAATTGGATATCCGACAACTCGGCATGACGTCCCGAATCTAACGACATTTGTTGGATCTCCAGACCAGTAGGTGGCCCTGCGCCAACACGCTGCATGTTTCCTCAGGTCATGCTTGTGATGACATGTACCAAGTTTGAATTTAATACGTTAAAGCGTTGCGGAGATATAGCCTTAAGTGTGTTTTTGCAACCACTGCGTACAATTTGCTTGTGAGTTTTTCGAAAACGATTTGACGAATCAACTTTCCATAACAATGAATTCCATAACATTTTGTCGGCATTGTCTGAAGATGATCTGGGTAATTTTTTGTGAAAATCGGAGCACCGGCCTAGGACGAGTTCGAAAAAAGTAGGTTTTTCTGAAAATTCAAAATGGCGGGAAAATCTTCATGACGGAAATGACATCATAGGGTGCAATCGAATCGGCTTGAGCCAAGGAATCGAATGAAATTTTTTTGTTTCTATCCATTAGGGTTAAAAAATGATTAGCATAAACATGAGTGAAATTTTGGACAGGTGGTGGCACTAGAGGGATTGTTTTAGAGACTCCAAAATGGGGTTGGTTAATGTTGGGCCAGTTCTCTATCTGTGTGCCAAAATTCATAACTTTCACGCAAACGGTTCTATGGGCTGCCATAGACTCCAATGGCGCAATAATAATAAGAAATCTAACGTTTTTTGTTCCTTAGCACCTTCGGTGTTTGGCCCCTAATTATCAAGGCCAAGCACAACAGACGCAAACAAGGAAGCAGCATCAGACCAATTGCAAACATGAGTGAAGACATTTGGAGACAATTTTAAGCAAAAACCCATAAATACATTGAGTTATATAGAGACAATTTCATATTTTGTTTAATTATAGCGCCACCAAGTGGCACAGTCACACTACTTTTTATGTGTCAAATTTGGTGAAAATATCTCATTTCGTTTAGGAGTTACAGACATTTACATTCATGAGCATATATAAAATAACCCAAACTCGACTGCTATTTATTATCAAAATTTTGACATTTCATGTGAAGCTTCCAGTCAACCCGCTATGATTCAGATTATCCTACGGTGGTTTCGTCTCGATCGGACTAACGGTTTCGAAGATATTCGTGAAAGTTGTTTAAGCGCTAAATCACAACGTTGAACAAACCATGAGGCGAAATCTAGCATGTTTGGTATCGTTGGACTCGGCAAGGATTCAGGAATCTAAGGATATGACTCCCATGAAAGTAAGGGTGATTTCACATTTCTAGTTCGGTTCATTTGGTCCGAACCAAGGGCAAACAATTATACATTGTAGCATTTTTGCAACTTTTTTGGTTTCTTTTCACACCACACTGATTGCTTTGGTGTTGGGTCTGTTCGTCTGAAAGCGTACCGACACCACCTCTTCAAAGAGCTCTCATACGCTTGTTTGGTCCGCTTTTGGTGTGCACTCGAGAGCGATTGCTACTTTCACATCTGACCAAACGAACCGCACCAAAGGGGAAAACCACCTCTAGTACAATTCAACCCAATTAAATGAGGCAGGTGTGAAAGCACCCATCGTCAACCAAATCCAAAGTTATACGCATGTGAATATTTGATTTTACCACTTGGTGGCGCTGGCTCGAAACTTCTCAGGTTCCTTCAGGACATCGTGCCGATGACCCATACCGAGTTTCGTAACGATACGCTAATGCGTTCATAAAATACAGCATTTCTCTGCAGAATTCAAAATGTCTGATGCCCAAAATGGCTGATATGGAAAAATTTGATATCATTCAACTCAACATGCCATCCCGAATCTAACTTTTTATGCAAAAATAGCCATTTTTTCTTATCTCCGCACCAGTAGGTGATGCTGTGCTGAAACGCAGCATGTATCCTCAGGTCATGCTTGTCAGAATACAAAAATAGCCTTATGTCTATTTTCACAAGCACTACATAAAATTTGTTCGCGCATTATTCAAAAACGTTTTGTTGGCAATGTCTGAAGATGATCTGGTTCAATTTCCGTGCAAATCGGATAAAGGAGGAGTTCGGAATAGTTTTTTTTTGGCGGGAAAAAATTGCCACTAACGAAAATGATGTCACAGGATTCAAGCGAATTGTCTTGAGCCACAGAATTTCGTATCTCGCCCTTGTGCTGCATTCACACCAAACGTGAATAGAGCGTCAGGAGCGAGTGATTTCAATGTTAAGTCAATGGAAAGACGCGCTGACGCATGTCTGGAGGTCCTGCGGCGCGATAGATGCGATTCCGCTCATTCGTGCGAACTGGCCGCGCAAATTGAGCATCTTGCACGTTACGCGTGAGTGGTTTTATTTGGTGTTTTTTGTGCATTCACGCGTTTGAAGAGAATTCGCGTCTGACGCCCGAGTTGAAAATTGTGAACTTTGGCGTCTATTCGCGGCGCGTTAACCAATCAGGAGCCTGCTCGCTGCTGTCACATGGTGAAGTGACGCGATGAGAAACCCTGCATAATTTAAAAATACTACTATTGTGTCACAAAATGTAGTTTTAAGAGTTTTCCAGGTGAGAATGCAGTTATTTAAAGCTCAAATCTGTGGTTTATTTATAAAGAGAGCGCCTATTTAAATAAAATAATCTTGTGTTTTTGGAGTTGTGAGGTCCAGACGATCACCGGGTGCTCAGTGCTCATTAACCCCAGAGAGAGCAGCCTTTCCTCGGCCAGTCCTTCTGCCGTCTGCTGCTGGCTCTGATGTCTCTGTGGTTATTAAACATCAGATATAATTCATCTTGTGTGGATCTACCGGCCGAGCTTTGCTCTCATGAATCATCATTTGTTCCCTGGCAAATTGTTTTGACTGAGGGCAAAGAGAAGTTTCATAACTTTATATTTTAGGATATTTAAATACTCATGCAGTGAAGATAATGTAGGCGTTTCCTGGACCACATGTGTGTGGCTATTAATGTTTAATATATTTTTAATGAAAATGAAAAGAGACAGAGGTGTTTTATGACATATTTCTCCTGGAGCGCTTGAACGCGCGTCTATTTCACTTCAAACGCTCGATTTATACACGCGTCCAATTCACTGTGGGAATGGATTCAAAATGTTCAAGCGTCCAACTAGATGCGATTTTGACACTCTATTCGCGTTTGGTGTGAACGCAGCATTACGTTCAAAAGTTATTGGCAGAAACGCAAGTCAAATTTTGGACAGGTGGTGGCGCTAGAGGGATTGAGTTAGAGACTCCAAAACTGATGGAGTTAATGTTTGGCCAGTCCTCTATCAGTGTGCCAAATTTCATAACTTTCCTGTAAACAGCCATAGACTTAAGAGCGGAGGAAGAGGAAGAAAAGGAAGCAACTTAACAACAACCTCGACGGATAATTGTGTGCCATAAAATGATTAAATGGGAGTTTGTTGCTGAAAATAAATGATCTCACCGACCGTTTTCCAGGAGCGTTTATGATCCCGTTCCTGATCCTGCTGGTCCTGGAGGGAATCCCGCTCCTGCACCTGGAGTTCGCCATCGGACAGAGACTGAGGAAGGGCAGCGTGGGCTGCTGGAGATCCATCAACCCGTATCTCACTGGAGTTGGTGAGTGTTCAAACAGGTCCACATGTCAGCTAGCCCACGAGCAGGCCTTAAACACTGGCTCTCCCCCTCAGGCATCGCCTCCATGCTGGTGTCCTTCATGGTGGGCATGTACTACAACACCATCATCGCCTGGGTCATGTGGTACTTCTTCAACTCCTTCCAGGACCCTTTACCCTGGAGTCAGTGTCCCGTCAATGAGAACCGAACAGGTATGGAGCATCGGGATACACTGTGACATCAGCTGACCACGAACACCTGTCAGATAAAAAGCAATGGCCTGTGTGTGTGTGTGTGTGTGTGAGCAGGGTTCGTGTCTGAGTGTGAGCGCAGCTCTCCGGTGGATTATTTCTGGTACAGGGAGACGCTCAACACGACGCCGGTGATCGGGACGTCCGGCGGGCTGCAGTGGTGGATCGTCTTGTGTCTGTTCTGTGCCTGGACACTGCTCTGGGTCTGCTGTATCAGAGGCATCGAGACCACGGGGAAGGTACAGCGCTAACACTTCTGCTCCACACAGGGAAGGTAGAGCTAACACTTCTGCTCCACACAGGGAAGGTAGAGCTAACACTTCTGCTCCACACAGGGAAGGTAGAGCTAACACTTCTGCTCCACACAGGGAAGGTAGAGCTAACACTTCTGCTCCACACAGGGAAGGTAGAGCTAACACTTCTGCTCCACACAGGGAAGGTAGAGCTAACACTTCTGCTCCACACGGGGAAGGTAGAGCTAACACTTCTGCTCCACACGGGGAAGGTAGAGCTAACACTTTTGCTCCACACAGGGAAGGTAGAGCTAACACTTTTGCTCCACACAGGGAAGGTAGAGCTTACACTTCTGCTCCACACAGGGAAGGTAGAGCTAACACTTTTGCTCCACACAAGGAAGGTAGAGCTAACACTTTTGCTCCACACAGGGAAGGTAGAGCTAACACTTCTGCTCCACACAGGGAAGGTACAGCGCTAACACTTCTGCTCCACACAGGGAAGGTAGAGCTAACACTTCTGCTCCACACAGGGAAGGTACAGCGCTAACACTTCTGCTCCACACAGGGAAGGTAGAGCTAACACTTCTGCTCCACACAGGGAAGGTACAGCGCTAACACTTCTGCTCCACACAGGGAAGGTAGAGCTAACACTTCTGCTCCACACAGGGAAGGTACAGCGCTAACACTTCTGCTCCACACAGGGAAGGTACAGCGCTAACACTTCTGCTCCACACAGGGAAGGTACAGCGCTAACACTTCTGCTCCACACAGGGAAGGTAGAGCTAACACTTCTGCTCCACACAGGGAAGGTAGAGCTAACACTTTTGCTCCACACAGGGAAGGTAGAGCTAACACTTCTGCTCCACACAGGGAAGGTACAGCGCTAACACTTCTGCTCCACACGGGGAAGGTAGAGCTAACACTTCTGCTCCACACAGGGAAGGTAGAGCTAATACTTCTGCTCCACACAGGGAAGGTAGAGCTAACACTTCTGCTCCACACAGGGAAGGTAGAGCTAACACTTCTGCTCCACACAGGGAAGGTAGAGCTAACACTTCTGCTCCACACAGGGAAGGTACAGCGCTAACACTTCTGCTCCACACAGGGAAGGTAGAGCTAACACTTCTGCTCCACACAGGGAAGGTAGAGCTAATACTTCTGCTCCACACAGGGAAGGTACAGCGCTAACACTTCTGCTCCACACGGGGAAGGTAGAGCTAACACTTCTGCTCCACACAGGGAAGGTAGAGCTAACACTTCTGCTCCACACAGGGAAGGTAGAGCTAACACTTCTGCTCCACACAGGGAAGGTAGAGCTAACACTTCTGCTCCACACAGGGAAGGTAGAGCTAACACTTCTGCTCCACACAGGGAAGGTAGAGCTAACACTTCTGCTCCACACAGGGAAGGTAGAGCTAACACTTCTGCTCCACACAGGGAAGGTAGAGCTAATACTTCTGCTCCACACAGGGAAGGTAGAGCTAATACTTCTGCTCCACACAGGGAAGGTAGAGCTAACACTTCTGCTCCACACGGGGAAGGTAGAGCTAACACTTCTGCTCCACACGGGGAAGGTAGAGCTAACACTTCTGCTCCACACGGGGAAGGTAGAGCTAACACTTCTGCTCCACACAGGGAAGGTAGAGCTAACACTTCTGCTCCACACAGGGAAGGTAGAGCTAACACTTCTGCTCCACACAGGGAAGGTAGAGCTAATACTTCTGCTCCACACAGGGAAGGTAGAGCTAACACTTCTGCTCCACACAGGGAAGGTAGAGCTAACACTTCTGCTCCACACAGGGAAGGTAGAGCTAACACTTCTGCTCCACACAGGGAAGGTAGAGCTAACACTTCTGCTCCACACGGGGAAGGTAGAGCTAACACTTCTGCTCCACACAGGGAAGGTAGAGCTAACACTTTTGCTCCACACAGGGAAGGTAGAGCTAACACTTCTGCTCCACACAGGGAAGGTAGAGCTAACACTTCTGCTCCACACAGGGAAGGTAGAGCTAACACTTCTGCTCCACACAGGGAAGGTAGAGCTAACACTTCTGCTCCACACAGGGAAGGTAGAGCTAACACTTCTGCTCCACACGGGGAAGGTAGAGCTAACACTTCTGCTCCACACAGGGAAGGTAGAGCTAACACTTCTGCTCCACACAGGGAAGGTAGAGCTAACACTTCTGCTCCACACAGGGAAGGTAGAGCTAATACTTCTGCTCCACACAGGGAAGGTAGAGCTAACACTTCTGCTCCACACAGGGAAGGTAGAGCTAACACTTCTGCTCCACACAGGGAAGGTAGAGCTAACACTTCTGCTCCACACAGGGAAGGTAGAGCTAACACTTCTGCTCCACACAGGGAAGGTAGAGCTAACACTTCTGCTCCACACAGGGAAGGTAGAGCTAACACTTCTGCTCCACACAGGGAAGGTAGAGCTAATACTTCTGCTCCACACAGGGAAGGTAGAGCTAACACTTCTGCTCCACACAGGGAAGGTAGAGCTAACACTTCTGCTCCACACAGGGAAGGTAGAGCTAACACTTCTGCTCCACACAGGGAAGGTAGAGCTAATACTTCTGCTCCACACAGGGAAGGTAGAGCTAATACTTCTGCTCCACACAGGGAAGGTAGAGCTAACACTTCTGCTCCACACGGGGAAGGTAGAGCTAACACTTCTGCTCCACACAGGGAAGGTAGAGCTAACACTTCTGCTCCACACAGGGAAGGTAGAGCTAACACTTCTGCTCCACACAGGGAAGGTAGAGCTAACACTTCTGCTCCACACAGGGAAGGTAGAGCTAACACTTCTGCTCCACACGGGGAAGGTAGAGCTAACACTTCTGCTCCACACAGGGAAGGTAGAGCTAACACTTCTGCTCCACACGGGGAAGGTAGAGCTAACACTTCTGCTCCACACAGGGAAGGTAGAGCTAACACTTCTGCTCCACACAGGGAAGGTAGAGCTAACACTTCTGCTCCACACGGGGAAGGTAGAGCTAACACTTCTGCTCCACACAGGGAAGGTAGAGCTAACACTTCTGCTCCACACAGGGAAGGTACAGCGCTAACACTTCTGCTCCACACAGGGAAGGTAGAGCTAATACTTCTGCTCCACACAGGGAAGGTAGAGCTAACACTTCTGCTCCACACAGGGAAGGTAGAGCTAACACTTCTGCTCCACACAGGGAAGGTAGAGCTAATACTTCTGCTCCACACAGGGAAGGTAGAGCTAACACTTCTGCTCCACACAGGGAAGGTAGAGCTAATACTTCTGCTCCACACAGGGAAGGTAGAGCTAATACTTCTGCTCCACACAGGGAAGGTAGAGCTAACACTTCTGCTCCACACAGGGAAGGTAGAGCTAATACTTCTGCTCCACACAGGGAAGGTAGAGCTAACACTTCTGCTCCACACAGGGAAGGTAGAGCTAATACTTCTGCTCCACACAGGGAAGGTAGAGCTAACACTTCTGCTCCACACAGGGAAGGTAGAGCTAATACTTCTGCTCCACACGGGGAAGGTAGAGCTAACACTTCTGCTCCACACAGGGAAGGTAGAGCTAACACTTCTGCTCCACACAGGGAAGGTAGAGCTAATACTTCTGCTCCACACAGGGAAGGTAGAGCTAACACTTCTGCTCCACACAGGGAAGGTAGAGCTAATACTTCTGCTCCACACAGGGAAGGTAGAGCTAACACTTCTGCTCCACACAGGGAAGGTAGAGCTAACACTTCTGCTCCACACAGGGAAGGTAGAGCTAATACTTCTGCTCCACACAGGGAAGGTAGAGCTAACACTTCTGCTCCACACAGGGAAGGTAGAGCTAATACTTCTGCTCCACACGGGGAAGGTAGAGCTAACACTTCTGCTCCACACAGGGAAGGTAGAGCTAATACTTCTGCTCCACACAGGGAAGGTAGAGCTTACACTTCTGCTCCACACAGGGAAGGTAGAGCTTACACTTCTGCTCCACACAGGGAAGGTAGAGCTAACACTTCTGCTCCACACAGGGAAGGTAGAGCTAATACTTCTGCTCCACACAGGGAAGGTAGAGCTAACACTTCTGCTCCACACAGGGAAGGTAGAGCTAATACTTCTGCTCCACACAGGGAAGGTAGAGCTAACACTTCTGCTCCACACAGGGAAGGTAGAGCTAATACTTCTGCTCCACACAGGGAAGGTAGAGCTAACACTTCTGCTCCACACAGGGAAGGTAGAGCTAATACTTCTGCTCCACACGGGGAAGGTAGAGCTAACACTTCTGCTCCACACAGGGAAGGTAGAGCTAACACTTCTGCTCCACACAGGGAAGGTAGAGCTAATACTTCTGCTCCACACAGGGAAGGTAGAGCTAACACTTCTGCTCCACACAGGGAAGGTAGAGCTAATACTTCTGCTCCACACAGGGAAGGTAGAGCTAACACTTCTGCTCCACACAGGGAAGGTAGAGCTAACACTTCTGCTCCACACAGGGAAGGTAGAGCTAATACTTCTGCTCCACACAGGGAAGGTAGAGCTAACACTTCTGCTCCACACAGGGAAGGTAGAGCTAATACTTCTGCTCCACACGGGGAAGGTAGAGCTAACACTTCTGCTCCACACAGGGAAGGTAGAGCTAATACTTCTGCTCCACACAGGGAAGGTAGAGCTTACACTTCTGCTCCACACAGGGAAGGTAGAGCTTACACTTCTGCTCCACACAGGGAAGGTAGAGCTAACACTTCTGCTCCACACAGGGAAGGTAGAGCTAATACTTCTGCTCCACACGGGGAAGGTAGAGCTAACACTTCTGCTCCACACAGGGAAGGTAGAGCTTACACTTCTGCTCCACACCTGCAGGACTGGCCGGGGAATCACTGGGGCTCATGGGTTTACCCCAGAGACTCGCATTACATACTAAACTACACATCCGTTTTGTGTGTTTTGCAGAGAATAAAAGATTTGGAAATACATCATAATTTACCTATTATCAACAATCAGTATTTATCTTATAATCTGGACTTCTATCTCATAATTCTGACTTTGAATGTCATAAGACATTGAATGTTATAATTTTGACTGTCAAAGGATGTAATTGTGACTTTTAACTTCACAATTTTAATTTTTTGTCATAATTTTGACTTAGTATGTCAATTATGAATTGGAACGCATGTCATTTTTGACTTTATGCTATAAGTACGACTATGTCATAATTATGATGTTGAATATCATAATTTAGACTTTGAATGTCAGAATTAGGACTTAATGTATAATAATTGACTTTTTTGTCAAGGTCAACTTTTTGTCAATTATGATTTTTGTCAATTTTGACTTAGTATGCCATAATTATGATGCATTAATTATGACTTTGAATGTCATAAGACGTTCAATTTTTTATCTCAATGTCAACTTTTTGTCATAATTTTGACTTAGTGGGTCAGTTATGAACTTACGTGACGTGTGTCAATTATGACTTTGAATGTCATAAGACGTTGAATGTCATAATTTTGACTGTCAAAGGATGTAATTGTGACTTTTTACCTCATGATTTAAACTTTTTATGTAATAAGTTTGACTTAGTATGTCATAATTATGATGTTGCATAGATAATAATAGACTTTTTTGTCACAAGGTCAACTTTTTGTCATAATTCTGACTTTGAATGTCATAAGACATTGAATGTTATAATTTTGACTGTCAAAGGATGTAATTGTGACTTAACTTCATAATTTTAATTTTTTGTCATAATTTTGACTTAGTATGACATAATTTTAATTAGTATGAATTGGAACGCATGTCATTTTTGACTTTTTGCTATAATTATGCCTTTATGTCATAATTATGATGTTCAATATCATAATTTTGACTGAATGTCAGAATTAGGACTTAAAATGTAATAATTGACTTTTTTGTCACAAGGTCAACTTTTTGTCAATTATGATTTTTGTCAATTTTGACTTAGTATGTCATAATTATGATGCATTAATTAAGACTTTGAATGTCATAAGACGTTCAATTTTCAATCTCAATGTCAATTATGACTTTGAATGTCATAATTTTGACTGTCAAAGTATGTAATTGTGACTTTTTACCTAATAATTGTAACTTTTTGTCAATTTAGTATGTCTATTATGAATTTGAATGACTTATGTCATAATTATGATGTTGAATATCATAATTTAGACTTTGAATGTCAGAATTAGGACTTAATGTATAATAATTGACTTTTTTGTCAAGGTCAGCTTTTTGTCAATTATGATTTTTGTCAATTTTGACTTAGTATGTCATAATTATGATGCATTAATTATGACTTTGAATGTCATAAGACGTTCAATTTTCAATCTCAATGTCAACTTTTTGTCATCATTTTGACATAGTGGGTCAGTTATGAACTTACGTGACGTGTGTCAATTATGACTTTGTATGTCATAAGACGTTGAATGTCATAATTTTGACTGTCAAAGTATGTAATTGTGACTTTTTACCTCATAATTTCAACTGTTATAAGTTTGACTAAGTATGTCATAATTATGATGTTGCATAGATAATAATAGACTTTTTTGTCACAAGGTCAACTTTTGTCATAATTCTGACTTTGAATGTCATAAGACATTGAATGTTATAATTTTGACTGTCAAAGGATGTAATTGTGACTTTTAACTTCATAATTGTAATTTTTTGTCATAATTTTGACTTAGTATGTCAGTTATGAACTCACGTGACGTGTCAATTATGACTTTGAATGTCATAATTTTGACTGTCAAAGTATGTAATTGTGACTTTTTACCTCATAATTTTTACTTTTTGTCAATTTAGTGTCTATTATGAATTTGAATGACTTATGGCATAATTATGATGTTGAATATCATAATTTTGACTTTGAATGTTAGAATTAGGACTTAATATGTAATAATTGACTTTTTTGTCAAGGTCAACTTTTTGTCATAATTTTGACTGTCAAAGTATGTAATTGTGACTTAGTTTTTACCTCATAAGTTAAACTTAATTTAATATGTAATAAGTTTGACTTAGTATGTCATAATTATGATGTTGCATAGATAATAATTGACTTTTTTGTCACAAGGTCAACTTTTTATGTCATTATTATGACAATGTCATAAGACGTTGAATGCTATAACTTTGACTGTCAAAGGATGTAATTGTGACTTTTTACCTCATAATTTCAATGTCATAATTATGAGGTTGAATATCATTAGGATGTCAGAATTAGGACTTAATCTGTAATAATTGACTTTTTTGTCACAAGGTCAAATAGTATGTCAATTATGAATTGGAACGCATGTCATTTTTGCTATAATTTGCTATAATGCTATAATTCATATGACCTATGTCATAACTTTTTATCTCATAATTTTGACTTAGTATGTCATAATTATAATGTTGCATTTCATAATTTTGTCTTTGATAATAATTGACTTTGTCACAAGGTCAACTTTTTATGTAAAAATTATGACTTTCAATTTGACTTAGAATGCCATAATTTTGACTTTGAATGTTATAACTTTGACTTTTTATGCCATAATTAAGACTTAGTATGTCAATTTTGACTTTGATAATAATTGCCCTTTTTGTCACAAGGTCAACTTTTTATGCCATAATTATGACTTAGTATGTCACTTATGAATTTGAATGTCAGTTTCGACATGTCATTTTGACAATTATGGCTTATGTCATAACATTTTATGTCATAATTTTGACTTTGATAATAATTGACTTTTTTGTCACAAGGTCAACTTTTTAAGAATGTCATAATTTTGACTTTGAATGTTACAACTTTGGCTTTGTATGCCATAATTATGACTTAGTATGTCAATTATGATGTTGAATGTCACATAATGTCTCAATTGTGATAATGAATAATTAATGTCTCGTATGTAATAATTGACTTTATCTCTCAATTACATTTTTTATGTCATAATTTCGTAGCAAAACAAATATTAAGGAACATTCCACAGGTTTAATTGTGAATGGGAATTGTTGGTGTCAAACCCTGAACAACACGCTGTGATAAATGTATGAACTAGAGTCATAAAAAGATGATTTATTATGTTATTTATTAGGGGACGGACACAGCAACATAACAATAACCTTGTAAATATATGCGAACATTAACCCGTGTTTACGGATCTGAGTGAATTGCTAACCCTGAGGAACACATGAGCAGTGAGAGACATGATATCCTGAGGTTAATCTGAGGACAGATATGGGTGTGGCGGCTCGGGTTAAGCATTAGCTAACGCACAGACGGCTAGTTTTGACCAACACTACAAGAAAAACTCATAAAAGTGATAATCCGAGGAAACTGATAGAATGGCAGCACACGTTTTACACTCCTATATAAAGAGCACAAAGGGCAGTGTGATTCTGCTGCTGCTGTAAACATACCGAACAACACTAATGATGGGAATAGCATCATTTATAACACACACTTTTCTGCTAAATTACAGGAAGCAACTGTTGGAAAAGGAAGGGAATTTTTCCGGTCGTATTTGACGCCAAAATTGCATTGTTTAGAAAAATTGCATTGTCAAAAAAGCATTTTTCATTAATACATGAAATTTAAATGAGTAATGAATTCAACAAATACTTTGGACAGGTAAAAGTATGTAATTGTGACTTTTTACCTCATAATTTCAATGTTTTATGTCATAATTGAGCATGTCAATAATGAATTTGAATGTCAGTTTCGACTTTATGCTATAGGGTTAGGTTTATGCTTAGTATGTTATAATTGTGATGTTGAATATCATAATTTTGACTTTGAATGTCAGAATTAGGACTTCATATGTAATAATTGACTCTTTTTTTGTCACAAGGTCAACTTTTTTATGTCATAATTATGACTTTTGTCAATTTTGACTTAGTATGTCATAATTATGATGCATCAATTATGATTTTGAATGTCATATGTTATAATTTTGACTTTGTCAAAGTATGTAATTGTGACTTTTTACCTCATAATTTCAACTTTTTGTCATAATTTTGACTGTCAACTTTTTGTCATAATTTTGACTGTCAACTTTTTGTAATAATTTAGTACGTCAATTATAAATTTGAATGTCAATTTCGACATATCAATTGTGACTTTATGCTATAATTATGACTTAAGTTGCTGAATATCATAATTTTGACTTTGAATGTCAGAATTAGGACTTCATATGTAATAATTGACTCTTTTTTTGTCACAAGGTCAACTTTTTTATGTCATAATTATGACTTTTGTCAATTTTGACTTAGTATGTCATAATTATGTTACATCAATTATGACTTTGAATGTCATATGACGTTGAATGTTATAATTTTGACTTTGTCAAAGTATGTAATTGTGACTTTTTACCTCATAATTTCAACTTTTTGTCATAATTTTGACTGTCAACTTTTTGTAATAATTTAGTACGTCAATTATAAATTTGAATGTCAATTTCGACATGTCAATTGTGACTTTATGCTATAATTATGACTTAAGTTGCTGAATATCATAATTTTGACTTTGAATGTCAGAATTAGGACTTCATATGTAATAACTGACTCTTTTTTTGTCACAAGGTCAACTTTTTTATGTCATAATTATGACTTTTGTCAATTTTGACTTAGTATGTCATAATTATGATACATCAATTATGACTTTGAATGTCATATGACGTTGAATGTTATAATTTTGACTTTGTCAAAGTATGTAATTGTGACTTTTTACCTCATAATTTCAACTTTTTGTCATAATTTTGACTGTCAACTTTTTGTCATAATTTAGTACGTCAATTATAAATTTGAATGTCAATTTCGACATGTCAATTGTGACTTTATGCTATAATTATGACTTAAGTTGCTGAATATCATAATTTTGACTTTGAATGTCAGAATTAGGACTTCATATGTAATATGACTTTTGTCAATTTTGACTTTGAATGTTGTCAATTTGACTTATGCCATAATTATGACTTAGTATGTCAATTATGATGTTGAATATCAATTTGTACTTTGAATGTCAGAATTATGACAATGTCTCAATTGTACGAATTGAAAGAAAATAAGCTGATGAAAAGATTTGGTATATTTTTGGTGATAATAAAGCATGATGAGAGTGATTTTAAAGAGCATGAGATTAGGTGAAGGACTCTGTTGAGATATTGAGTGTGTGTGTGTCTCCTCAGGCCGTGTACATCACCTCCACCCTGCCATACCTGGTGCTGACCATCTTCCTCATCAGAGGACTGACCCTCAAAGGCTCTGTGAGCGGAATCAAGTTCCTCTTCACGCCAGACGTGAGTTTGACCCTTGACCCTCTACACTCAGCTCAGTTGTGAGGAAAACAGCAGACATGATGAAGTCATGCAGATCCACTCTTTCCTGCAGAAATACAGATGTTTATTATCCTCCAGGCTGCTCTTTCACACTGGATACAGCTGTCCAGATCATCCTGAAATCAAAATTTACACTCTTTTACTTTACTTAAAATTGTGCTTCTTTCTTTATACACTTTTTGGTTAAGTCAGTTAAGTATTTAGTCATTGTTTAGTGTCGTTGTTTACTTTGGTTACTTGAAATTAAATAAATCTGAACTAAAATAAATTATTTAGCTATGTAACATTTTGTAGCTAGTTTCTATTTTCATTTAGTTTAACTTGATAATTTTTTTAAATAAATAAAATAAAAATGAATAGAACTATGTAGAAAACATGTAAAAACAATAACTAATAAAAAGTCAAAAACACAACAAAATTACCAAAAACTATGTAGAAATAGAAATATTAAAAAAGAAAACAACTAATAAACATAACAAACATAAACATAAACAACTAATACAAAGGACAAAAATAGACAGCAAAATTACCAAAAACTATGTAGAAATATTAAAAAAATATTAACTAACATTTTAAATTTTCATTAAGTTTAACTTGATGCTAAAAAACTACAACTAAAATAAACATGAACACAACTATGTAGAATATAAAACAATAACTTATAAAAATAACAACGTATGCAAACTATGTAGAAATAACTAAAATAAATACAAAAAAAGAAAATAAAATGTATAAAAAATATAAAGAACTATGAAAAACAAAAACGCAAAAGTAACAAACTAAAATAAAACTGTATAGAAATATTAAAAAAGAAAACAACTAATAAACATAACAAACATAAACATAAACAACTAATACAAAGGACAAAAATAGACAGCAAAATTACCAAAAACTATGTAGAAATATTAAAAAAATATTAACTAACATTTTACATTTTCATTAAGTTTAACTTGATGCTAAAAAACTACAACTAAAATAAACATGAACACAACTATGTAGAATATAAAAAACAATAACTAATAAAAATAACAACGTATGCAAACTATGTAGAAATAACTCAAATAAATACAAAAAAACGAAAATAAAATGTATAAAAAATATAAAGAACTATTAAAAACAAAAACGCAAAAATAACAAACTAAAATAAAACTGTATAGAAATATTAAAAAAGAAAACAACTAATAAACATAACAAACATAAACATAAACAACTAATACAAAGGACAAAAATAGACAGCAAAATTACCAAAAACTATGTAGAAATATTAAAAAAATATTAACTAACATTTTACATTTTCATTAAGTTTAACTTGATGCTAAAAAACTACAACTAAAATAAACATGAACACAACTATGTAGAATATAAAAAACAATAACTAATAAAAATAACAACGTATGCAAACTATGTAGAAATAACTCAAATAAATACAAAAAAACGAAAATAAAATGTATAAAAAATATAAAGAACTATTAAAAACAAAAACGCAAAAATAACAAACTAAAATAAAACTGTATAGAAATATTAAAAAAGAAAACAACTAATAAACATAACAAACATAAACATAAACAACTAATACAAAGGACAAAAATAGACAGCAAAATTACCAAAAACTATGTAGAAATATTAAAAAAATATTAACTAACATTTCACATTTTCATTAAGTTTAACTTGATGCTAAAAAACTACAACTAAAATAAACATGAACACAACTATGTAGAATATAAAAACAATAACTTATAAAAATAACAACGTATGCAAACTATGTAGAAATAACTCAAATAAATACAAAAAAACGAAAATAAAATGTATAAAAAATATAAAGAACTATTAAAAACAAAAACGCAAAAATAACAAACTAAAATAAAACTGTAAATATTAAAAAAGAAAACAACTAATAAACATAACAAACATAAACATAAACAACTAATACAAAGGACAAAAATAGACAGCAAAATTACCAAAAACTATGTAGAAATATTAAAAAAATATTAACTAACATTTTAAATTTTCATTAAGTTTAACTTGATGCTAAAAAACTACAACTAAAATAAACATGAACACAACTATGTAGAATATAAAACAATAACTTATAAAAATAACAACGTATGCAAACTATGTAGAAATAACTAAAATAAATACAAAAAAAGAAAATAAAATGTATAAAAAATATAAAGAACTATGAAAAACAAAAACGCAAAAGTAACAAACTAAAATAAAACTGTATAGAAATATTAAAAAAGAAAACAACTAATAAACATAACAAACATAAACATAAACAACTAATACAAAGGACAAAAATAGACAGCAAAATTACCAAAAACTATGTAGAAATATTAAAAAAATATTAACTAACATTTTACATTTTCATTAAGTTTAACTTGATGCTAAAAAACTACAACTAAAATAAACATGAACACAACTATGTAGAATATAAAAAACAATAACTAATAAAAATAACAACGTATGCAAACTATGTAGAAATAACTCAAATAAATACAAAAAAACGAAAATAAAATGTATAAAAAATATAAAGAACTATTAAAAACAAAAACGCAAAAATAACAAACTAAAATAAAACTGTATAGAAATATTAAAAAAGAAAACAACTAATAAACATAACAAACATAAACATAAACAACTAATACAAAGGACAAAAATAGACAGCAAAATTACCAAAAACTATGTAGAAATATTAAAAAAATATTAACTAACATTTTACATTTTCATTAAGTTTAACTTGATGCTAAAAAACTACAACTAAAATAAACATGAACACAACTATGTAGAATATAAAAAACAATAACTAATAAAAATAACAACGTATGCAAACTATGTAGAAATAACTCAAATAAATACAAAAAAACGAAAATAAAATGTATAAAAAATATAAAGAACTATTAAAAACAAAAACGCAAAAATAACAAACTAAAATAAAACTGTATAGAAATATTAAAAAAGAAAACAACTAATAAACATAACAAACATAAACATAAACAACTAATACAAAGGACAAAAATAGACAGCAAAATTACCAAAAACTATGTAGAAATATTAAAAAAATATTAACTAACATTTCACATTTTCATTAAGTTTAACTTGATGCTAAAAAACTACAACTAAAATAAACATGAACACAACTATGTAGAATATAAAAACAATAACTTATAAAAATAACAACGTATGCAAACTATGTAGAAATAACTCAAATAAATACAAAAAAACGAAAATAAAATGTATAAAAAATATAAAGAACTATTAAAAACAAAAACGCAAAAATAACAAACTAAAATAAAACTGTAAATATTAAAAAAGAAAACAACTAATAAACATAACATAAACATAAACAACTAATACAAAGGACAAAAATAGACAGCAAAATTACAAAAACTTAAAACTTGGTAGAAATCTTAAAAACTATAACAAAAAATATACTATGCAATACTTTTGACTTTTTTTTAATCTGCTGCGTTCACACCGAGCGCGAATAGCGCGTCTGGAGCGAGTGATGTCCATGTTAAGTCAATGTGGCGCGATGGACACGATCAGCCTGATGGACGTGATTTTGCCTCATTCAAAGAGGCAAACTGAGTGTCTTGATATTATTAGTTTGAAGCGAATTCGCGTCTGACGCCCGAGTTGAAAAATATTAACTTTTGCGTCCATTCGTGCCACATTAACCAATCAGGAGCCTGCTTGCTGCGGTCACGTGATGAAGTGACGTGATAAATGGGGGCAGGCCCGCCCAGAGTCACTCATTCAACATGGAGGAACGACTGATATTGGCAGTGAACAGTCATACGGAGCTATTTCGCTTCAAACGTTCGCTTTGGACAAGCAAATGGATTAAAAATGTTCAAGTGTCCAACTAGACGCGATAGAAGCGAATTTGACGCTCAATTCGCGTTCGGTGTGAACACAGCATAAGATTGAAAATATTCTCCAATTATTTAATTATATTGAAATAATTCCGGTTGTGATTCCCTCAGTTTCTCGTGTGCCTTCACGCTCTGTCTGTACTTTGATCCGGAAAACCTGTCCTCTCGACCCTCCTCACGGAGTTAACCCTTTAACTGTCACCCCCCTTTTTGAGAATACACATGAAAATGCCCTATCCAAACTTAAAGGGCTGTAATTCCAGAAAGCTTTGGAATATAGAGTTTGGTCTTGTTTTAAAGCAGACACTCGACAGATTATTGCTGAAGTGAAAGCAATTCAAAATATGAAAGTATGAAAAAGTTATGGAAGTGTAAATTTACTGTAAATAAAAAATACTGTACTAAATATTTTTTATTTCATATAAAATATATATTTTACAAAAATGTTTTACTATAAAATTACTATGAAATCAGAGCCATATGTCTAACCAAGTTGTGTTCCAAATTTGAAGTTGATATCACAAAAATTGAAGTTCCCATGAGATGTTGTTTAGGGCGCTGTACCACAAACAGCCACCGGTTGGCATTCAAATTCCATTGATTGTTTTTTGATGCATTTTCCTGTAAATTTCTGTTCAAATATCCCTTCCATCACAAAACAGTCCCCAAATATGGACCCTTGAGACTTTCCGACGATATGTGTTTTGTCAAGATTGCAAAAGATTTTGATTATAAAGTAGTTCAAATAAATGTAATATGAAACATGACACCGCCCACTAGGGGGAGGAGAATTTAGAGTACCATTTCCATGGGAACGCAACATCCGATTTCAAAACCGTTTACACAGGATGAATTTTGAGTCCGTAAGCTTTCGAATGACACCTAATTTATGATAATTACTAAAATATATGATACAAAACAAAGGTGATCAAAAAAAGAGTGCCAGGCGTCCCACCAGTGGGACGGTGACAGTTATTAAAGCTTATCTTAATTGACCGTTCACAAAGACCTGCCCCCTTTAGTTACTGTTGCTATGTCCGACAAGCCATGGCGCTCTCACACCACACACACACACACACACACACACACACACACACACAGACATTCTCACGTAGAGAAAATACATCGCGGAGCAAAGAGGACACTGACAACACACCGACAGACAGGACAGAGCAGGTTACTCTTGATATGAAACAAAGTCTCAACTTTGAAATTGTAATTTTTTAAAGAAATGTAAACCACAAATAGTGCTTTGTGGCTCTTTAATGTGTGGTGATCACTGTAGCGCCTCAGTTAAAGCGGCTCGTGAACCGATCATTTCTGAATCTAGTTCATTGATAAGCACGAAATAAACATGAATGAACACTAAAAGAAACTAAAAGTTTCACCTGCAGACCGTTTTCCAAGTTCACATCACCGATGTTAATCTACTAACTCTCCTGACTGCTTTGTCGGACAAAACGGCAGTTTCGGCGATGTGATTGGTCAGATCGCCTGTCCTTCAAACTTGTGGATAACTAAAATGGCTCATTCCTCACTTGTTTCTGGCCTTGTTCCTCCATCTCTTAAATCTGCTGTTATTAATCCCATACTTAAGAAACCAGGGCGGATCCGTCCAATTTTGATATCTTTCGACTGATTTCTAATTTGCCATTTAATCCTAAAATTTTTCAAAAAGTGTAGTAGCTCAGGTCCATCTCTTGGACAATGCATTGTTTGACCAATTTTGATCTGGCACTAAAGCACAGAGACTGCTCTTGTTCACATCACCATCGGCCTATCGCTGGCAGCCGACTCTGGTTTATTTACCGAACTTCTTGATCAGTGTGTGGCCTTCGATGCCATCTCACATTATATACTCAGGTTAGCTTCCGCTGGGATTACCGGCAATCCCCGTCTTGTTTTAGATCATATATCTCTGGTCGCAGTCAGTTCAACTTGCTGAAAATCCTCTAAAGTCACCGCTGGTGTTCCCCAGGGCTCGGTCCTGGGCCCTCTTCTATTCATCATTGATTTCCTTTTATCGAGCACATTTCTCCAGCTCCACAGAGACTGTGTTATTTATTGTGTATTGTTATTTACCTGGATTTAGGCCTTCTCATATTTTGTCAATATTTAAAGGGTTAGTTCACCCAAAAATGAAAATTCTGTCATTAATTACTTACCCTCATGTCGTTCGACACCCGTAAGACCTCCGTTCATCTTCAGACACAAATGAAGATATTTTAGTGTAAATCTGATGCTCTGAAAGGCCTCCACTGGCTCAACTTTACACTCTCAAGACCCTTAAAAGACACTAAAGACTAAAGTTACAAAGTCCATCTCACTACAGTGGTTCTACAATAACTTTATGAAGACGAGAATAGTTTCTGTGCGCAAAAAAAACCCCTAAATAACGACTTATATAGTGATGACGATTTCAAAACACGGCCTCATGAAGCTTCGAAGCGTTATGAATCAGCGAGTCGATTCAGCAGTTTGAATCGCCAAATTTCAGCAGTTTGACGGTTTGACACGCGATCCGAATCATGAATCGACTCGCTGATTCATAACACTTCGAAGCTTCATGAGGCCGTGTTTTGAAATCGTCATCACTATATAAGTCGTTATTTAGGGTTTTTTCGCGCACAAAAACTATTCTCATTACTCCATAAAGTTATTGTAGAGTCACTGTAGTGAGATGGACTTTGTAACAACGTCTTTAGTGTCTTTTAAGGGTCTTGAGAGTGTAAAGTTGAGCCAATGGAGGCCTTTCAGAGCATCAGATTTACACTAAAATATCTTCATTTGTGTCTGAAGATGAACGGAGGTCTGACGGGTGTCCAACCACATGAGGCTCAGTCATTAATGACAGAATTTTCATTTTTGGGTGAACTAACCCTTTAACTATTTAATGCTGGTTGACATCAACTTAAAGTTTAAGGTGAAAATATCCCATACTGATAAGTTTTGAACACCATGAAGATGGGTCATGGCAGAATCCAGCTGTGGCTGTGTGATGTGAATGAAGTGTTTCTCATTTGTTCAGCTGGACGAGCTGCTGGATCCGTCGACCTGGCTGGATGCTGGAGCGCAGGTGTTTTACTCCTTCTCTCTGGCGTTTGGAGGACTCATCTCCTTCTCCAGCTACAACTCTGTGCAGTGAGTCTCGCCAGCTCTTCTTGACATCTGTGAAGTGAAGCGGTGTGAGAATGAGAACGTGTTCCCTCTATCCCTGCAGTAATAACTGTGAGCAGGACGCCGTCATCATCTCTGTGATTAACGGCTTCACGTCCATTTACGCTGCCATCGTGATTTACTCCATCATCGGCTTCAGGGCCACGGAGAGGTTTGACGACTGTCTCAACGGGTAAATGTTCACCGATCATGACACAGATCTGATATTAGGGAATAATTCACCAAACAATAATACAAAGTCACTCTCATGTCCATCCAAAGCCGTACGCTGCTGTTTATTCCTCTACTAAACACAAAGAAAGAACAGATTTGTTATAAACACCAGTTTATAGTGACCACAGTTAAAAATAGTCCATATGTTTAATTTTTCATTATTTATTTCATATATTTATAAATATATACAAAAGATAAAATGCATATTTTGAATAAACATATTGAATAGATTACAATATATTTGATATTTTTTTATTTAATAATATATTTTAAAGTAAAGAAATATATTAAATATATTTAAATAAATATTATATATACTGTATATTATAAACAATCATATTTGATAAATATAAAAAATCATATTAAAACAATATATATGTCTATATTTAATAAACATGTTAAACAGATTACATTTGGTATTTTTATATATTAAAACAAATATATGAAATTAATATTTAAATTACAATTATATATTTAATAAATATATGAATTATATTAATACATATTTTGTTATATTATTTAATATACATTATTATTATTATATATACATATAAATATATTTAATACATATATAAAATGCATGTTAGTACATATGCTATATCTCTGTTTAATAAACATGAAATAGATTACACTGTATTTGATATTTTTATTTCATTATATATATACATAATATATTTAAAAAAACAAAACTTATATTTAATAAACATGAAACAGATGACAATATATTTAATATTTTTATTTCATTTTATATATATATATATATATATATATATATATATATATATATATATATATATATATATATATATATATATATATATATATATATATATATATATATATATATATATATATATATATATATATATTAAAGTACATTTTATAATTAAAATAAATCATATATCTACAGTGAGGAAAATAAGTATTTGAACACCTGCTATTTTGCAAGTTCTCCCACTTAGAAATCATGGAGGGTCTGAAATTGTCATCGTAGGGTCATGTCCACTGTGAGAGACATAATCTAAAAACAAAAATCTAGAAATCACAATGTATGATTTTTTAACTATTTATTTGTGTGATACAGCTGCAAATAAGTATCTGAACACCTGAGAAAAATGTTAATATTTGGTACAGTAGCCTTTGTTTGCAATTACAGAGGTCAAACGTTTCCTGTAGTTTTTCAGCAGGTTTGCACACTAAGACTTTAGTGTGCAATCCCTAAAGACTTCAGGGATTTTGGCCCACTCCTCCACACAGATCTTCTCTAGATCAGGTTTCTGGCCGGAGTTTGAGCTCCTCCACAGATTGTCTATTGGGTTTAGGTCTGGAGACTGGCTAGGCCACGCCAGAACCTTGATCTGCTTCTTACAGAGCCACTCCTTGGTTCTCCTGGCTGTGTGCTTCGGGTCATTGACCCAGCCTCGACCCATCTTCAATGCTCTAACTGAGGGAAGGAGGTTGTTCCCCAAAATCTCGCAATACATGGCCCTGGTCATCCTCTCCTTAATACAGTGCAGTCGCCCTGTCCCATGGGCAGAAAAACACCCCCACAGCATGATGCTGCCACCCCTATGCTTCACAGTAGGTATGGTGTTCTTGGGATGGTACTCATCATTCTTCTTCCTCCAAACACGTTTAGTGGAATTATGACCAAAAAGTTATATTTTGGTCTCATCTGACCACATGACTTTCTCCCATGACTCCTCTGGATCATCCAAATGGTCAATGGCAAACTTAAGATGGGCCTGGACATGTGCTGGTTTAAGCAGGGGAACCTTCCGTGCCATGCATGATTTCAAACCATGACGTCTTAGTGTATTACCAAGAGTAACCTTGGAAACGGTGGTCCAGCTCTTTTCAGGTCATTGACCAGCTCCTCCGTGTAGTTCTGGGCTGATTTCTCACCTTTCTTAGGATCATTGAGACCCCACGAGGTGAGATCTTGCATGGAGCCCCAGTCCGAGGTCTAATGATTGCTCCAACAGTGGATCTTTTTTCACCAAGCTGCTTGGCAATTTCCCCGTAGCCCTTTCCAGCCTTGTGGAGGTGTACAATTTTGTCTCTAGTGTCTTTGGACAGCTCTTTGGTCTTGGCCATGTTAGTAGTTGGATTCTTACTGATTGTATGGGGTGGACAGGTGTCTTTATGCAGCTAACGACCTCAAACAGGTGCATCTAATTTAGGAAAATAAATGGAGTGGAGGTGGACATTTTGAAGGCAGACTAACAGGTCTTTGAGGCTCAGAATTCTAGCTGATAGACAGGTGTTCAAATACTTATTTGCAGCTGTATCATACAAATAAATAGTTAAAAAATCTTATATTGTGATTTCTGGATTTTTTTAATTTAGATTATGTTAGATTACGACATGCACCTACGATGACAATTTCAGACCCCTTCATGATTTCTAAGTGGGAGAACTTGCAAAATAGCAGGGTGTTCAAATACTTATTTTCCTCACTGTATATATATATATTTTATCGTTTTCCCATTTTCCGAAGATTAGCTCAAATTGACAGTGCTTTTGTCTCTCCGCAGTAACATCCTGGCACTGATGAACGCGTTCAATCTGCCGGAGGGAAATGTCACGGAGAGCAACTACGAGAGTGTTCTTCAGCATCTCAACAGCACCACACCAGCCGTCATTCAGGATCTCCAGCTCAAGACCTGCGACATGCAGACGTTCCTCAGTCAGGTCGGTCTGCACAGCTCCAGGCTCTTCAGGAGCTCGTCTAAATGAGGGGCAAGTAGCGTGTGCACACCAAGCAGGAAATCTAGCTGACCGCCTATTATCTGTGCAGGGCGTTGAGGGAACCGGCTTGGCCTTCATCGTGTTCACCGAGGCCATCACCAAGATGCCCATCTCTCCTATGTGGTCAGTGCTGTTCTTCATCATGCTCTTCTGTCTGGGACTGTCCACCATGTTTGGGAGTGTTGAAGGTGTGGTTGCGCCCCTCCAGGACCTCAACATCCTCCCCAAGAACTGGCCGAAGGAGGTCTACACAGGTACATTAGCACAGAATAGAAGTTGCGCAAGTCTATTGTGATCCGAGTGAAACTGCTTCTCAAACAAGAACAAATGTAGGACGGGGCTTAATTTTGATCTATGATTGGATGGTTGTGTGCTATTGGTGGATCTCATGTGAGTGACAGATTGCCCCGCTCTTGTCTTCCGCAAAATGGAGGGGAAGTTATTCTGATTCAAGATTACCAGGAACGTGAATTAAATGAAGTTCACCAATAAATCACCAGAATAAACACTGCAATATTCCATAAAACACAGATTTCATGGTGAATTTGAACTAATCACTGGATCTTTCCCTTCATTGTGTTTCAGGTCTGGTGTGTTTAGTCTCTTTTGGTTTTGCGATCATCTTCGCTCAGGGTTCTGGTGATTATTGGTTGGCTCTGTTCGACAGCTTCGCTGGATCCATTCCTTTACTGATCATTGCCTTCTGTGAGATGATGGCTGTATCTTACATTTATGGGATTGACAGGTGAGTCTACTCTAAAAGTGATTCCCATGCATTCACGTTCGAACTGTGTCAATACTGATGTATTGGGGTCTCACTTTGGAGCCCCAATCACCTCTGAGTAGTAAGAAAATGGGCCAATGAATACTGCCGAGTGAGATTTGCATGCCGAAGCACTCATACTCGGACATATGCCAGCCAGCAACTCACTTGCTCAGATTTTTGCTTCGGAGTGATCCCTCGTCCAATCGCCTCACAAAGAGCCTGATCTAAAAGAGCTTGTCTACGAGAGGAGGTCTCTCTTGCCGGTGAAAGAGCGCATTTAGTGGTGATTCGCCATTGATAAAAGAGGTTTTGCACAAACTTCTATTACTTCTATAAACTAAGGTTAATACAAACTTTGATATTAAATAAAAAAATAACATTAGGCTATAATAGGCCTATTTAAACATCAATATGAAGCAAAATACGTACTAAAAGTGCTTTAAGGCCTGTACACACCGGGACGAATATCGCGCGCGCTTATCGCCAGCGTTTTTCGTGCTGTTTTTCGGCGCGTCTTGAGTGTTCACACCCAAGCGATTTTCACTGGCGCTGCGCCGAGTGAACGTGCACATTCAGTCGATGCGCTCCCGGTACACAAGATGGTGCTGCGGCACTTTAAGCCTCTGACACTCGCTTGTCACACAGAAGGAGAAGAGAGACAGTATTTACGTGCTTGCCAAAACCAGAGACATATTATGTATATGGACAAAACCATTCACACACTTTTTGCTAACTGGCAAGCAGCATTAGCAGTTCATCTTCTTCTTTGTCTACTTACTACTTCTTCGTAGTATCAATGTGTGCTCGGCCAGACCGTTTTGTGCTCGAGCGCCACCCAGCCGTGTTTTACTGTCACTTCAGCAGCTCCAGGCACGTGAACAAAAGCGCCGATCTCATTGGTCGGCCAGTTTTTTACGCGCCGCGTCAAAATAAAAAAACGAACCCGAGGCGTTTTTTTAAAAAATGCCGCTTTTACGCCTGGCGTTTTGCGCATCGGTGTGAACACTCAGATTGGCGCCCATTGTTTAGTCCCGAGGCGTTAAACGTCGGCGATAAACGCGTGCGAAAATCGTCCCGGTGTGAACAGGCCTTTACATATAGAAGCGGGGAATCTCCTCAACCACCACCAATGTGCAGCACCACCTGGATGATGCAACGGCAGCCATTTTGTGCCAGAATGCCCACCACACACCAGCTGATTGGTGGAGAGGAGACTCCAATCAGTGTATATGGGGATGATTAGGAGGCCATGATGGACAGGGGCCAGGATGTCGGGGTTACACCCCTACTCTTTTTCCGAAGGACATCCTGGGAATTTCCATAAAAATTGGAAAATCCCAGGATGTCCTTCGGAAAAAGAGTAGGGGTGTAACCCTGGCATCATTTTTATGGACAGAATTTCTAGGCGCAGCCAAGGGCCGCAGAGTGTCCGGGACCACACGATTTCGTCGCTGGGACACAGAGGACTTAAGTGGCCATCGCTGCACATCACGATTGGTTGCTGGGAAAGTACAATCTGTTCCTCGGGTTCCTGAGAGGCGCCAGGAGGCTAAATCCTCCCAGGCCGCACCTCATCCCCTCCTGGGACCTCTCTGTGGTCTTCTCTGGACAGTCAGTTGAGCATTTTCAGTCAGGGAATCCTGCCTTGAATTCATTGGGATACATGCCCAACATTCCCATCACTCCTTTCAGGGACCAGGTGGTGAACTTGCAAGCGCTGCTCCCAGAGGAGGCACATCCAGCCCTTGGGTTGCTGTGTCCCGTTCACGCCCAGAAGCTCAGAACAGCTCTTTGTCTGCTAAAGAGACGATCAGAAGAAGGGAAAGACTGTCTCCAAACAGAGGTTGGCCCACTAGATAGTGGATGTCATCGCCTTGGCCTACCGATCCCACGGTGAGCCATGCCCACTCACTCCACTCGAGGTGTTGCTTCCTCTTGGGTAGACATCCGCAGAACTGAAGGCAGGGCGACATCTAATACCGTCGTGAGATTGTTGAGTACAAACCTGTAATGTGCAGGAAGGCTGGCTCGGTTGCATTCCTCTAAGGGAGGAATATGAGCACCTTCTTTGCTCTTCAGGTGAGTTCCCCACTCGGCAAACCCCGAATCGAGTTCCACCAAGCATCTTTCGGCAGTCGGCCCTTGCACTGGACTAGACGCCCATATCCCTTCTTGGTAATCCCATATGTGTAGTCTTCCATGGTAAACCCGTATATTTCCCTGGAAAGTTTCTGCTCTGCCCGTTTCTGCGTCTGTAGTTGTCCCATACCTGTCTACTGCAGAGATCTTTCATATATATCCTCACGGGTCAGTCCATATGTGTTTCTGCACATTACCTCCCTGTCTCGGCTCCTCGGCATGAGCCTGAATGAGCGAGTTATGTCCGGGAATGAGTGGCTCGGCATGCAAATCTCACTACTCAGAGGTGATTGGGGCTCCCAATATGTCAGTATCGACATAACGTCTCCGTTCCCTCCCTCAGGGAACAAGGATTACATCAGTAACATATAAATACATATTTCAATGTAATGTTTTTATTATGTTTAAAACCCCAATTATTTAAAGGGTTAGTTCACCCAAAAATGTAAATTCTGTCATTAATGACTTACCCTCATGTCGTTCGACACCCGTCAGACCTCCGTTCATCTTCGGAACAGAAATTAAGATATTTTAGTTGAAATCTGATGCTCTGAAAGGCCTCCATTGGCTCAATGCACTTTACACTCTCAAGACCCTTAAAAGACACTAAAGACTAAAGTTACAAAGTCCATCTCACTACAGTGGTTCTACAATAACTTTATGAATCGGCGACAATAGTTTTTGTGCGCAAAAAAACCCTAAATAACGTCTTACATAGCGATGACGATTTCAAAACAAAGCATCATGAAGCTTCGAAGCGTTATGAATCACTGAGCCGAATGATGATTCGGATCGCGTGTCAAACTGCTGAAATGTGGCGATTCAAACCGCTGAATCGACTCAGTGATTCATAACGCTTCGAAGCTTCATGATGCTTTGTTTTGAAATCGTCATCACTATGTAAGTCGTTATTTAGGGTTTTTTTGCGCACAAAAACTATTGTCGCCGATTCATAAAGTTATTGTAGAACCACTGTAGTGAGATGGACTTTGTAACTTTAGTCTTTAGTGTCTTTTAAGGGTCTTGAGAGTGTAAAGTTGAGCCAATGGAGGCCTTTCAGAGCATCAGATTTACACTAAAATATCTTCATTTGTGTCTGAAGATGAACGGAGGTCTGACGGGTGTCCAACCACATGAGGCTCAGTCATTAATGACACAATTTACATTTTTGGGTGAACTAACCCTTTAATATGTTGATATGTTGGGACAGACCTGCTGACGTGTGCATGTTCTCTGAGCGCAGGTTCAATGACGACATCAAGTTCATGATCGGTCACAAGCCCAACATCTTCTGGCAGGCCACCTGGAGAGTGATCAGTCCGCTCATCGTGCTGGTCATCTTCCTCTTCTACTTCGTCACCACTGTGAGCAAAGAGCTGACCTACATCGCCTGGGACCCGGAGTCTGTACGTGTCCATCCGCACCATATCACCCTATCACATGACCCTGAGAATCACCTCTATAGATCAAGTCAGCAAGGGGGGGGGGGGGAATGGGGGGGTTGGTTACCATGGCAACCATTTCATTTCTATGATACAACAGAAAGAAATAGAGTTGAACATTAGATCAAACGTTTCAAACTGGACAAACGCCAAGAGAATCTCCAATAGTTTTGGCTGTTTTAAAAAGAGAAATAAATACATTATTTTTAGGTTTTTCCTTTCTAAAAAAAATTTGAAAATGTAATTTCTCAGAAATGAATGAGTAACTGCGACCCATTGACAGATGATGGAAATTATCCATCCGCTAAATCTGCCACATTTACATTCCAAAATGCCTGATATGTAATTTATTAAATAAATTAATAAATTAGAGTAATAAATAAACATGGGTAACACATAAATAATAATAAATAAGATAAATAAATACGTGTAAAAATATTTACAAAATAAACAAATACGAGTAATAAATAAGTGTAAAAAATATTTATAAATAAATAAATCAATAAGAGTAATAAATAAATAAATAAGTGTAATAAATAAATAAATAAGTATAAAATTATTTAAAAATAAATAAATAAAATTAATAAATAAATATGGGTAAAACATAAAAAAAAGAGAAATAAATAAATAAGTGTGAAAATATTTACAAAATAAATAAACAAGAGTAATAAATAAATATGGGTAAAACATAAAACAAAAAATATGAGAAATAAACAAATAAATAAGCGTAAAAAAATAATAAATAAGTGTAAAATATATATATAAAAATAATAAATATGAGTAATAAATAAATATGGGTAAAATATAAAAAATATTTACAAAATAAATAAATAAGTATAAAATATTTACAAAATAAATAAATAAGAGTAATAAATAAATAAATAACTCTAAAATTATTTTAAAATAAATAATAAAAGCAATAAATAAATATGGACAAAACATTATTTTTTTATAAATATGATAAATAAATAAATAAGTGTAAAAATAATTACAAAATAAATAAATAAGAGTAATAAATAAATGTAAAAATATTTACAAAATAAATAAACAAGAGTAATAAATAAATGTAAAATATTTACAAAATAAATAATAAATAAGAGTAATGAATAAATATGGGTAAAACATAAAAAATATTTACAAAATAAATAAGTGTAAAAATATTTTACATTTTTTTATAAATAAATAAGAGTAATAAATAAAACACATAAAATGAGTAACACACATAAAAATTTAATAAATATGAGTTATATGAATAATTAATAATATGTGTAAATAAATCAGTAATAAATAGGTGTAATAAACATGAATAATAAATACATATGTAAAACACAAATAAATAATTAAGAGCAATACATATGAATAATAAATAAATGTAAATAAATGAGTAATAAATACAAAACAGCAATATATAAACTGTAATACATAAAGTGTAAAAAACAAACATGAATGAGTAATAAACATAAATGTGTAATATATAAATATAGAATGAGTATACTCATGTTTACATTTTACACATATTTATTACACCGGTATTACTCATATTAAAATAAATTTTATGAGTAAATAAATAAATATGAGTACTGAATAGAAGAGTAATAAATGATCCCAGATGCTGATTTGTGCTTCCGGTCTTCAGGAGAACTTCCCGATGCTGGCGACGCGCTCCTATCCGGACTGGATTTACAGCATCATCTTCATCCTGTCCGGCGTCCCAGCGCTCGTCATCCCAGCAGTGGCTCTGTTCAAGCTCATCCGAAACCGCTGCTGCGGGTCAGAGGTCAAACACACCGCCCAGCCGCTCTACTCCATCTCAGACAAAATACAGATGGAGCCGGATGAGCCGGACACCCACAGCTAAAGCAGAACACACACACACACACACACACACACACACACACTGACCCGTGGAGGAGGAATACAGGCCAGTGCTCGTCAACACAACAGGAGAACCACTGACACCTGCTCCAGTTTACACGCTCTCTGCGCTTTCTGTTGTCTTTTTAATTTTGTATTTTGAGATGATTTGATGGTATTTTTTAATATTTATGCAATAATGATTGTCTATTTTTGCCATTTAAAATTATACAAAAAACTTTTGTTTATTTTTTATTATTGCAGTATTTCAGGTTAAAATAGAGACTAGGCCTTCAAAATAATTTTTTTGAAGGCAGATTAGCGCCCTCTGTTGGAACTATTGAAGAAATCCTGCAACCATGTGTGTGACCACTAGAGGTCTCTATGGAGAGGCTTGAGCATTCACTAGTTCTCTTTTGAACACATTTAATGATTTTTTTTTTTATGGATTTGAATATATATTTTAAAAATCTCAAAGACTATTTATTATAAAGTTTTAGATAAATGTTTTTTTGTTAGAAATATAGATTTTGTTCTGTGAATTTGTGTTTTTGCCGATTTCTCATTCATTTCCTATGGTCGCTCATTTATGACTGAAGACAATGAACACTACTTTTTTTTTTTACGACCAATTAGCATGCTCGAATCACGACCCCAATTTTTTTTTGTGTGTTTACATACCTAATGCTAGAAAAGTCACCAAGTTTCATATCATTCCCATGAAGCTGTGATTTTTAACATTTAAAAAAACAGAAGATTTTCCGGTCAGAAATGAGGGAAGAGCACCAGAGGGTTATAATACACATTAAGAGGATTTGCATGCCTCATCTCATATAATACTGTTGTTCATGCCAGTGTACAGTGACTATAATGTATAATATTTACATGATAATTGTAATGTCTTATAGAGGTCCATGTAATTGTAAATGTATTATAAGTATTTTTATGATGTGCTCTTGTTGTTGTTCTTAACAATGCCAGTTTAATAATAAACCAGATTTGATCATGTACAGTATCAGTTAAAGATGCAGTTTGCTCTGAGCCGATAAGAAGAGAGTCAAGTCAAGCTTACAGTACTAAAAATGTGAGATTACATGATATGTGAAGTTATATGTATGAATTAGCTCACTCAAATATATCAAGTTCAGAGCAATTAAAAAAAAATCAAGTTCTGCTAACTTAAACTTTACATTTCTTAACAATTGTGGCACAAATTTCCTGCATTTTTTGAGTTTTGCCAACTTATTCAGTTTACAGTCTTTATAGAGTAAAGTGTGCATTAGTTCGATTTATAAAAATATAAACAAATCTGAATGTACTCAAAAACGTAATAAACAAACACAATAATTTTCTGTAAATCGGGGTTAATATTGTTGAGCTAAAAAAAGGTTTTATTCCTTGAATATATATGGATAAATGGAACTTAAGCTTATTTTATTACAATTTTAGTTTAGTAATAAGTACTAAAATAACAAAATAAAATAAAATAAGCAATAAGTAACTTAAGTTTATTTTATTTTAGTAATAAGTACTAAAATAACAAACTAAAATTACATAAAATAAGCAAATAAGTAACTTAAGTTTATTTTATTTTAGTAATAAGTACTAAAATAACAAACTAAAATTGAATAAAATAAGCAAATAAGTAACTTAAGTTTATTTTATTTTAGTAATAAGTACTAAAATAACAAACTAAAATTGAATAAAATAAGCAAACAAGTAACTTAAGTTTATTTTATTTTAGTAATAAGCAGAGGTGGGTAGTAACGAATTACATTTACTTCGTTACATTTACTTGAGTAAATATTTTGGGTAACTTGTACTTTTAGAGTAGATTTAAAGATGGGAACTTTTACTCTTACTCAAGTAAATTTCTTGTGAAAAAACTGTACTTTTACTTAGTTACATTCGGTGGCGTTCCTCCGTTACTGTCAAATGGTAATAATTATATTAGCCTATATATATTAAAATAAGTGAATATGACTTTCGCAAGTCTCGCGAAACGTTGGAGAGGCTGCTTCGCGAGAGGTTGCTACGCATCACCCGCTTATAATTAGCGCGCGTTTCGTCGGAAGATGTGTGTGAGCTACGGGAGGCAGATTGCCCGTGGCCTCAAGTTCAGTCTATGTTTTCACTCCAAGATGTCAAAAAGAATAGTTTCATAATGCGATGCATGTTGTGTGCACCAAAACGAACTGACATCTCTCAGCATACAAGAATTCCACCCTGAAAAGAACATGTAGCGGTAAGTGTCACAATGATGCCTATATTTGAACACTATTAACGGTCATTTGGTAACTATGGGGAATTTTCCCTTATTATAATACTATTTCACACACTGTCCGAGTGTTTTCCTCATATGCGCTCTTGTGCAAGCAATGAATCGTTTGAATCCTCCAAACAACACACGTCCACGAACAAACGTTCACATCTTCACATTTACATATCCTTTTCTTCACAAAACGAAACAAATTGAATAGCCTAATGTGACGTCTTGCATTTATACACAAATCCGGACAGACACCTGTCTGTAGTGAAGAAAATGCATGCAAATAAAAACGGTATTGTATTTTATTCCTACCTAAAGAATAGCCTATATACTTATACAAATATAAGAACAAAGTATGTTTTAAAAAGAGCTCTAGTTAGCCCAGCACACCATTAATTTACACTGTTTAACCATTAATCTCACACACACACACACACACACACACACACACACACACACACACACACACACACACACACACACACACACACACACACACACACACACACACACACACATGTTTGTTTTTGTGAAATGTGAGGACATTCCATAGGCGTAATGGTTTTTATACCGTACAAACCGTATTTTCTATCCCCTTACACTGACCCTAAACCTACCCATCACACACACACACACACACACACACACACACACACACACACACACACACACACACACACACACACACACACACACACACACACACACACACACACACACACACACACTGCCCCTGTCCCTAAACCTAGCCCTCACAGGAGACTGTGCAGTTCACTTTCTGTGAAAAAAAACTTGTTCTGTGTGATTTATAAGCATTTTGAAAAGTGAGGACATGGGGAACGTCCTCATATTTCACCCTCTTTTTGTAATACCTATGTCATACCCATGTCATTATACACATTTGTGTCCTGATATTTCACAAAAACATGCCCCCCCACACACACACACACACACACACACACACACACACACACACACACACACACACACACACACACACACACACACACACACACACATATATATATATATTATATATATATAAGGTTCATTAGCTTACATTAGTTAACATGAACTAATAATGAACTGCACTTATAAAGCACTTATTTATCTTTATGTTAATTTAAACATTTACTAATGCATTATTAAAATATTGTTAACATTAGTCAATGCACTGTGAACTAACATGAATAAACCATGAACAGCTGGATTTTTATGAACTAACGTTGAAAAAGATTAACTAATGCTGAACAGAGGTGTTGTTCATGGTTAGTTCATGTTAACTAATACATTAACTAATGTTAACTAATACAACCTTATTGTAAAGTGTTACAGAGAGGTGTGTGAAAGCTCTCCAAGTAGCCTGAAATTCAGGGTTTTCGCTTATCAATCAGATCGAAAGTAACTAGTAACTAACTACTTGAGTAGTTTTCTCATCGAATACTTTTTTACTCTTACTCAAGTAAATATTACGATTTTTACTTTTACTTGAGTAAATATTTCAGTAAGTACTTGTACTTTTACTTGAGTACAGATTTTGGCTACTCTACCCACCTCTGGTAATAAGTACTAAAATAACAAACTAAAATTGAATAAAATAAGCAAATAAGTAACTTAAGTTTATTTTATTTTAGTAATAAGTACTAAAATAACAAACTAAAATTGAATAAAATAAGCAAACAAGTAACTTAAGTTTATTTTATTTTAGTAATAAGTACTAAAATAACAAACTAAAATTGAATAAAATAAGCAAATAAGTAACTTAAGTTTATTTTATTTTAGTAATAAGTACTAAAATAACAAACTAAAATTGAATAAAATAAGCAATAAGTCACTTAAGTTTATTTTATTTTTATTTTAGTAATAAGTACTAAAATAACAAACTAAAACTAAAATTAAATAAGCAAAAAAGTAACAAGTTTATTTTATTCTAGTAATAAGTACTAAAATAACAAACTAAAAATAAAATAAAATGAGCAATAAGTAACTTAAGTTTATTTTATTTTATTTTTATTTTAGTAAGAAGTACTAAAATAATAAACTAAAATGAAATAAAATAAGTAACTTAAGTGTATTATTCTAGTAATAAGTACTAAAATAAACTAAAACTAAAATAAAAAAATCTATAATAGAATGATAGATCTAATGAAAGAGATTATATAAATAAATACAAATTTATTAGATTAAATATATATATAAAAAAGACAAAAACACAACAAAATGACTAAAACTTTAAAATAAAAGCATAATAGTAAACTCTAATAGTATATCCACTGGCAGAAACAATCCAGCCGTGAGTACCATTACACATTAACTACCACTGAAACCAGTTTAGCCTTCCTCCAGCCTTTATCTGCTGACGAATCACTTAAAGCTCCCGGAATAAAGCAGCGAGTATTAAAGGTCGCTAATACCGAGCCGCCGTCAGATCTCTTTACGATCACACACACACAGAGAGAGAGACACTTATCTGAGCTCTCCATCACTTCCCTGAGAGAGAGACCAATCGCAGCAGGAATGAAGCTGAAGCTGAAGCTCCCCAACCCGGGTCTGGATGAGCGGATTCCCTCTCACGCCGAGCTGGAGAAGCTGGAGCTGGAGGAGGCTGGAGAGCGGCCGCAGTGGGACAACAAAACCCAGTACATGCTGACCTGTGTGGGCTTCTGTGTGGGACTGGGCAACGTCTGGAGGTTCCCCTACCTCTGCCAGAGCCATGGAGGAGGTGAGCGGACACACACACACACACACACACACACACACCTGCACACAAGTCGAGTCAACTTTACTTATATAGCATATATAGAATTTGATATGGCTGTATAGCCATTCAGGAGAAAACGGTGATGTCATCAGCTCATTTCAATTATCATACAGTGGCAGTGTGGGCTTTAGGTCAGTAATTTAGTTTATATGGTTAATTTAGTTTAATAATTAGGTTTATTTGGATATTTAGTTGAAAAATGTAGTGTCCCCAACTGAGCACGCCAAGCCAGAGGCAACAGTGGCAAGGAAACCCAAACCCCATCAGGAGCAGAATGGAGAAAAATAAACCTTGGAGAAACCAGGCTCAGTCGGGGGGGGAGTTCTCCTCTGGCCAATCAACAAACAGCGTATGATTATTATTCTGGACACTTTACAGGACAGAGGTCATAATAGATCGGATGATCGATTCATATTAGATTAATCTGTCATATTAGATCGGAATATTCAAACAATCGGAGTCATCACGCCGGAGACGGGTTTACTGAAGATGCCGTGACGATGAGGCAGTTCAGGCGGAGGCTAATGGACACGGTTTCTCAGACACTTCAGGGTCATGTGTTGGTCATGTGTTGGTCATGTGTTGGTCATGTGTCGGTCATGTGTTGGTCATGTGTCGGTCTTGTGTTGGTCATGTGTCGGTCATGTGTTGGTCATGTGTTGGTCATGTGTTGGTCTTGTGTTGGTCTTGTGTTGGTCCTGTGTTGGTCATGTGTTGGTCATGTGTTGGTCTTGTGTTGGTCTTGTGTTGGTCCTGTGTTGGTCATGTGTTGGTCATGTGTCGGTCATGTGTTGGTCATGTGTTGGTCATGTGTTGGTCTTGTGTTGGTCATGTGTTGGTCATGTGTCGGTCTTGTGTCGGTCATGTGTCGGTCATGTGTCGGTCTTGTGTCGGTCTTGTGTTGGTCATGTGTTGGTCTTGTGTTGGTCTTGTGTTGGTCATGTGTCGGTCTTGTGTTGGTCATGTGTTGGTCATGTGTTGGTCATGTGTCGGTCATGTGTTGGTCATGTGTTGGTCATGTGTTGGTCTTGTGTCGGTCATGTGTCGGTCTTGTGTCGGTCATGTGTCGGTCATGTGTCGGTCATGTGTTGGTCATGTGTTGGTCATGTGTTGGTCATGTGTTGGTCTTGTGTTGGTCATGTGTTGGTCATGTGTTGGTCATGTGTTGGTCATGTGTTGGTCTTGTGTCGGTCATGTGTCGGTCTTGTGTCGGTCATGTGTCGGTCATGTGTCGGTCATGTGTTGGTCATGTGTTGGTCATGTGTTGGTCATGTGTTGGTCTTGTGTTGGTCATGTGTCGGTCATGTGTCGGTCATGTGTTGGTCATGTGTTGGTCATGTGTTGGTCATGTGTTGGTCATGTGTTGGTCATGTGTTGGTCATGTGTTGGTCTTGTGTTGGTCTTGTGTTGGTCATGTGTTGGTCTTGTGTTGGTCATGTGTTGGTCTTGTGTTGGTCATGTGTTGGTCATGTGTTGGTCTTGTGTTGGTCATGTGTTGGTCTTGTGTTGGTCTTGTGTTGGTCATGTGTTGGTCATGTGTTGGTCATGTGTTGGACTTGTGTTGGTCATGTGTTGGTCATGTGTTGGTCATGCGTTGGTCATGTGTTGGTCTTGTGTTGGTCTTGTGTTGGTCATGTGTTGGTCATGTGTCGGTCTTGTGTCGGTCATGTGTCGGTCATGTGTCGGTCATGTGTCGGTCATGTGTCGGTCATGTGTCGGTCATGTGTCGGTCATGTGTCGGTCATGTGTCGGTCATGTGTCGGTCATGTGTTGGTCTTGTGTCGGTCATGTGTCGGTCATGTGTTGGTCATGTGTTGGTCATGTGTTGGTCATGTGTTGGTCATGTGTTGGTCATGTGTTGGTCATGTGTTGGTCTTGTGTTGGTCTTGTGTTGGTCATGTGTTGGTCATGTGTCGGTCTTGTGTCGGTCATGTGTTGGTCATGTGTTGGTCATGTGTTGGTCTTGTGTTGGTCATGTGTCGGTCATGTGTCGGTCATGTGTCGGTCATGTGTCGGTCATGTGTCGGTCATGTGTTGGTCATGTGTTGGTCATGTGTTGGTCATGTGTTGGTCATGTGTTGGTCTTGTGTTGGTCTTGTGTTGGTCATGTGTCGGTCATGTGTCGGTCTTGTGTCGGTCATGTGTCGGTCATGTGTCGGTCATGTGTCGGTCATGTGTCGGTCATGTGTCGGTCATGTGTCGGTCATGTGTTGGTCTTGTGTTGGTCATGTGTCGGTCATGTGTCGGTCATGTGTCGGTCTTGTGTCGGTCATGTGTCGGTCATGTGTCGGTCATGTGTTGGTCATGTGTTGGTCTTCTCTGGGCGCAGGTCCACCATCTGATCTGGATATGGCCCAGATCCGGCTGACTGTAGTAAACCTCGAGATAAACACACTATATATTATCTGTAAAATGCACTGTAAAACACACACACACACACACACACACACACACACACACACACACACACACACACACACACACACACACACACACACACAGTCAGACATGCTGGTGAACTGACACTTGTCTAGACTTCAAGCCTGTTAACCACCACGTGGCTCTCGTCTCAATCACATATAATGAGGGATCATTCAAAAGCTTCAACACTCAAAATTCCCATCCTGAGAAAACTGTTGAAACGGTGTTGAAAACGGCACTTTTAGCAGCTTCATTTGTGTGATATCCACATCAAACTTGGTACTTAACTTGGTTAGACATTTGGCTTTGATTTTCTAGTCCAGTGGTTCTCAAAGTGTGGAACGAGTACCTCTAGTGGTACTCAGAGGAATCACTCAATAAATTAATGTTAAAACACATAAATTTTAATTGAATAATTATTTAATTATCTTATTGACCTGTATGTAAGCACAGAGCAGTGTTAATGTTCAGTGTTAAAGTGGCTGACAACAGTAAATATTCCAATTAGGAATAAACTGCCTCGTTTTTGAGCTGTAGCTGAATAGTTAGGCCTACACTCAAAAAATGCTGGGTTAAAAATAACACAAGTTGGGTTGAAAAGGGACTAACCCAGCAATTGGGTTGTTTTAAACAAACATTTAACCCAACCGCTGGGTTAAAACAACCCAATTGCAGGGTTAAAACAACCCAATTGCAGGGTTAAAACAACCCAATTGCTGGGTTAAAACAACCCAATTGCTAGGTTAAAACAACCCAATTGCTGGGTTAAAACAACCCAATTGCTAGGTTAAAACAACCCAATTGCTGGGTTAAAACAACCCAATTGCTAGGTTAAAACAACCCAATTGCTGGGTTAAAACAACCCAATTGCAGGGGTAAAACAACCCAATTGCAGGGGTAAAACAACCCAATTGCAGGGTTAAAACAACCCAATTGCTAGGTTAAAACAACCCAATTGCTGGGTTAAAACAACCCAATTGCTAGGTTAAAACAACCCAATTGCTGGGTTAAAACAACCCAATTGCTAGGTTAAAACAACCCAATTGCTAGGTTAAAACAACCCAATTGCAGGGGTAAAACAACCCAATTGCAGGGGTAAAACAACCCAATTGCAGGGTTAAAACAACCCAATTGCTAGGTTAAAACAACCCAATTGCTGGGTTAAAACAACCCAATTGCTGGGTTAAAACAACCCAATTGCAGGGGTAAAACAACCCAATTGCTGGGGTAAAACAACCCAATTGCTAGGTTAAAACAACCCAATTACTGGGTTAAAACAACCCAATTGCAGGGTTAAAACAACCCAATTGCTAGGTTAAAACAACCCAATTGCTGGGTTAAAACAACCCAATTGCTAGGTTAAAACAACCCAATTGCTGGGTTAAAACAACCCAATTGCTGGGTTAAAACAACCCAATTGCTAGGTTAAAACAACCCAATTGCTGGGTTAGTCCATTTTCAACCCAACTTGGGTTGTTTTTAACCCAGCATTTTTTCGAGTGTACTACGCTACTGTATTTTAAAGTTGGTCATTATGGTTGTATTTGGAGAGCCAGATATTTTCTGAGGTGGTCCTGTTGATATGTATGATATAAACAAGATGATGTATCAATCAGATTATGGCGAGGCCTTCAGCTTTCTGTAATGAGAGGGTCTTGGAAGAACATGGAAATCTACTGCGAGGGAAGTGAGGCCTATAGATGAGCGGTGGAGCGCTGAGAGAACCTCACATGTAGAGAGAAGCTCTGGGGCTTTCCACAGTAAATCTGAAGATGCAGAGCTCTGCATTTTAGTGTTGTGAAATCATAAGGTGGTGTTGCCCATTGGATGAGGGGCGATAAGAAAGCCGGACACATGATCAGATGTTCAGCTGGCATCTCACTCTGTTGTTCATGCAATAAAGTTAAAGTTATCTCTGAGACCTGGAACTTCGACTCTGAGAGATTGGATTCGACTTCTTCCAAAAAAAATTCAAATATTCCACAACAGCACTTGGTATAAAAAGCTTGAGAACCACTGTTCTAGACATTTTAGAGTCCAAATACTTTTATAAATAAATAAATACAATACAAAATGTTTAGTTCAGTACATTTGCTTTACAGTAACTTGCTTTACTACAGCTCAATTGTTGCGATATCCACATCAAATTTGGAACACAACTTGGTTAGACATTTGGCTTTGATTTTCTAGCCATTTTAGAATTATTGTGTTATTACAAATTAATTGTAAAATATATATTTTGAATAAATTAAAAATGGTTTAGTATATTTGCTACAGCTTAATTTTTGTGATTTCAACCTCACATTTGGTACACATTGTGGTTAGACATATAACTTTGATTTTAGAGTCCAAATACGTTTGTAAAAATATATATATATATTCAATACAATAAAACATATTTAGTTCAGTTCATTTGCTTTACAGTAAATTATTTATCAAAAATATTGAAGTATAAAACTTCAAATTTGGTACACGACTTGGTTAGACGTAGAACTTTGATTTTCTGGCAATTTTAGAGTCCAAATTATCTATAAAATATATATATTTTAAATAAATAAAAAACTGTTTAGTTCAGTAAATTTGCTACAGCTTAATTTTCGTGACATCAGCTTCACTTTTGGAACACAACTTGTTTAGACGTTTGACTTTGATTTAGTAGCAATTTTAGAGTCAAAATACTTTTGTAAAAAATATATTTTGGATAAATTAAAAATGTTCAGTTCAGTACATTTGCGTTACATTAAAAAATTTGCTTTACAGCTACATTTTTGTGATATAAACTTCAAATTTGGTTCTTAACTTGGTTAGACATGTGGCTTTGATTTAGTAGCAATTTTAGAGTCCAAATACTTTTATTAAAAAAAAAAAAATTAAATACAATACAAAATATTTAGTTCAGTTCAGCTTTACTACATCTCAATTTGTGTGATATCCACATAAAATTTGGTACACAACTTAGATATTTGGCTTTGATTTTCTAGCAATTTTAGAGTCCAAATTATCTGTAAAATATATATTTTGAATAAAAAAAAAAAAAAAACGTTTAGTTCAGAACATTTGCTTTACAGCTTAATTTTTGTGATATCAACTTCAAATTTGGTACTTAACTTGTTTAGACGTATGACTTTCATTTTCTAGCAATTTTAGAATAAAGCATAAATTAGCATAAAATAAAAAGTTTAGTTCAGTACATTTACTACATCCTTTAAGATCAGATGTGAGCTCAGAGGAGAGGAGACAGTTCACAGGTTAAATCTGGACTACACACATTTACAGATTACAGCCGCTTATATAAAAGACACAGTGTTTTAAGAATTTGAGCTATTGCAATTAATTAATGGATCCTTTTCAGTCTCAAATTAGACAAATCTACAATTTTATGTAAATGACTTCAAACGCATTCAGTCCTAAAGAAAATACTTACAAGACTAGTTTAAGCAGTTCATGCATCCGGCCACATAAGAGCATCAATGAGTAATAGGGTTAATATTAATAGTGAATATTCCTATAGTTATTCAATAACCTGAGAGGATCCACCGCATAAACCTCAAAAATCAAACTCCTTCACAATTCATCTTAAACTTGAGCATTCTCACTTCAGATAAAAGTAACCAAATGCATGAATGTACATTCTTTCAGTAAGCTATAATAAATATTGAAGAATACAACATTTGTGGATATTAATATGATAATAATTTCTTGAGTTCCTAGAGATTCATGAACCAAGCAGAGTTATATTTTATGTTGCGGATCAATTTGATTGATATTTGAGCTGTCGGAAATATAATATTTTGTGACTTTTTCTCATTGATGGTCATGAACAGGCAACAGTTTCTCGACACACTAATGTGCGGAACGTACATTACAAATATGATGTTTACGGGTCAATTTGACGCATATTTTATGGTTAAAATATCAACTAAACAAACCATTGTAGATGTATTTTGTCACGTCAGTTTCTCTCGTGTATGCAAATGGTAAAGACTTTTATCCGAATGATGGCACACGTTTTCATTGTTATAATGTTACAGAGCCGTTAATAACATTTAGATTGTGTTCAGTATTAAATGTGTTCTCGTGCTGATTTCTGTTTGTAATGTGAGAGAAGTATTCATGTTTTGGACTTAGTAGTGTGATGTATATTAAATCCATAAAGATCGTACCCAGAATTTGAACGTAATTCAAGACTAAAGGCTCGTTCACAACAAGGACAAATATAGCTGCAAGCGGCAATACCGGGGCCAAGCACCAATAAGCCAATAAAACATGCTAACATGACTGGAAGGGTCAGACCAACTGCAACAATGAGCAATTAAAGGCATTTTAAGATGATTTTAGGCAAAATGGCTGAAAAATGCATTGTAGTCTATAGGAATTTCATGTTTTGTTCTATTATAGCGCCACCAAGAGGCTCAATCCTACAATTTTGAATATGTGTCCTCAGAGTGAGCCCATACATGCATGTGTCAATTTTGGTGAAAATATCTCATTTTGTTTTGGAGTTATAGACATTTATATGAAAAAACACGTAAAAAATGACTGACTCCTGACTTTGATTGGATTTTACTGCCCTTTACTATCAATATTTTGACATTTGGGCATTAGTGTTCAGCTATCGACCTATGTTTCTGAACTTCTGACGCTGGTTTCGTCTCAATCGGACTAGCGGTTTCAAAGATATCAGCTAATGTTTTATAAGTGCTAAATTACAACGCTGCACAAACCATAGGCCGAAACCTGGCAAGTCTGGTATCGTTGGACTCTGCAAGGATTCAGGAGACAAAAAAAGTTACTCCCATGAAAATAAGTCAACCACACCCAAAATTATAAGCGTTTGAAAAAACATTATCCAGTAGGTGGCGCTGTTTCGAAACGTCTCAGGCTCCTTCAGGGCATCGAGCTGATGACCCAAACCGAGTTTCATAATCCATTCATGTGTTCATAAAATACAGTATTTTAGCACATAATTCAAAATGTCTGACAGCCAAAATAGCCGATGTGGTAAAATTGGATATCATTCGACTCGGCATGACATCCTGAATCTAACGAGACCACGTTTTTATTATCGTTCAGAAGTTATAAGCAAAAATAGCAATTTTTCGTATCTCCGGACCAGTAGGTGGCGCTGCGCCGAAACGCTGCATGTCGCCTCAGGTCATGCTTGTGATGACATGTACCAAATTTGGTTTGAATACGATAAAGCGTTGCGGAGATATAGCCTTAAGTGTATTTTTGCAACAGCTACGTAAAATTTGTTGGCGCGTTTATCGAAAATGATTCGACGAATCACCTTGAATTCCATTGTTGTCAGCATGGTCTGTAGATGATGGCAGCAAAAGTTCGCAAAAGAAAATTCAACATGGCGGGAAAATTTTCGTGACGAAAATGCAATCGAATAGACTTGAGCCAAGCTAAATTTTTGTGATATAAACTTCAAATTTGGTTCTTAACTTGGTTAGATATGTGGCTTTGATTTAGTAGCAATTTTAGAGTCTAAATACTTAAAAAAAATATTTATATATTAAATACAATACAAAATATTAAGTTCAGTACATTTGCTTTACTACATCTCAACTTGTGTGATATCCACATCAAATTTGGTACACGACTTAGATATATGGCTTTGATTTTCTAGCAATATTAGAGTCCAAATTATCTGTAAAATATATATTTTGAATAAATAAAAAAAACGTTTAGTTCAGAACATTTGCTTTACAGCTTAATTTTTGTGATATCAACTTATTATTTGGTACTTAACTTGTTTAGACGTATGACTTACATTTCATAGGAAAAGAGAATTTTGTTTCTAGCCATTATAGTTCAAAAGTTATTAGCATAAACATGAGTCAAACTTTGGACAGGTGGTCAGTCAAGTCAAGTCAACTTTATTTATATAGCGCTTTTAACAATGTAGATTGTTTCAGAGCAGCTTTACAGTGTTAAACAGGAAAATAATGCAACAAAATTTGATTCCGCCATATAGCCATTCTGGAGAAAACGGTGATGTCATCAGCTCATTTAAATTATCATACAGTGACAGTGTGGGCTTTAGATCAGTAATTTAGTTTATATGGTTAATTAAGTTTAATAATTTTATTTGGATATTTAGTTGAAAAATTTAGGAAAATGTAGTGTCCCCACTAAATTTAGGTGGTGGCGCTAGAGGGATTGTTTTACAGACTCCAAAATTGGTGTGGTTAATGTTGGGACTGTCCTCTATGAGTGTGCCTAATTTCACAACTTTCCCGCAAGCGGTTCTATGGGCTGGCATAGACTCCAATGGTGGAAGAAGAAGAATGCGGGAACGGTTTCAACCTTCGCTGCTTGGCCCCTAAAGTTTTAAAAAAACGATAATCACTTTTAGAACTTTTTTTCCAGCTGATGTACGATAAAAACATTGACAGGCAATCAGAATCCATCCTGCTTTAAAGGGTTAGTTCACCCAAAAATGTAAATTCTGTCATTAATTCCTCACCCTCATGTGGTTGGACACCCGTCAGACCTCCGTTCATCTTCAGACACAAATGAAGATATTTTAGTGTAAAGCTGATGCTGAGAAAGGCTTCAGATAGGCCTCCATTGGCATTCAGTACATTTACACTCACAAGACCCATAAAAGGCTCTTAAAACGCCGTTACAAAGTCCATCTCACCACAGTGACTCTACAATAATCTTACGATGCGACGACAATAGTTTTTGTGCGCAAAAAAAAATCAAAATAACACCTTTATCCAGCTTGTTCTTGTCTTCCGTGTGTGTCTCCACGACGCATGCGTGAGAATATGACGCAGATCCGGCGTTCGGACACATGACCCAGAAGAGATTTGTCTACGAGCAGAGGAAGACGCGCGTGTCTCAGCTGTTGAATTCTACATTGATCGTGCTTTAGGTCTCGGTGTAGTTCTCAAAATGGGGTTAAAGTGGCATTTCATGGATTCCCGAACGCCGGATCTGCTCATATTCTCACGCATGCGTCGTGGAGACACACACGGAAGACAAGAACAAGTTGGATAAAGGTGTTATTTTGATTTTTTTTGCGCACAAAAACTATTGCCGTCGTAAAATTACTGTAGAGTCACTGTGGTGAGATGGACTTTGTAACGACGTTTTTAGTGCCTTTTCTGGGTCTTGTGAGTGTAAATGTACTGAATGCCAATGGAGGCCTATCTGAAGCCTTTCTCAGCATCAGCTTTACACTAAAATATCTTCATTTGTGTCTGAAGATGAACGGAGGTCTGACGGGTGTCCAACCACATGAGGGTGAGGAATTAATGACAGAATTTACATTTTTGGGTGAACTAACCCTTTAAAGGGGCAGGCGACAGAACTGCAGGCGTCATATTGTTATGGTATTGGTGTGAACAGGCCTTTAATGTTAGCAGACTGGATTGATGTGACACTTCCTTTATTCTAGGAGCGTTTATGATCCCGTTCCTGATCCTGCTGGTCCTGGAGGGAGTTCCGCTCCTGCACCTGGAGTTCGCCATCGGACAGAGACTGAGGAAGGGCAGTGTGGGTTGCTGGAGATCCATCAGCCCATATCTCACTGGAGTTGGTGAGTCAGATGAGCCTGATGACTGACCTCTGAACTATCCTCTGTAGATGAGTTAATCTTTCCATAAATCATATTACTCACCAGTTACTCTTCCGTCCCTCAGGCATCGCCTCCATGCTGGCTTCCTTCATAGTGGGCATGTACTACAACACCATCATGGCCTGGGTCATGTGGTACTTCTTCAACTCACTGCAAGATCCACTGCCCTGGAGCCACTGTCCAGTTAATGCCAACAGAACCGGTACTGAAAATAAGCAGAGTTTTAGATACCAGTGAAAGTTCACTATTCACAATACCAGCAAAAACTAATACTAACTAATGTAAGCAAAGAACTCTAAGGCTACTGTCACTTTAAAGGGGTCATGAACTGCATTGTTTATAATGTTTCCTGGGGTGCACTTATAATGTTAGTATGATTTTTTAATCAAAAACGGTCATAATTTAGAAATTTTAGCCTCTGATTTGAACGCTCTGTTTAAAGGGGCGTGTCTGCTGTGAGACTTCAGTGTAAACGCCCACTGCTGTGATTGGCCGCTGTGAGACTTCAGTGTAAACGCCCACTGCTGTGATTGACAGCTGTGAGACTTCAGTGTAAACGCCCACTGCTGTGATTGGCCGCTGTGAGACTTCAGTGTAAACGCCCACTGCTGTGATTGGCCGCTGTGAGACTTCAGTGTAAACGCCCACTGCTGTGATTGACAGCTGTGAGACTTCAGTGTAAACGCCCACTGCTGTGATTGGCCACTGTGAGACTTCAGTGTAAACGCCCACTGCTGTGATTGGCCGCTGTGAGACTTCAGTGTAAAGACTTTCAAACTTCTCTCCTCGTCATCTCACTAACACTCCAGTGGGTGGGGCCAAAGTTGCGATGGTGAAGTAAGCGTTGATCTTCTACAGCGGCGCTCTTTCACTTGGTAATAAAAGCTGTTTTTGGACAAACAGGACATTTTAGGGTGTGAAACTTCCAGGATATTCTTACAGTATGATGACCTCTTATATGTCAAAAGCTCAAGGTTAAGTTGATTTCTCAGCTCATGACCCCTTTAAGGGCGTTTTCACACCTGAAAGTCCTCACCAAGGTCCGAACCTAAGTTCACGTTTTGATACATTTTATACATTTGGTTAGTTTTGGTTTGGTTTCACATTGCCACATGCGAGCGCACTAAAGAACTGCACATGACACACTTGCGTCCACTCGTCTTCATCATGTGGGCGGCATCTGGACATTGATTGGTTTGTAAACGGACGTGCGTCTGACATCAGCGTCTTTGACAAGAGTGAATGAACAGACGCATATCGCTGCCACTATTGAACCGTGCGCATTGCTGGACTATTTTCTTTTCGTTACGTTTAAAAGTGGACATTTCTAGCTTTATATTCACATATTTCTCATGTTTTTGAGACGAGTATCTGCTGAGTTTGGGTTTGTTTGAGACTCCAGTTCATGTGTAAAGCATGTGATCGCTCCCGCGATTATTGTCTGCTATAGACTATTTGCTTCTTATTTATTAAATCCAGGCAATTATCTGATTAAACATTGATTAAAATTAAGATACAATTTATACAAAACGAAATTCACATTAAAGAAAGGCTTTCTAAGCAAAATCATACAAAATGTCTTTCAAAATCATTTCTGACCTTCCGTCTTCTGACATATTGCGCATCTTTTCACTTTTGATAATCAATGTAGCCTAGATGAAATTTTAAAATAACATTATAATATTTAAACATAAACATGAACTTCCTGTAAATGCTCTGAAAGTCTGAACCGTACAGAAAATGCTTTCACACAAGAAACGAACCGAACCTTTGTTCAGTTTGATCCGGACTGAGACGGCCACTTTTTGTCGGACCAAATTTCGTCTGTTTGGTGCGGCCCGTGGTCAGGGGAGGTTTCACACCGGTCATTTTGATTCAGACCAAACTGAAAAGTCAGAAAATCCGGACCAAACAAGGCAGGTGTGAAAGCCCCCTAAGACCCAATGCACGGATCAAATATATTGATACACACCCGATTGTTGAACTGAACTTGACCGGGTCAAATGACCCCTCCGTGGCTCGAGCGTTCCTGGCGTGAGCGAGTGTTCGTGTGTCTCCCCCTGCAGGCCTGGAGTCAGAATGCGCGCGCAGCTCTCCGGTGGATTATTTCTGGTACAGGGAGACTCTGAACAGCTCGGCGGCCATCGAGGACTCGGGCGGGCTGCAGTGGTGGCTGGTGCTGTGTCTGTTCTGTGCCTGGATCGTGTTGTACATCTGCTGTATCAGAGGCATCGAAACAACAGGGAAGGTAAACACAAACTGACCCGACTGAAAACACTTAAAGGGTTAGTTCCAGTGTTGGGAATAACGGCGTTATAGATAAACGGCGTTACTAACGGAATTACTTTTTTCAGTAACGAGTAATCAAACGAATGACTGTTTCTTCCGTTACAACGCCGTTAGAGTTACTGAGAAAAAAAAATGCGGCGTTACTATAATTGAGCTCACTGAAGCGTTTTTCATCCCAACAGGCTCTCTGTCAGTCGGACCTGCAACGTGCGTGTGTGTGTGTGTGTGTGTGTGTGTGCGCGCGAGGGGTGTTGGGGGGTGGGTTGGGTGCTACACATAACTGATGATGATTGGTGGGTGGGAGACAAGGTTGAGGTTGATAGGTTGAGTTCACACACACACACACACACACACACACACACACACACACACACACACACACACACACACACACACACCTATGACGCACACGCATATGCACAGTCAGTCCAACGACTTCAAAGGTAGTTTTCGCTAACTGGAAGTATAAGCGCTACTTTTCCCAAGTTGAGGTGAAAGGTAAGAATGTTTATGTAACGTGCAGATTATGCCCAGGAAGAAAGAGTCTCTCCACGTCGGTGGCAAGTAATTATATTTCTAATCTAATGAAGCCTCACGTCATCACAGCCACAACATTAGTGGCTAAAAACCCAGGTGATAACGTGAGGAGTAGTAAAGAAGTACTGATACTATTTACACAATATTTAAACTATAGTAGTGATACTACTGATAATATTTACAATAATATTTTGAATTTGATAGGTGTCTCTCACATTGTCCCACAGCAACATTACAATAGTGTACATTAATTTACAATGTTTTATAATAGCAATTTATTCTATTTAGTGTCCAATTCATTCATTTAACATATTTGAAATTGGGGGCATCCAAGTTATTTGACATATTTGAACATTTGAAAAAAAAAAAAGTAACACAGTAGTTACTTTCCTTGGTAATTAGTTACTTTTATAATGACGTAACTCAGTTACTAACTCAGTTACTATTTGTAAGAAGTAACTAGTAACTATAACTAATTACTTTTTTAAAGTAACGTGCCCAACACTGGTTACTTCACCCAAAAACGAAAATTCTGTCATTAATGACTGAGCCTCATGTGGTTGGACACCCGTCAGACCTCCGTTCATCTTCAGACACAAATGAAGATATTTTAGTGTAAATCTGATGCTCTGAAAGGCCTCCATTGGCTCAACTTTACACTCTCAAGACCCTTAAAAGACACTTAAGACGTCGATACAAAGTCCATCTCACTACAGCGGCTCTACAATAACTTTACGAATCGGCGACAATAGTTTTTGTGCGCAAAAAAAACCTAAATAACGACTTATATAGTGATGACGATTTCAAAACAAGGCATCATGAAGCTTCGAAGCGTTATGAATCAGTGAGTCGAATCTTGATTCGGATCGCGTGTCAAACCGGCAAACTGCTGAAATCACGTGACTTTGGCGATTCAAACCGCTGAATCGACTCACTGATTCATAACGCTCCAAACCACTGAATCGACTCACTGATTCATAACGCTCCAAACCGCTGAGTCGACTCACTGATTCATAACGCTCCAAACCGCTGAGTCGACTCACTGATTCATAACGCTCCAAACCGCTGAGTCGACTCACTGATTCATAATGTCCAAACCGCTGAGTCGACTCACTGATTCATAATGCTCCAAACCGCTAAATCGACTCACTGATTCATAACGCTCCAAACCGCTAAATCGACTCACTGATTCATAACGCTCCAAACCGCTGAGTCGACTCACTGATTCATAATGCTCCAAACCGCTAAATCGACTCACTGATTCATAACGCTCCAAACCGCTAAATCGACTCACTGATTCATAACGCTCCAAACCGCTAAATCGACTCACTGATTCATAACGCTCCAAACCGCTGAGTCGACTCACTGATTCATAATGTCCAAACCGCTGAGTCGACTCACTGATTCATAATGCTCCAAACCGCTAAATCGACTCACTGATTCATAACGCTCCAAACCGCTAAATCGACTCACTGATTCATAACGCTCCAAACCGCTAAATCGACTCACTGATTCATAACGCTCCAAACCGCTGAGTCGACTCACTGATTCATAACGCTCCAAACCGCTAAATCGACTCACTGATTCATAACGCTCCAAACCGCTAAATCGACTCACTGATTCATAACGCTCCGAGTCGACTCACTGATTCATAACGCTCCAAACCGCTGAGTCGACTCACTGATTCATAACGCTCCAAACCGCTGAGTCGACTCACTGATTCATAACGCTCCAAACCGCTGAGTCGACTCACTGATTCATAACGCTCCAAACCGCTGAGTCGACTCACTGATTCATAACGCTCCAAACCGCTGAGTCCACTCACTGATTCATAACACTCCAAACCGCTAAATCGACTCACTGATTCATAACGCTCCAAACCGCTAAATCGACTCACTGATTCATAACGCTCCAAACCGCTGAGTCGACTCACTGATTCATAATGTCCAAACCGCTGAGTCGACTCACTGATTCATAACGCTCCAAACCGCTGAGTCGACTCACTGATTCATAACGCTCCAAACCGCTAAATCGACTCACTGATTCATAACGCTCCAAACCGCTAAATCGACTCACTGATTCATAACGCTCCGAGTCGACTCACTGATTCATAACGCTCCAAACCGCTGAGTCGACTCACTGATTCATAACGCTCCAAACCGCTGAGTCGACTCACTGATTCATAACGCTCCAAACCGCTGAGTCGACTCACTGATTCATAACGCTCCAAACCGCTGAGTCCACTCACTGATTCATAACACTCCAAACCGCTAAATCGACTCACTGATTCATAACGCTCCAAACCGCTAAATCGACTCACTGATTCATAACGCTCCAAACCGCTGAGTCGACTCACTGATTCATAATGTCCAAACCGCTGAGTCGACTCACTGATTCATAACGCTCCAAACCGCTGAGTCGACTCACTGATTCATAACGCTCCAAACCGCTAAATCGACTCACTGATTCATAACGCTCCAAACCGCTAAATCGACTCACTGATTCATAACGCTCCGAGTCGACTCACTGATTCATAACGCTCCAAACCGCTGAGTCGACTCACTGATTCATAACGCTCCAAACCGCTGAGTCGACTCACTGATTCATAACGCTCCAAACCGCTGAGTCGACTCACTGATTCATAACGCTCCAAACCGCTGAGTCGACTCACTGATTCATAACGCTCCAAACCGCTGAGTCCACTCACTGATTCATAACACTCCAAACCGCTGAGTCCACTCACTGATTCATAACACTTCGAAGCTTCATGATGTAAATCATGTGATCAATGTAAAGCTGTGAAATCCCCCATCTAACCACATCTCTCCTCAGGCCGTGTACATCACCTCCACCCTGCCATACCTGGTGCTGACCATCTTCCTCATCCGAGCCCTGACGCTCAAAGGCTCTCTGAGCGGAATCAAGTTCCTCTTCACTCCAGACGTGAGTTCACCAGCTAAACCTCAGCGCACGAGCTAGCGTACTGAAGCTAGCGATCTGACGGCTCTGCTGACCTGTTTGCAGGTGAATGAGCTGATAAACCCCACGACGTGGCTGGATGCTGGAGCGCAGGTGCTGTTCTCCTTCTCTCTGGCGTTTGGAGGACTCATCTCCTTCTCCAGCTACAACTCTGTGCAGTGAGTGGTCCAAAGCACAACTCTGAAGGATATAGCTAATACACTGTAGCTTATGTTGTACATAATGATTATTATTCCACCAGCAATAACTGTGAGCAGGACGCCGTCACCATTTCCATCATCAACGCCCTCACCTCGGTTTACTCCGCAACCGTCATTTACTCCATCATCGGCTTCAGAGCGACGGAGAACTATGATGCATGTGTTGAGAGGTGCGTCCTTCACTAACCACATCACATATTATAGCGCCACCAAGTGGCACAGTCCCCCTGCTTTTTGTGTGTGTCCTCGGAGTGAGCCCATACATAAGTGTTTCAAATTTGGTGAAAATGTCTCATTTCATTTAGGAGTTACAGACAGAAATTGCCACTTACTATCAAAATTGATTCGCCTTGATCGGACTAACGGTTTCGAAGATATTCACGAAAGTTGTTTAAGTGCTAAATCACAACGTTGCACAAACCATAAGGCGAAACCTAGCATGTTTGGTTCTTGATTTGACGGTCGTCCTAGGATTGCGCCTCAAATCTTCTGACACTGCCAGAATTTTGTCCGAGGTAAAATTTGATCGCAACGGTCATTAATCGGTTGTCGGTGCACAGATTTTAGCCTAGGATCAGAGAAATCTTTTAGGATTTCAAAATTTGTCTCAGACGGCCAAAATCGCACAGTGGCCAAAATCGCACAGTGTGAACCCGGCTTAAGACCTTTTAAAGACCTTTTTAAGACCTTTTAAAGACCTTTTTAAGACCTTTTAAAGACCTTTTTAAGAACTGTTTAAAACCTTTTAAAGACCTTTTTAAGACCTATTTAAGACCTTTTAAAGACATTTTAAAGACCCTTTTAAGACCTATTTAAGACCTTTTAAAGACCTATTTAAGACCTTTTAAAGACCTTTTTAAAACCTATTTAAGACCTTTTTAAGACCTTGTTAAAACTTTTTAAAGACCTATTTAAGACCCATTTAAGACTTATTTAAGACCTTTTTAAGACCTATTTAAGACCTTTTTAAGACCTATTTAAGACATTTTTAAGACCTTTTTAAAACCTTTTAAAGACCTATTTAAGACCCTTTTAAGACATATTTAAGACCTTTTTAAGACATATTTTAGACCTTTTAAGACCTTTTTAAGACCTTTTTAAAGACCCGTGAAAATCCTGATGTGTTTTTTGACCAATCCAAGATTCAAGATTCAAGATTCAAGAGTTTTATTTGTCACATACACAGTTATATACACAATATACAACTGGCAGTGAAATGTAAACAGGTCCGCTCCATGGACAGTGCAAATAACAGTTACAAGAAATTAAAATAGAAATAGAATAAAATTAGAATAAAAAGTATTAACATAAGTAGAATTATAAATAAATCAAGTAAAAGATAAAAATAGGAAATAAGATAAAAATAAAAATATAAAAAAATATGTGGATATGATAAGTGAGATAAACTGTAGACTTAAAAATAAGTGGTTAACATAAAATATATAATATGTATATATAAAGAAGTATAATGTGCAAGGTTTATTACAGGTTGTTACGCAGTAACAATAGGGACGTAAAGTGCAGTGCAATTGCAGTATGTGGATGTTAATGTTAAAAAACTGTATGTTTATGCGTGTGCGGGGGTGAAGTGAGTCACGTGACTGAGTTCAGGAGTCTGATGGCCTGGGGGAAGAAACTCCTCCTGAGTCTTTCAGTCTTTGCCATCAGGCTACGGAAGCGCTTACCAGATGGCAGCAGGGTGAAGTGAGAGTTTGCAGGGTGATTAATGTCTCTGATGATTTTAGTAGCTCTACCTCTGCAGCGTTTGGTGTAGGTGTCCTGCAGAGACGGGAGAGCTGAGCCTGAGATGCGCTCGGATAAGCGCACCACTCTTTGCAGGGCTTTGCAGTCGTGACTGGTGCTGTTCCCGTACCACGCTGTGATGCACTGAGTCAGGACACTTTCTATCGCCCCTCGATAGAAAGTTTTCAGGATGGCTGGTGAAACCCTGAATTTCCTCAGCTGGCGCAGGTGGTACAGTCTTTGCCTGGCTTTTTTCACCTGTGTCTGGATGTGTGTAGTCCAGGTCAGATCCTCGGAGATGTTCACACCCAGGTATTTGAAGCTGCTCACTCTCTCTACCGGTGTCCCGCTGATCATGAGAGGGGAGTATGACCGATGCTGTCTCTTCCTGAAGTCCACAATCAGTTCTTTGGTCTTGTTAACATTCAGAGAGAGACAGTTGTCCTGGCACCATGATGTCAGTTGCTCCACTTCGTCCAAGTATGCCGTCTCATTGTTGTTGGAGATGAGACCCAGGACAACAGTATCATCAGCAAACTTGATGATAGAGGTGGAGCTGTGTGTGGACAAACAGTCATGGGTGTAGAGAGAGTAGAGCAGGGGACTCAGCACACAGCCCTGTGGAGCTCCAACACTCAGGGTGATGGAGGTGGAGGTGAACTGGCCTACTCTCACCGCCTGGGGTCTGCCAGTGAGGAAATCTTCAATCCAGAGGCAGAGAGAAGAATTCAGGCCTAGATCCAGGAGTTTGTGTGTTAGCTTAATGGGAACTATGGTGTTAAAGGCTGAGCTATAGTCAATAAATAGCAACCTGACATAGTTCCCACTTTTGCTGTCGATGTGAGTGAGGCAGGAGTGAAGGACGTGAGAAATGGCATCTTCAGTCGATCTATTGGGACGATAGGCAAACTGAAGAGGGTCCAAAGTGTCAGGAATGGAGGAGCAAATGTTGTTTTTAATGAGTCTCTCAAAGACCTTCATGACTAAAGATGTGAGAGCCACTGGACGATAGTCATTTAGGCAAGAGGGTTTACTGATCTTAGGTACAGGGATGATGGAGGATCGTTTGAAGGAGGTGGGGACAACAGATGTAGCAAGGGACTCGTTGAATATGGATGTAAAGAGCCCTGCGAGCTGATCAGCACAGGACCGCAGAACACGACCTGAAATACCATCCGGCCCAGCAGCTTTCCTGACATCCACACGTTTGAGTGCCCTCCGAACCTCGTCCTCCGAGACAGAGATCACGTGACCGTTGCTGCTCTGAGGGACTCTCTCTGACGCGTCACTCGCCGGAGTCGCGCTGCCGCGATTACCATCAAAGCGAGCGTAGAAAGAGTTTAACTCGTTCACCAGTAACGGATCAGCTCTCACCTCTGCAGAGGATTTAGTTCCAAAAGCACAGATGGTTCTCAGTCCCTGCCACATCCGCCGGGAGTCGTTGAGTTGGAAATGAGATTCCACTCGGTCTTTATAGCGGAGTTTTGCGGCTTTAACGGCGCGCCGGAGGGCGTAACATGAAGCTTTGTACTCCCTCATATCCCCCGTTAGGAGACCGGCATTGTAAGCGGTGGTGCGCGAGTTTACTGCAGTGCGGATTGAACTGTCCACCCACGGTTTCTGATTAGGGAAGGACGTTATAGTTATTGTTTGTGTGGCTTGCTCTGTCAGTGTATTGATAAAGCAGAGCGCCACTTCTGTGAACTCGCTGACGTCTTCAGAACTCGCGCGGAACATGTCCCAGTCGACGTCATCAAGAGCTGCCTGTAGCGTGATCTCTGAATGGGATGACCAGCGTTTGACTTCCCTCCTCACTGGGGGCTCTTGAACGAGCCTTTGTTTATATTCCGGTGTGAGGAAAATGGCGGCATGGTCCGATTTGCCAAAAGCTGGCTGTGAACGAGCTTTGTAGGCGTTCTTAAACGGAGAGTAGCAATGATCCAGTGTGTTTGCTCCTCGTGTGGGACAGGAGACATGCTGGTGAAAGTTTGGCAATACTTTCTTTAGGTTAGCTTTGTTAAAATCACCCGCGACGATGAAAGCAGCGTCGGGGTGTTTGTTTATGAAGCCGCTGGTCACATCATGGAGGGCAGATAAAGCCAGCCCCGTGTCTGCCTGCGGTGGAATATAAACGGCAGTGGCGATGACCGAGGAAAACTCCCTCGGTAGGTAGAAAGGCCGGCACATGAGAGTTAAATGTTCCAAGTGAGGCGAGCAGGATCGCGAAAGAATGGAGATGTTCCTAGGATCGCACCATTTCTTGTTTATCATGAAACACACTCCACCGCCTTTAGATTTCCCGGCCTCGGCTGTTCTGTCCATCCGAAAAACAGAGAAGTTCTCGGACGGCGTCACGGCTGTATCCGGGACCGCTGGCGTGAGCCATGTTTCGGACAGACAATAGATGTTGCAGTCTCTCCAGCATGAAAGCATATTCAAGTACACCCCAAATACAAAATTAAGACCCCATAAAAGGGCATAATAGGATCTTATCAACCCCACACTTTTGATGTAACCTTGTTGTATTATATCTGAGCGTGTGTATAAGGGCTAAAGAAGCGCACTCTCTCCGCAGTAACATCCTGGCACTGATGAACGCGTTCAATCTGCCGGAGGGAAATGTCACGGAGAGCAACTACGAGAGTGTTCTGCAGCATCTCAACAGCACCACACCAGCCGTCATTCAGGATCTCCAGCTCAAGACCTGCGACATGCAGACGCTCCTCAGCGAGGTATGTTCCCCTGTCCTTCACTATGGCACTCAGTTAAGACAAACAGCCGACTCATGTTTGTAGACCTATTTAAGACCTTTTAAAGACATTTTAAGACCTATTTAAGACCTTTTAAAGACTTTTTAAAGACTTTTTTAAGACATTTTAAAGACCTTTTAAAGACATTTTAAAGACCTATTTAAGACCTATTTAAAACCTTTTAAAGAAATTTTAAGACCTTTTAAGACCTTTTAAAGACCTATTTAAGACCTTTTTAAGACTTTTTTAAGACCTTTTAAGGACCTATTTAAGACCTTTTAAAGACATTTTTAAGACCTTTTTAAGACATTTTAAGACCTTTGAAAGACCTATTTAAGACCTTTTAAAGACCTTTTTAAGACCTATTTAAGACATTTTAAGACCTATTTAAGACTGATATAAGACCTGTTTAAGACCTTTTAAAGACCTATTTAAGACTGATATAAGACCTATTTAAGAAATGTTTAAGACCTATTTAAGACATTGTTAAGACCTATTTAAGACTGATATAAAACCTATTTAAGACCTATTTAAGACATTTTTAAGACCTATTTAAGACCTTTTAAAGACCTATTTAAGACCTTTTAAAGACATTTTAAGACCTATTTAAGACATTGTTAAGACCTATTTAAGACTGATATAAGACCTATTTAAGACCTTTTAAAGACCTTTTTAAGACATTTTAAGACCTTTTTAAGACATTTTAAGACCTATTTAAGACCTTTTAAATACCTTTTTGAGACTTTTTTAAAGACATTTTAAAGACCTTTTTAAGACTTATTTATGACATTTTAAAGACCTTTTTAAGGCTTATTTATGACATTTTAAAGACCTATTTAAGACATTTTAAAAGACCTTTTTAAGACTTTTTAAAGACCCTTTTAAGACTTATTTAAGGCGTTTTAAAGACCTATTTAAGACCTTTTAAAGACATTTTAAGACCTATTTAAGACATTGTTAAGACCTATTTAAGACTGATATAAGACCTATTTTAGACCTTTTAAAGACCTTTTTAAGACATTTTAAGACCTTTTTAAGACATTTTAAGACCTATTTAAGACCTTTTAAAATACCTTTTTAAGACTTTTTTAAGACATTTTAAAGACCTTTTTAAGACTTATTTATGACATTTTAAAGACCTTTTTAAGGCTTATTTATGACATTTTAAAGACCTATTTAAGACCTTTTAAAAGACCTTTTTAAGACTTTTTAAGACATTTTAAAGACCTTTTTAAGACTTATTTAAGACGTTTTAAAGACCTTTTTAAGACATTTTAAAGACCTTTTTAAGACTTATTTAAGACGTTTTAAAGACCTTTTTAAGACATTTTAAGACCTTTTAAAGACATGTTTGTGCAGGGCGTTGAGGGAACCGGCTTGGCCTTCATCGTGTTCACCGAGGCCATCACCAAGATGCCCATCTCTCCTCTGTGGTCAGTGCTGTTCTTCATCATGCTCTTCTGCCTGGGACTGTCCACCATGTTCGGGAACATCGAGGGTGTGGTCGTGCCCCTCCAGGACCTCAACCTGCTCCCCAAGAACTGGCCTAAAGAAGTGTTCACTGGTAAGCACATCCGCCGTGAAGAGCTTAGCATGTGGAGCTGAGGGCGTGTCACTGGAGCTGCTGGTGTTTTTCAGGACTCACGTGTCTGGTTTCCTTCGTGACGGCGCTCATATTCGTCCAGTCCTCTGGGAACTACTGGCTGGCTCTGTTTGACGGATTCGCCGGCTCCATTCCTCTGCTGGTCATCGCCTTCTGCGAGATCATCGCTGTCGTTTACGTCTATGGGATCGACAGGTACATGTTCCCAGACCAGTTATTCCACACGCTTAAAGG
>NC_137104.1:55562675-55595175 GCF_949357685.1 Gobio gobio | reverse complement strand
TGTGTGATGGGTAGGTTTAGGGGTAGTGTGTGTGTGTGTGTGTGTGTGTGTGTGTGTGTGATGGGTAGGTTTAGGGGTAGGGTGTGTGTGTGTGATAGGTAGGTTTAGGGGTACTGTGTGTGTGTGTGTGTGTGTGTGTGTGTGTGTGTGTGTGTGTGTGTGTGTGTGTGTGTGTGTGTGTGTGTGTGATGGGTAGGTTTAGGGGTAGGGTGTGTGTGTGTGATGGGTAGGTTTAGGAGTAGGGTGTGTGTGTGATGGGTAGGTTTAGGGGTAGGGTGTGTGTGTGTGTGTGTGTGTGATGGGTAGGTTTAGGGGTAGGGTGTGTGTGTGTGTGTGTGTGATGGGTAGGTTTAGGGGTAGGGTGTGTGTGTGTGTGTGTGTGTGTGTGTGTGTGTGTGTGATGGGTAGGTTTAGGGGTAGGGTGTGTGTGTGTGTGTGATGGGTAGGTTTAGGGGTAGGGTGTGTGTGTGTGTGTGTGTGTGTGTGTGTGTGTGTGTGTGTGTGTGTGTGAGACGGGTAGGTTTAGGGGTAGGGTGTGTGTGTGTGTGTGTGTGTGTGATGGGTAGGTTTAGGGGTTGGGGAGAGAATATACAGTTTGTACAGTATAAAACCAATACGCCTATGGAGAGTCCCCATAAATCATGTAAACACAGCACGTGTGTGTGTGTGTGTGTGTCAGGAGCGTTCCTGATCCCGTACCTGATCGCGCTGGTCTTCGAGGGTCTGCCGCTGCTGTATCTGGAGCTGGCCATCGGTCAGAGTCTGAGGAAGGGCAGCATCGGCGTCTGGCACTCCATCTCTCCTCTGCTGGGCGGAGTGGGTGAGTGTGTGTGTGTGTGTGTGTGTGTGGGTGAGTGTGTGTGTGTGTGGGCATGTTTTTGTGAAATATCAGGACACAAATGTGTATAATGACATGGGTATTACAAAAAGAGGGTGAAATATGAGGACGTTCCCCATGTCCTCACTTTTCAAAATGCTTATAAATCATACAGAACAAGTTTTTTTTCACAGAAAGTGAACTGCACAGTCTCCTGTGAGGGCTAGGTTTAGGGACAGGGGCAGTGTGTGTGTGTGTGTGTGTGTGTGTGTGATGGGTAGGTTTAGGGTCAGTGTAAGGGGGTAGAAAATACGGTTTGTACGGTATAAAAACCATTACGCCTATGGAATGTCCTCACATTTCACAAAAACAAACGTGTGTGTGTGTGTGTTCAATCTTCATCATTCATCAGGTGTGTGTGTGGGTGAGTGTGTGTGTGTGTGTGTATGTGGGTGAGTGTGTGTGTGTGTGTGTGTGTGTGTGGGTGAGTGTGTGTGTGTGTGTGTGTGTTCATCAGCACGAGACACACCTGACAGACAGAGATCACATGATATCAGGATTTCTAATGAAAATTCAGCTCTGATCACAGGAATAAATCACACGATTGTAGTAATATTTCACAGTTTTACTGTATTTATAATCCCAGATGAGGCTCTTCTGATGTTCCATGAGCAAATGTTCAGAGTGTGTTTCTGTAAATGACTGTATGAGTTCCTGATCCCAGTCCACACGTGTGCAGGAGTGGCCTCCATGTTCCTGTCCTTCCTGGTGGGCTTGTTCTATAACACCATCCTGGCCTGGGTTCTGTGGTACTTCTTCCACTCGTTCCAGGACCCGCTGCCCTGGAGTCAGTGTCCCGTCAACGCCAACAACACGGGTACAGACACAACACACACTCTTCACACACTCTTCACTGTCACACACTCTTCACACACTCTTCACGGTCACATGATGAGGACACACACTCTTCACTGTCACACACTCTTCACGGTCACATGATGAGGACACACACTCTTCACTGTCACACACTCTTCACGGTCACATGATGAGGACACACACTCTTCACTGTCACACACTCTTCACACACTCTTCCCTGTCACACACTCTTCACACACTCTTCACTGTCACATGATGAGGACACACACTCTTTACTGTCACACACTCTTCACTGTCACACACTCTTCACGGTCACATGATGAGGACACACACTCTTCACTGTCACACACTCTTCACGGTCACATGATGAGGACACACACTCTTCACTGTCACACACTCTTCACTGTCACACACTCTTCACACACTCTTCACTGTCACACACTCTTCACTGTCACACACTCTTCACACACTCTTCACTGTCACACACTCTTCACTGTCACACACTCTTCACGGTCACATGATGAGGACACACACTCTTCACTGTCACACACTCTTCACGGTCACATGATGAGGACACACACTCTTCACTGTCACACACTCTTCACTGTCACACACTCTTCACACACTCTTCACTGTCACACACTCTTCACTGTCACACACTCTTCACACACTCTTCACTGTCACAGGATGAGGACACACACTTCATCGTCACACACTCTTCACGGTCACACAATCTTCACACACTCTTCACTGTCACAGGATGAGGACACACACTCTTCACTGTCACACACTCTTCACTGTCACACACTCTTCACGGTCACATGATGAGGACACACTCTTCACTGTCACACACTCTTCACTGTCACACACTCTTCACACACTCTTCACGGTCACACACTCTTCACTGTCACAGGATGAGGACACACACTCTTCACTGTCACACACTCTTCACACACTCTTCACACACTCTTCACTGTCACAGGATGACGACACACACTCTTCACTGTCACACACTCTTCACGGTCACATGATGAGGACACACTCTTCACTGTCACACACTCTTCACGGTCACATGATGAGGACACACTCTTCACTGTCACACACTCTTCACTGTCACACACTCTTCACTGTCACACACTCTTCACACACTCTTCACGGTCACATGATGAGGACACTCTTCACTGTCACACACTCTTCACGGTCACACACTCTTCACTGTCACAGGATGAGGACACACACTCTTCACTGTCACACACTCTTCACTGTCACACACTCTTCACTGTCACACACTCTTCACACACTCTTCACAAACTCTTCACTGTCACAGGATGACGACACACACTCTTCACTGTCACACACTCTTCACTGTCACACACTCTTCACTGTCACACACTCTTCACTGTCACACACTCTTCACTGTAACACACTCTTCACTGTCACACACTCTTTACTATCACACACTCTTCACTGTCACACACTCTTCACACACTCTTCACGGTCACACACTCTTCACTGTCACACACTCTTCACACACTCTTCACTGTCACACACTCTTCACACACTCTTCACTGTCACACACTCTTCACACACTCTTCACTGTCACACACTCTTCACACACTCTTCACTGTCACACACTCTTCACACACTCTTCACTGTCACACACTCTTCACTGTCACACACTCTTCACACACTCTTCACTGTCACACACTCTTCACTGTCACGCACTCTTCACTGTCACACACTCTTCACTGTCACACACTCTTCACACACTCTTCACTGTCACACACTCTTCACACACTCTTCACTGTCACACACTCTTCACTGTCACACACTCTTCACTGTCACACACTCTTCACTGTCACACACTCTTCACTGTCACACACTCTTCACTGTCACACACTCTTCACACACTCTTCACTGTCACACACTCTTCACTGTCACACACTCTTCACACACTCTTCAATGTCACACACTCTTCACTGTCACACACTCTTCACACACTCTTCACTGTCACACACACTCTTCACACACTCTTCACTGTCACACACTCTTCACACACTCTTCACTGTCACACACTCTTCACACACTCTTCACTGTCACACACTCTTCACTGTCACACACTCTTCACACACTCTTCACTGTCACACACTCTTCACTGTCACACACTCTTCACACACTCTTCACTGTCACACACTCTTCACTGTCACACACTCTTCACACACTCTTCACTGTCACACACTCTTCACACACTCTTCACTGTCACAAACTCTTCACACACTCTTCACTGTCACACACTCTTCACTGTCACACACTCTTCACTGTCACACACTCTTCAATGTCACACACTCTTCACACACTCTTCACTGTCACACACTCTTCACGGTCACACACTCTTCACGGTCACACACTCTTCACTGTCACACACACACTTCACTGTCACACACTCTTCACTGTCACACACTCTTCACTGTCACACACTCTTCACACACTCTTCACTGTCACACACTCTTCACACACTCTTCACTGTCACACACTCTTCACACACTCTTCACTGTCACACACTCTTCACACACTCTTCACTGTCACACACTCTTCACTGTCACACACTCTTCACTGTCACACACTCTTCACTGTCACACACTCTTCACTGTCACACACTCTTCACACACTCTTCACTGTCACACACTCTTCACGGTCACACACTCTTCACACACTCTTCACTGTCACACACTCTTCACTGTCACACACTCTTCACACACTCTTCACTGTCACACACTCTTCACACACTCTTCACTGTCACACACTCTTCACACACTCTTCACTGTCACACACTCTTCACTGTCACACACTCTTCACACTCTTCACTGTCACACACTCTTCACTGTCACACACTCTTCACTGTCACACACTCTTCACACACTCTTCACTGTCACACACTCTTCACTGTCACACACTCTTCACACACTCTTCACTGTCACACACTCTTCACTGTCACACACTCTTCACACACTCTTCACTGTCACACACTCTTCACACACTCTTCACTGTCACACACTCTTCACTGTCACACACTCTTCACTGTCACACACTCTTCACACACTCTTCACTGTCACACACTCTTCACACACTCTTCACTGTCACACACTCTTCACTGTCACACACTCTTCACTGTCACACACTCTTCACACACTCTTCACTGTCACACACTCTTCACTGTCACACACTCTTCACACACTCTTCACTGTCACACACTCTTCACTGTCACACACTCTTCACTGTCACACACTCTTCACTGTCACACACTCTTCACTGTCACACACTCTTCACACACTCTTCACTGTCACACACTCTTCACACACTCTTCACTGTCACACACTCTTCACACACTCTTCACTGTCACACTCTTCACTGTCACACACTCTTCACTGTCACACACTCTTCACACACTCTTCACTGTCACACACTCTTCACACACTCTTCACTGTCACACACTCTTCACTGTCACACACTCTTCACTGTCACACACTCTTCACTGTCACACACTCTTCACACACTCTTCACTGTCACACACTCTTCACTGTCACACACTCTTCACACACTCTTCACTGTCACACACTCTTCACTGTCACACACTCTTCACTGTCACACACTCTTCACACACTCTTCACTGTCACACACTCTTCACTGTCACACACTCTTCACACACTCTTCACTGTCACACACTCTTCACTGTCACACACTCTTCACACACTCTTCACTGTCACACACTCTTCACTGTCACACACTCTTCACTGTCACACACTCTTCACACACTCTTCACTGTCACACACTCTTCACTGTCACACACTCTTCACTGTCACACACTCTTCACACACTCTTCACTGTCACACACTCTTCACGGTCACACACTCTTCACTGTCACACACTCTTCACTGTCACACACTCTTCACACACTCTTCACTATCACACACTCTTCACACACTCTTCACTGTCACATGATGACAAATATGATTTCTTTCACATTAAAATCAGGATAAAATTAAATATTAGTCAAATAAATACAGAGCAATTCTCACAAAGCCTGTCAAGAACATCATATTCCACACCGCTAATTAAATTAAAGAAATAAACAATAATAATTAATATAATATAAACAAAAATGGAAAAAGTAAATAAATAAATATATATATTTACCTTTTTCCATTTTTGTTTGTTTATATAAAAATAAAAATAGTTAATACATATTTTTTTATAAAATGTATAAAAAAAATATACATATAAACATTAAAACTAAACAAAAATAAAAGTATAAATACATTAAAAAATAAATTAAGAGTAAATAGCGCATTAAAATAAACAAATATAAACATTAAAAATAAATACAAATAAATTATAAATACATTGGAAAATATGTCTATATAAACGTATCAATATCAAATAAACAAAATATAAATAAACAAATAAACATTTAAAATAATTAAAAATAAAAGTATATATACACTGAAAATAAACATTAAAATAAAATAAATAAAATAGAAAATAGAAAATATATGATAAATACATTGAGGGTGTGTGTACAAAATACAAAAAGTAAATAGATATACATGAAAAATCAATAAAATAAAAAATGATAAATAAATAGAAAATAAATCAAATAAATTTAAACAAAGTAAATAAATATACATTAAAATAAATCAATATAAAATAAATACAATATAAATAAATTAAAAATAAAAATTACACATTAAAATACAAATAAAATAAGTTATAAACATAAATTTAAATAAAAGTAAATAAATATACATGAAATAAAATTATAAATACATTGAAAAATAATCAAAATAAACAAATATGTAGTAAATATACATAAAAAATAAAATAATACAAATATATTAAAAATGAACATTACACATTAAAATAAAAAGTTTTAAACATAAATCTAAATAAAAGTAAATAAATATACATTAAATAAAATTATAAATACATTGAAATATAATCAAAATAAACAAATATGTAGTAAATATACATTAAAAATAAAATAATAAAAATATATTAAAAATGAACATTACACATTAAAATAAAAAGTCTTAAACATAAATCTAAATAAAAGTAAGTAAATATACATTAAATAATAAAATTATAAATACATATAATATATAAATATATAATTGTAATATAGATAAAATATATTGATAATATAAATTAAAATAAACAGTAACCCTTTAGAATGGAGAACATATATTCACAATTAACTATAATTAATAAACTCAATAAACTCTTATTAATAGTTAGTAAGGTAGTTTGTGTAGCGTTTAAGTTCAGCTATTGGGTGATTATGGGATGTAGAATAAGGTAATGCGGAATAATGCATTAACATGTGCTAATAAACAGCCAATATTAGTAATACACATGCTGATGAGCAACTGGTTCATAGAGACAGAGCGACACGCGTCATAATCTGAAGGCCACGCCCACCGGGGGGGAAAACAATCAAAACGCCTCCATTGACTTTGCATTGCGTGAAGCACCTCCTTGTCATTTCGGACTTATAACAAAAAACTGAACAATGTATAAAAGCTGATATGTGACAAAGTGTACAGCAAACAAGCTAAAAAACACCCAGAGGCAAAAACCCAGACGTGTTTATAAGCTATTGACCCAAAAAACGAGCGTTTAAGGACAAAAAAGTGGATTCAGGCCATTGAGACAGAGCGCACGGGTCATATTACACTGAGAACTACACACACTAGAGTAATCAGCGACAGTAAATATAATATATAAAACGGACATTTGGATATTTGACTTAACAGTGACAAAATGTTTACTGCACACATACACATACTGAGACATACTGAGTGTCAGGATCCCAAAATGTCCCCATTCTTCAGCTGAAGCTTCACTTCGTATTGCCTGTATCCTATTACTATTTTTATTTTATTTGTAGAAAAAAAAGACAAAAGGGACAATACATATTAATGAACATTTTTCACAAATGTAAATATGCCAGATTATAGCCAAAGGCTAATTTCCATCTGCAGACCCCCAAACAGGTAGATGTTACACATAAATACACATAACTACATATAGACACACTATGCACAGGCTATACACAGTGAAGCAAGGACAATAACAGTGATCACAACACACAAGTCCATAATACACTATATCCATGCTATACTAACTCCTATTACACAACCCATATCACACCAATAGTTCTATCCCCTTTATTTTTTATAAAACACTAACTCTATTTTACATCTGGTATATATACTAATGATTACTAAACATGCTCACATATTTGTGTGTCCCTCAACCACACTTTTAAACAATTCCTAAAAATAGGCCAACTTGTGCTTTCCCTAACTGACTGAGGGAAACTATTCCAAAAGTTCACCCCCTGATATGATAGAGCGTTCTGGGAAAAGGATGTCCGCCTAAGCGCCAAAACACAGTCACCTCTCATATTGGCTCTAGTCACTCGAGACCCGATATCCACTTTTATCTTCTTAAACGCTCGTTTTTTTGGGTCGACAGCTTATAAAAACGTATTTCTGTGTTGTTTAGCTTGTTTGCTGTACACCTTGTCACACATCAGCTTTTAGACATCTGTTTTTTGTTATAAGTCTGAAATGACAATGAGGCAGCCTCACGCAATGCAAAGTCAATGGAGAGCGTTGGATTGTTTCCCCCCCGGTGTGGGCGTGGCCTAAATACGCTCTGTCTCTATAGTGAGAACTGAACCCTGAAGAGACCAGCCCAGGCTCATATGATGGAGGTGTTGTGATGCCACAGGTTTGGTGGAGGAGTGTGTGGTCAGCACACCGGTCAACTATTACTGGTACAGACAGACGCTGAACATCTCTCCAGACATCGGGCAGAGCGGCTCGCTGCAGTGGTGGCTCGTCCTGTGCCTGGGCTCGGCCTGGGCCATCGTCTACATCTGCTTCATCCGGGGCATCGAGACCATCGGGAAGGTGAACACACACCATGGGCATCTCTGGGCCCTTTTAAACTTCTGCTCAGCCCCCCTAAAAACATTCTGATTAACCTTTAGAACACATGAAGCTTCGCCATCATCCCGTCTTTTAAAGGGATAGTTCACCCAAAAAACGAAAATGTGATGTTTTTCTGCTTACCCCTAATTCAATTCCTTCGCGCCGCCTCAATCGCGCGAATCGCGCCGCAGAATGCCATTTCGCGTCTCTGCATTGACTTAACATGTAAATCACTCGCGCGAATCGCGTCCGGTGTGAACGCAGCATAAGGCATCCAAGATGCAGGTGTCTTCGTTTCTTCAGTAGAACACAAATGAAGATTTTTAACTGTGTGTCACTCATATAATGCTTGTCGATGGGGTCTAATTCTATTCGAGTAAAAAAAACATGGACAGACAACTTTAAATTAAACCCGCGGCTCGTGACGACACATTGATGTCTTAAGACACGAAACCATCGGTTTCTGAGAGAAACCCAACGGTATTTATGCAAATATATCACCTCATATCAGAGAAACGCTTCAGCTCTGCAGACTGACATCACTTCCTGTGAGTGAGGTCAAAATAGCAGCCGGGTCATAGATATATATATACATAGATTCCTCATTAGTGCCTGCGTGGGTCATGGCGTGGATCGCTCGGATGAGGAATCTATGTATATATATCTATGACCTCATATGGGATGTACAATATGGTCATGCAGAATGAGGCATTAATATTTGCTTTATAAGTAATAATAAACAGCCAATATCCTAATATGCATACTAATACGCTACTGGTTAATAGTGAGAATTGGACCCTAAACTAAAGTCTTACCAATTTTTTATATGAAAATCCTAGAAACGCCCCTGCCGCACACACCGCTAGCATCACTGTGTGTGTGTGTGTGTGTGTTAATGTGGTGACTGTGCAGGCCGTGTATGTGACCGCGACCTTCCCCTACCTGGTGCTGACCATCTTTCTAGTGAGGGCCCTCACTTTACCCGGGGCCGCTGAGGGCCTTCGGTACCTCTTCACACCAAACGTGAGTCTCACAGACCTCAGACCTGCCATACGCAGACACCAGCGGGAGACTGAGGCGTGTGTGTGTGTGTGTGTGTGTGTGTGTGATCTCTCTCTGCAGTGGACTCTGCTGACCGACCCTCAGGTGTGGCTGGACGCCGCCACTCAGATCTTCTTCTCTCTGTCTCTGGCCTTCGGAGGACTCATCGCCTTCTCCAGCTACAACCCTAAAAAGTGCGACACACTGTCAGAAGGGCCTGATTCTGTTACACAATAGTGGTTCAAATCAGTGTTGGGGGAAACGCATTACAAGTAACTTGAGTTACGTAATAATATTACTTTTATAATAATAAGTAACTAGTAAAGTAACGCATTACTTTTCAAATTTACAACAAAATATCACATTTTCAAAAAAGTAACACAAGTTACTTTTTCATATTAATTTGACTGACAGCTCATGTTGAGAGAAATAAGTGCAGATGCGTTGTGTGTGTGTGTGTGTGTGAGAACATGATGTTATTGTAGTTCTAGACTAAATGTGAGCATTTATTAATCTCACTTGCACAATAAAGATTCTGTCCTCCTCAAAATGAATAAAATCAGTCAAATGCAAAATCAGAACCTCCAATAATTAAATGTTAAATAAAACAACTATTTTTATGCATAATCTACCTTTATATTTAATTGACCAATGTCTTGCTGCTGAGCTTTGATGATGAAAATGACTAGATTTAGTTGTTATTGGTAAATCTTTTTTCTCCTGCGTCCTCTTCTCCATTATCCAGAGCTGCGCCCTCTAGTGTTCATGAGGGAATCTGCATTTTATTTGCATAGGGTAGGGGTTTAAAATGTATTATTTCAATTTTGGTATGAAGAGGTCTTTACAAAAATACAACTTTTTGTTATAAAAAAAACAAAAACAAGCCCAGACCAGGTGAGAAAAAGTAACGCAAAAGTAACGTAACGCATTACTCAATTAGTTACTTTTTAAGGGAGTAACGCAATATTGTAATGCATTACTTTTCAAAGTAACTTTCCCCAACACTGGTTAAAATTATGAATTATGAATATGACAAGCAAGTATATAACGTGTGTGTGTGTTTCCCTCAGGAATAACTGTGAGCGAGACGCGGTGCTCGTGGGATGCATTAACAGCGCCACCTCCCTCTACGCCTCCATTCCCATATTCGCCATCTTGGGCTTCAAGGCCACGAGCAACTTCAACGCCTGCATCAACAGGTGACACACACACACACACACACACACACACACACACACACACACTGACGGACTCAGCGGTGTTTAAACGACTGCGAGGTCTGAGTGATAGGTGTGTGTGTGTGTGTGCAGTAACATCCTGGATCTGACCAACGCCTTCGACATCGAGGAGAGAAACATCACGGCTGAGAACTACGAGAGCTGGCTGACCCATCTGAACCGCAGCGATCCGGAGAGAGTCTCCGGCCTCAGCCTCAAACCCTGCGTCCTCCAGAACTTCCTGGACCAGGTACAGCTGCACATAAAGCTGGTGTTGGGAAGTGAACACTATGGAAGCTTGTTTCCAAAACAGAATAAAATTAAAATAAAAAAAGTTATTGCAAATTTTTCGTCTCATAATTCCAACTTGATATTACGCAATCCCGACTTGATATCTCGCAATTCCGACTTGATATCTCGCAATTCTGACTTGAATTCACGCATTCCCGACTTGATATCTCACAATTCTGACTTGAATTCACGCATTCCCGACTTGATATCTCGCAATTCCGACTTGAATTCACGCAATCCTGACTTGATATCACGCAATTCCGACTTGATATCACGCAATTCCAACTTGATGATATCTCGCAATTCCGACTTGAATTCACGCAATTCCGACTTGATATCACGCAATACCGACTTGAATTCACGCAATTCCGACTTGATATCACGCAATTCCAACTTGATATCACGTAATTCCGACTTGATATCACGCAATTCCAACTTGATGATATCTCGCAATTCCGACTTGAATTCAAGCAATTCCGACTTGATATCACGTAATTCCGACTTGATATCACGCAATTCCAACTTGATGATATCTCGCAATTCCGACTTGAATTCAAGCAATTCCGACTTGATATCACGTAATTCCGACTTGATATCACGCAATTCCAACTTGATATCACGCAATTGCGACTTGATATCACGTAATTCCGACTTGATATCACGCAATTCCAACTTGATGATATCTCGCAATACCGACTTGATATCACGCAATTCCGACTTGATATCACGTAATTCCGACTTGATATCACGCAATTCCAACTTGATGATATATCGCAATACCGACTTGATATATCGCAATACCGACTTGATATCTAGCAATTCTGACTTGATATCTAGCAATCCCGACTTGATATCTAGCAATCCCGACTTGATATCACGCAATTCCGACTTGATATCTAGCAATCCCGACTTGATATCACGCAATTCCGACTTGATATCTAGCAATCCCGACTTGATATCACGCAATTCCAACTTGATGATATCTCGCAATACCGACTTGATATCTCGCAATCCCGACTTGATATCACGCAATTCCAACTTGATGATATCTCGCAATACCGACTTGATATCTCGCAATCCCGACTTGATATCACGCAATTCCAACTTGATGATATCTCGCAATTCCGACTTGATATCACGCAATTCTGACTTGATATCACGCAATTCCAACTAGATGATATCTTGCAATTCCGACTTGATATCACGCAATTCCGACTTGATATCACCCAATTCCAACTTGATGATATATCGCAATACCGACTTGATATATCGCAATACCGACTTGATATCTAGCAATTCTGACTTGATATCTAGCAATCCCGACTTGATATCTAGCAATCCCGACTTGATATCACGCAATTCCGACTTGATATCTAGCAATCCCGACTTGATATCACGCAATTCCGACTTGATATCGCGTAATTCCGACTTGATATCACGCAATTCCGACTTGATATCGCGTAATTCCGACTTGATATCACCCAATTCCAACTTGATGATATATCGCAATACCGACTTGATATCACGCAATACCGACTTGATATCTAGCAATTCTGACTTGATATCTAGCAATCCCGACTTGATATCTCGCAATTCCGACTTGATATCGCGTAATCCCGACTTGATATCTCGCAATTCCGACTTGATATCGCGTAATTCCGACTTGATATCACGCTATTCTGACTTGATATCTAGCAATACCGACTTGATATCTCGCAATTCCGACTTGATATCTCGCAATTCCGACTTGATATCTCGCAATTCCGACTTGATATCTCGTAATTCCGACTTGATATCACGTAATTCCGACTTGATATCTCGCAATTCCGACTTGAAATCACGTAATTCCGACTTGATATCACGCAATACCGACTTGATATCTCGCAATACCGACTTGATATCACGTAATTCCGACTTGATATCACGCAATACCGACTTGATATCTCGCAATTCCGACTTGATATCTCGCAATTCCGACTTGATATCACGTAATTCCGACTTGATATCTCGCAATTCCGACTTGATATCTCGCAATTCCGACTTGATATCTCGCAATTCCGACTTGATATCTCGCAATTCCGACTTGATATCACGTAATTCCGACTTGATATCACGCAATACCGACTTGATATCTCGCAATTCCGACTTGATATCTCGCAATTCCGACTTGATATCACGTAATTCCGACTTGATATCTCGCAATTCCGACTTGATATCTCGCAATTCCGACTTGATATCACGTAATTCCGACTTGATATCACGTAATTCCGACTTGATATCACGCAATTCCGACTTGATATCTCGCAATCCCGACTTGATATCACGCAATTCCGACTTGATATCACGCAATCCCGACTTGATATCTCGCAATCCCGACTTGATATCTCGTAATTCCGACTTGATATCTCACAATTCCGACTTGATATCTCGCAATTCCGACTTGATATCTCGCAATTCCGACTTGATATCTCGCAATTCCGACTTGATATCTCGCAATTCCGACTTGATATCTCGCAATTCCGACTTGATATCTCGCAATTCCGACTTGATATCTCGCAATTCCGACTTGATATCACGCAATACCGACTTGATATCACGCAATACCGACTTGATATGTCGCAATTGATGTGCTTAATGCGCCGCTGATGAACAAAAGCATGATTTAAGGGCTAACTCTGAGCGCTAGTGTATAGAGTGACCTTCCTCTTACCCAGAGTGCATCAGGGACGGGTCTGGCGTTCATCGTGTTCACGGAGGCGGTGGTGGAGATGCCGGGCTCTCAGGTGTGGGCCGTGCTGTTCTTCGTCATGCTCTTCAGCCTGGGCTTGTCCTCCATGTTCGGGAATCTGGAGGGCGTCCTGACGCCGCTGCTGGACCTGCACATGGTGCCCAAGTGGATGCCCAAAGAGCTCTTCACAGGTAGCCAATCCTGAGACACGCCGCGTGGGAAGAGGCGGGGCTTAGTATGCTAATGATGTGCTCCTGCAGGTCTGATCTGTGTGGTGAGCTTCCTGGCGGCGCTGATCTTCACGCTGGGATCTGGGAATTATTGGCTGGAGATCTTCAACAGTTACGTGGGCTCCGTGCCGCTCCTCGTCATCGCCTTCTTCGAGATCATCGCCGTCGTCTGCTTCTACGGCATCAAGAGGTCCGAACATCCTTTCATTCTCATCCTTTCATTCTCACGCCAGCTGTCAAAATCCCTAAAGCAAACCTTCTTACAAGTAGATGAACATAGTTTTCATAACGTTTAGTTAAAGCTCCACTGTGTGATATTTTCCCCCATCTAGTGGTGAACTTGTATATGACCATCCAGTGAATATTAGTTTCTGTTCCTCTCAATTACGATTTCGTTTTATCTCTACGGTGGCTGATTTAGTCCAAGATTAACATGGCTTCCAGTTCGCCCTCGTCCACATTGGACACGGAGCCATCGAGTGTTAAAACGCCAAAGGCCAAGCTTGAATTTACGGGAATGTCCCTCTTTGGCTAATGTATTTTCAAGATGGAGGATCAACATGGCGACCCGCATTCAAACCCTCACCCGTATGTGTTTACAATGGCATATTATAAACTCACGAGAATACTTTATTACTTGAAAGAAGTAAATATACATTAATGAGCACATATATTTTTGCAAGAACTAAGTGTTTTTAGCTAAGAGTAAACTAAAAAAGTTACACAGTGTAGCTTTAAAGCAGGGTTTGGGAGTGGATTTATTATTAATAAAAATCATTCAAATTTAAAATATAAATAATTAAAAAATAAAAACAAAAATACAAAAATTAATAATCAAATTTAAAATTAATAATAATAAAAAAAAATTAAAAAAAAATTTAATCATACAAATGCAAAAACAAATGAACTACTAGATTAAAATATGTTATTATACCTAGATTAAAATAATGTTAAAATACAAAACAGACTAAATCATAAAATATATTAAAATAAAATAAATTATAACAAATAAAAATAAAACACTTACTAAAATTAAGTTAAATCATTAAAAATGTAATTAAAATAAATTAAAAAAATAAAACTATATGAAATATTTTAAAATAAAACCTTTCTATATGTAATCATAAATGTACAAAAATAAAAATTAAAACAAATTAAAAACAAAAAATAAACCGTACTAAAATTCACTAAATCTTTAAAAAGGTAATTAAAATAAACATATAAAAAAACTAATATTATAAAATAAAAATCACAAAAAAAGTTTTAAAATAAAAATAAAACGCTTTACGAAAATGTGTTAAATCATTAAAAATTTAATAAAATGAAACAATAAAACCTTTCTAAATATTTAATCATTAATGTAAAATTTTAAATAAATATTTAAAGAATGAAAACAAATATAAATTAAACCCTTACTAAAATCTATTCACTTTTTCAAATTTTTATTAAAATAAATATAAAAACTAAAATATTATAAAATATATTTTTTTCAATAAAAAACATTTCTACCCTTTTAATCATAAATGTAAAATAAAAAACAAATCATAAAAAAATTAACAATACTAAAATTCGCTAAATATAATTAAAATAAATATCAAAATAAAACATTATAAAATAAAAATATTTTAAAATAAAATAAAATCACACAAAAAAAGTTTATAAAAAATATATAGTTTTTTACTAAAATATTCACACTAAAATATTTTTTTTTCAATAAAAAAAACATTTCTACCCATCTAATCATAAATGTAAAATTAAAATAAATAATATTAAAATAAAAACAAATCATAAAGTAAAACTTTTTGAACAAAAAAACCCCAAATCAAAATAAAACATAAAAAAATAAAATAAAAATTCTAAAAAAAAAGATGAAATGTTGTATTTGTTTAGGTCTATGTCATGTGACCATTATAAGACATCAGGGAACTGCAAAGCATTATTAAACTATGAACTTATTGAAATAATCTCAGTATTTGAGCTCTGAGGGTAGCGTTTGTGACGGTGTGTGTGTGTGTGTGTGTGTGTGTGTTTCAGGTTCAGCGATGACATCGAGTACATGACGGGGCGGCGGCCGAACCTGTACTGGCGCGTGTGCTGGATGGGCATCAGTCCCATCATGCTGCTGGTGGTTCTGGGGGCGTACGTCGTGGTCCAGGTCCAGAAACACCCCACCTATCCCGCCTGGAACCCTCAATATGTGAGTGTGTGAACACAGCAGAACATTATGACCTTCCCTTTCACACTCATCTTCCTCCCTGCATCATTTAAAACTTCATATCTCGCAATTCCGACTTCATATCTCGCAATACCAACTTCATATCTCGCAATTCCGACTTCATATCTCGCAATACCAACTTCATATCTCGCAATACCGACTTGATATCTCTCAAATCCAACTTGATATCTCGCAATTTGACTTGATATCTTGCAATTCCGACTTGATATCTCTCAATTCCAACTTGGTATCTCGCAATTCCGACTTGATATCTCGCAATACCGACTGGAATTCACGCAATCCCGACTTGATATCTCACAATTCCGAATTGAATTCATGCAATACCGACTTGATATCTCTCAAATCCAACTTGATATCTCGCAATTCCGACTTGATATCACGCAATTCCAACTTGATGATATCTCGTAATACCGACTTGATATCTCGCAATACTGACTTGAATTCACGCAATTCCGACTTGAATTCAAGCAATTCTGACTTGATATCTCGCAATACCCACTTGATATCTCGCAAGTCCCAATTGATATCTCGCAATTCCGACTTGATATCACGCAATTCCAACTTGATATCTCGCAATACCGACTTGATATCACGCAATTCGACTTGATACCTCGCAATACCAACTTGATATCTCAATTCCGACTTGATATCTCGCAATACCAACTTGATATCTCAATTCCGACTTGGTATCTCGCAATTCCGACTTGATATCACGCAATTCCGACTTGGTATCTCGCAATACCAACTTGATATCACGCAATTCCGACTTGATATCTCGCAATACCAACTTGATATCTCGCAATTTGACTTGATATCTCAATTCCGACTTGGTATCTCGCAATTCCGACTTGATATCACGCAATTTGACTTGATATCTCAATTCCGACTTGGTATCTCGCAATTCCGACTTGATATCACGCAATTCCAACTTGATATCTCGCAATACCGACTTGATATCTCGCAATTTGACTTGATATCTCAATTCCGACTTGGTATCTCGCAATTCCGACTTGATATCACGCAATTCCAACTTGATGATATCTCGCAATACCGACTTGATATCTCGCAATTCCGACTTGATATCTCGCAATACTGACTTGAATTCACGCAATTCCGACTTGAATTCAAGCAATTCCGACTTGATATCTCGCAATACCCACTTGATATCTCGCAAGTCCCAATTGATATCACGCAATTCCGACTTGATATCTCGCAATACCAACTTGATATCTCGCAATTTGACTTGATATCTCAATTCCGACTTGGTATCTCGCAATTCCGACTTGATATCACGCAATTTGACTTGATATCTCGCAATACCGACTTGATATCTCGCAATTTGACTTGATATCTCAATTCCGACTTGGTATCTCGCAATTCCGACTTGATATCACGCAATTCCAACTTGATGATATCTCGCAATACCGACTTGATATCTCGCAATTCCGACTTGATATCTCGCAATACTGACTTGAATTCACGCAATTCCGACTTGAATTCAAGCAATTCCGACTTGATATCACGCAATTCCAACTTGATATCACGCAATACCGACTTGATATCACGCAATACCGACTTGATATCACGCAATTCGACTTGATATCTCGCAATTTGACTTGATATCTCGCAATACCGACTTGATATCTCGCAATTTGACTAGATATCTCAATTCCAACTTGATATCACGCAATTCAAACTTGATGATATCTCGCAATACCGACTTGATATCTCGCAATTGATGGGTTTAATGCGTCCCAGATGAACAAAAGCATGATTTAACGGCTAACTTCTGACCGCTAGTGTATATAGAGTGACCCGGCGCCTCCCTCTTACCCAGAGTGCATCAGGAATGGGTCTGGCGTTCATCGTGTTCATTTAAAATAAAACAAATAATTATTAAATCATAAAAAATGTGACGTTAAAATGATTTTAAAATGCAATCTGTGAGATGATGAGTGTGTAACTGAGAGCTGATGTGCAGGAGCGGTTCCCGGAGACGGAGGTGAAGCCGTACTCAGACTGGGTGTTTTCCATCTGTGTCCTGCTGAGCTCCATCCCTGTGCTCTCCATCCCCATCGTGGCCATTTACAGACTCATCAGAGGCCAGACCGGACACAGCCTCCAGAACCACAGCCTCCAGAACCACAGCCTCCAGAACCCCTACAGCAACCCGGCCTTCAGCCCCGATGGCCAGAGCGACTCCTTCAAACAGATCTAGAGGAGACGCCATCTCACGATCTTCAGCACCACTCAAACCATCATGAGCCCCAGGAAGACTCCGACATTTCTCTTCACTGTAAATTACTGACATGACTTAAAGTTCCTTAAACTGTGGGAAAAAAACAAAGACTTTTATTCTGCAAAATGACACTGAGAATATAAAACACAAGATCTACTCAACAACACATTTCTAAGGTGTAAATATCACGTTTACAAAACTCAAAAACTCATTTCTTTAAATGTGATTTGTTTATTTACATTTTTTGGAAGTGTTTATTAATTGTTTTATATATATATATATATATATACACACACACACACACACGCATATACATTAACTGTCAAAAGTTACTATTTTTAATGTTTTTGAAAGAATACTCATCAATCCTGCATCGATTTGATTACAAATACAGCAATATTGTGAAAAATTATTAAAATTTAAAATAATGTTTTTCTATTTTAATATACTTTAAAATATAATTTATTTCTGTGATGCAAAGCTGAATTAAAGATCTACTCAACGACACATTTCTAAGGTGTAAATATCACGTTTACAAAACTCAAAAACTAATTTCTTTAAATGTGATTTGTTTATTTACATTTTTTGGAAGTGTTTATTAATTGTTTTATATATATATATATACACACACACATATATACACACACAAATATTAAGTGATATATATACACATATATATACACACACAAATATTAAGTGATATATATACACATATATATACACACACACAAATATTTAGTGATTATATATATATATATATATATTTACACACACATATACATTAACTGTCAAAAGTTACTATTTTTTATGCTTTTAAAAGAAAATATATACTCATCAATCCTGCATTGATTTGATTAAAAATACAGCAATATTGTGAAATATTATAACAATTTAAAATAATGGTTTTCTATTTTAATATACTTTAAAATATAATTTATTTCTGTGATGCAAAGCTGAATTAAAGATCTACTCAACGACACATTACTAAGGTGTAAATATCATGTTTACAAAACTCAAAACAGTGATTTCATTTAAAACGTGATTTTTGTTTTATTAAAATATGAATGAAGTGTTTTTTAATTTTATTTTAATAAATTAACATGTAACATGTATACATGAAAATATACACACACACACATACATACACACACACACACACACACACACACACACACACACACACACACACACACACACACACACACACACACACACACACACACACACACACACACACACACAGAGTACCGGTCAAAAGTTACTATTTTTTATGTTTTTGTAAATAAGTCTCTTTTGCTCATCAAAGCAGTATTTATTTGATCATAAACCTGTCAGTGCTGATAATGTTATGCCTGATCGGGGTGTGTGTATATAGATCAGGCATAACATTATGACCATTGACAGGTGAGGTGAATAACACTGATGATCTGTTAGTGGGTGGGATATATTAGGCAGCAAGTGAACATTTTGTCCTCAGAGGAGCGAAGGCTGGCCCGTGTGATCAAACAGACGAGCTACTGGAGCTCAAACTGCTCAAGAAGTTAATGCTGGTTCTGATAGATCCTCGACGGGTCAGGACCGCAAACGGGGGACCAACACAACATTAGGAAGGCAGTCATAATGTTATGCCTGATCGGTGTATAGATATATGTTTTCTGAAGTTTGCAGCTTCTAGTGGAAATCAATGTTTTACTATTTAAAGTCCCTCTAAGCCGAATGTTAGGCTCTTGAACACCGTCTCTGAGCGTTCGGTCCTCTGGTCACACATTACAGACGCCGTGAGTTTCTACATCTCCATTAACTTCCTCTGAGACGTGTTTTGCTCACGTTCCCCCGAGGGCAGATGAGATGGAGTTAGTCAGTAACCAGAATAACCAGCGTTTACAGCGGCATAAACACGAACACTGAACATCCTGTGCCCGTCTGTCAATCAACTCCTGATGATCCACAGATTACACAAATAAAAACGCCAAAAGTGCATTTCTGCTGTTGTCTCACCCCACGAGGTGAGATCTTGCATTGAGCCCCAGTCCGAGGGAGATTGACAGTCATGTTTAGCTTCTTCCATTTTCTAATGATTGCTCCAACAGTGGATCTTTTTTCACCAAGCTGCTTGGCCATTTCCCCATAGCCCTTTCCAGCCTTGTGGAGGTGTAAAATTTTGTCTCTAGTGTCTTTGGACAGCTCTTTGGTCTTGGCCATGTTAGTAGTTGGACTCTTACTGATTGTATGGGGTGGACAGGTGTCTTTATGCAGCTAACCACCTCAAACAGGTGCATCTAATTTAGGATAATAAATGGAGTGGAGGTGGACATTTTAAAGGCAGACTAACAGGTCTTTGAGGCTCAGAATTCTAGCTGATAGACAGGTGTTCAAATACTTATTTGCAGCTGTATCATACAAATAAATAGTTAAAAAATCATACATTGTGATTTCTGGATTTTTGTTTTTAGATTATGTCTCTCACAGTGGACATCCACCTACGATGACAATTTCAGACCCTTCATGATTTCTAAGTGGGAGAACTTGCAAAATAGCAGGTGTTCAAATACTTATTTTCCTCACTGTATATATTTTTATATTTTATAAAAACATATTTACAAAACATGCTCAATTCTAAAACCTCAAGAAAATCAAAGCTAAATATCTGAACAAATTCTGTACCAAATTTTAGGTTGATATATCAAAAAAAAAAAAAAAAAATTGTGTGCAGTACCAATGTTTTCCACTAGATGACATGTAGACTTTCTGATTTCCATATATGGTTTGAGTGATCTGAACGTTATATTTTCATACTTTTCAAAATATCTATGAAGTAGACATTCTATTGAGAAGTAGTTTGGGCAGTAATGTTAATATTTGATTTGAATTCAATCTCTGAAATGCATATTAAAAAAAACATATGGAAAGAGTCAGAGTGCGCGTTATAGTTTGGCACCGCATCACAAATGACGAATCTATCGCTATTTATCTGTCATCTCTTTTGAAAATCAGTCACCAAATATGAAAACTAGAGTCTGAAAGCTTTAAAATGCTATATAGTTGGTCAAGATTACTTTAGGAGACTAAGATATTTGTTCTAAATGTATAAAGGCAAGTGTCCTAAGGGCCAATCTTAAAAATAAAAATGGTTAAAAGTATTTTTATAAATCGTAAATTCAGATATTTATTCTTTGTAATGTGTGAAAAGTATTGATATTAAAAGTGAATTGTTTGCACCTGATTGTATGTGTTTTTTCATAGTGTGATTTTTGGGGAATTGTATTGAATCCGATTATGGTCAATTTGACCCGGACCATAAGGAGTGTAAGCAGAAATCCAGCAGAGCACGCGGGTTAAAGAAAGACTTTCTACATAATAAAACTTAATGAAGTGGTCAAAATCATTTCTGACCCACTCGCATCTTTGCACTTTTTATAATCAGATGAAATGTAAAAATAACATTATATCATTTAAACATAAATATGAAACACAATATATTGTTTAATGGCTACAACAAGTCCAGTAGGCTATAGCACAGATAGATGTCATGTTTTACTGGTGAGGGTTCATGAGTGGAGCGCTGGCATCAGGGTTGCCAGGTTTTCACAACAAACCCAGCCCAATTGCTACTCAAAACTAGCCCAATCGCGTTTCTGGGGAGGTTCTCCAGTAAAATCGCGATTGGGGGGGTAAAATATGTCTTTTTGTCAGGGTTGCCCGCTAAAATTCGCATTCCCAGGGCTAAATATCACATCATTGGGGTCGCTTCAACGTGTTGCAGTAGCCCAATTATGTGGGAAAACCGCAGACTTGGCAACACTGGCATTTATTAAAAAATGGCCGGGTTTAAATCGGGCTCGGGCTCATAATTACAGTTAATGTATCGGGCCAGGCTCGGGTAAGGTCAGTCTTTTACTTTAACGTCACTACATTTGAAAGACAAATATCGTACTTTTAACTCCACTACATTTCTATCAAGGTCCTTGAAGTCAAAAGACGTTTCTGTAGCAACTTGTTTTTTTGCAGACAGCCTATATATGTAATCACTTTTGTAGGGTCATATGAAGTTTACCAAAATGTTTTGAACACTGATCAGTTTATTGCAAAATGGAAGAAGACGGTTCCTCTGCACAGTGTGTGCACCCATGGCCATATTAGAAAGTAAGTTTCAGTTTTCTGAAAAGATTAAAGATTAGTTTTGTTTGCATACACTTGATGAATGTCTCATAAAATGTGCAAAAATGTAAATGTGTGGGAGAAGAGAATCTGAAAAAGCCTCAAAGAGTTCAGTTCAGTCTGTTTGTGCCTCTCAGAGGCCAGAGCACGAGGACTGAATAGAGCTTTCTTTTGCAGGTTTTTCCGCACTTAAACAGACAAATACACACAAAATGTCAATTTTAATTTTGGAAAGTATTCACGTAAACAAAGTTGATTATGTCTTAAGTGAACGTTAACAGTTGGGAGAATATCAGATGTGTATCAGTGTATTGGATCCGTGCATTCTGCCTTAAAGTGACCGCAGCTTTGTAAAGAGCGTTGTAACTTTTATACAAGTATTTAAATTAGTTAAAGGTGGTCGTATGCTAGCATGTCGGATGGAGCATCACTGACTGGCTAAAACCACCAGGATGACATAGAGTGCATTCATACAACAATGCAACAATAATAAAATAATGCATTGACATAAAATAGGAAATTTACTTTTGATACTTAAGTACTTTTATAAACAAGTACTTCTGTACTTTTACTTAAGTAAAAATTGTTTTTTACAACTTTCACTTGTAACGGAGTAATATTTGACCAGTAGTAATTTTACTTTCCCTCGAGTAATGGAGTTGTATTTGTACTTTGTCCACCTCTGACAATGGCACGTGTTAATTTGTGTGTGCGTGTGTTTTTGTGTGTATAAGTGTGAGTTTTTTTGTCTGTTTTGCACTCTTGATGTTTTAGAGATCTTCACTGTTGAGTTCTTTTTTTCTGCATCCTGGCTGATTTGTAGATTGTATGCACAAAAAAACTCTAATATTAAAAATATTTTTGCCAATTTCCCATTAATTTCCTATGGGGGTCATTTTTTACCCGAAGACCCTGAGTGTGACTATTTTTTTTACGACCACTTAGACTTTTCAAATCCTTTACACCGTTTTTTTTTGGGGTGTTCATATACCAAGTTCCAATAAAGTCACCAAGTTTCGGACCATTCCGATGAAGCTAAGATTTGTAATTTTTTTTTATAAAACGCAAGATCCACTATAGTGGTAAAAATGTGCTATTGCGTGATAAAAATGCTCAATGTGTCCACCGGATGGCTCAGATCTCATTTAAAAAATTGCTTTCATGAGGCCTAGGCTTGACTCTAAAATGAAATACAGCTTTAATGAAAAAAAAAAGAAATTATATATATATATATATATACATACATTTTTTATTATATTCAATGGGAAAAAATGGGTCATAATTATTGCATAAATATTAATTATAAATCATAAAATTATCTCAAAACACCGAAAAAGAAAAGAAAAAATATTATTGAACAAAAATCATTGATTTTACTCAAATCTTTTTTATCTTAATCCTGCCCTCCGGCTCATTTTTGACCCGAAGGTCTTGAGTGTGACCCATAAATGAAGAACCCCAGAGTGAATAATCTGAATAATTCATTGTGTCTGCAGATTGCAGGAAATCATGGTCATCATCTCCGACTCGTGAAACGATCGTAATTTATTTTCTGTGCTGAAATATACATTTTAAAGCACAAACAGATGCATCAACATGCAAACACGCAGCATAACAACTGAGAGGACGTTTACGAGCGTCTCTTATCTCTCGCTGCGTTTAACAGCGGCCCATCAACACTTTACACACGCCGCAGATCTGTTTAGTCAGCTGGACACGAATAAACGTGAATGTGTTCATGCAGCGCTTACAGAGAGAGAGAGAGAGCATGATGGAGGTTTATGAGGCTACGTCCGGATGGATTTAAAGTCCTGAGGGATTCTGGGAGTGGCGGCCTGGAGGACGCGGGCCAGTCTGATGCCATGGAGAGCCCGCTGAAGACGCCTCCGTCCTAAACACACACACACACACACACACACACATCACACACTCCATTACACCTGAGACTCGTTTATGTCCAGAAAGAAGAAACTATAGAGCGAATAAAAACCTTACAGAGCCAATCATTAGCAAACCTGCAGTAGAAGAGACATAAACGTTAACATCATGAAGAAGTTCCTGGAAGTATTTTCCATTGCATAAAATAAGTCAAATACACATTAACAAACATAATAAGTCATTTAAGAGAGTAAAGAGACTTTATCACGTCATCCGGCCCTTAAACCTCTAATGTTCCCAGCGTTACAGCGAAGCCCCTGATTGGTGGATTGAGGGTTGTTTATGTCTCTTGCAGGAATATGGCTATTAAACTTTATTTTTTTTAATTAAGCTGAAATCACACCAGGTTATTATCGTTAAACTACAACTGTTAAAGACATTTGTCAACTTAAATTAAGTTAAAATATAAATATTTGATATGAAAAACTGAGAACTAAATTATGCTTAAGTAGAAGCAAATAAATGACAAATTGGAATTAAATAAACAAATAAATTTTTTTTTTACCTGAATAGTAATGTTTAAAAAACAAAAACTAATAAAAGTGACAAAAGCACATAACAAAATGACTGAAATATAAAAGCTAATATTAATATTAAATATTTGATATGAAAAACTGAGAAATGTTAACTAAAATATGCTTTAAATGTTAAATGTGTGTGGAGGAGCTCTGACCTCATTTGAAAGCTTAGAGTCTCTACTTTCTGCAGATATGCGACACTTTGGCATTTGTTTTACACAAAGTCACTTATTTACACGAAATTACTCTGGGACCATTTCCGCCTGGATTTGTCCGACCCAAATGTAAAAGCTTCCCACACACACACACACACACACACACACACACACACACACACACTGTCTCTAAACACACAATACTAGTGTCATTTTTACAGGAAACCCTTTGAAGTTTCATAAACCGCTGCTAAAGTGATAAACATGTGAGTATGTGTTGTCTGAGCTGTAATAACCCCCCAAAAAAGAGACGCTTTTTGATTTTTTGGTTATAAATTCATTGTTGAAAGTGTGTAACTCAGGCCCTGTGTGTTCTAGCACCCTGCAGACAGTCTGGGCTGTAAACACTAGATCACAGAAAACACTGGAAAAAAAGAGTTTTGTCTGGATCATGGATGCAAGATTTATTCAAATGAATCTGAAGGAAGGAATATTACCTTTTTTATGTAATTTCTGCCTTTATAACAAAAAATAATAATAATCAAAAAGCGTCTCTTTTTTGGGGGGTTATTACAGCTCAGACAACACATACTCACATGTTTATCACTTTAGCAGCGGTTTATGAACCTTCAAAGGGTTTCCTGTAGAATGACACCAGTATTGTGTGTTTAGAGACACTGTGTGTGTGTGTGTGTGTAGGGGAAGCTTTTCCATTTGGGTCGGACAAATCCAGGCAGAAATCCCCCCCAAAAAGGGTCCCAAAGCTGCAATTAAACCAATAAAATTACTAATTGGAATTAAATAAACAAATTTAAAAAATGTATAATGTTTAAAAAACAAAAACTAGTAAAAGTGAAAAAAAGCACATAACAAAATTACTGAAAAAAAGCCACAAAATTAATGAAAAAATACTAATAAAAGCCAATTCAATATATTAATAAACACTTTAACCCTATAATTAATACTAAAATAACTCAACTAAAACTACAACTATTACAAAACATTTTTATTGAAATAGAATATAAATATTTTATATGAAAAACGGAGAAATGTTCCCTTGGCAATTAACTAAAATATGCTTAAGTAGAAGCAATTGAACTGTTTTTATAATAAAGCAATTATTACTATTTACTTAACAGTAATTTTTAAAAAAGTGACAAAAGCACATAACAAAATTACTAAACAAAATTGACAAAAATTATAATGAAAAAAAAAAAAAGCTAATTCAATATTAACAAAAACTAATATATATATATATATTTTAACTATAATAGTATGTAATTAAATCTAAAATAACATAATATATTCTTAGTCTATGGAGAAGATTAATGTTTTAATGCAACTCAGCCTCTAAATTCAATTAAAATTAATTAATCAACTAGTTGCCAACACTCCTCAATTTTGTTTAGTTTAAGTATTAAAATGACTCCAATAACAATTAATAAAAAGTAATAAATAGATATTAAAGAAAAAAAATTGAATGAAACCTGAACATAGAAATTTAACTAATTCAAAATATATAGTAAATACTGTGACAGTATATCAATAACACTGCTATTACAGCCTCAGCACCCACAATGCAACGGTCTCCTCATTCCTCAACAACAGCCTGAAACACAGAAGATGCATTTAAGAGTTTCGCGCAGACGTACGTTTATGTAGAGGAGGGAGCAGGCGGCGGTAAACCGAGCGGTTCTGGGTGAAAACCAGCTCAAACGCCAGAGAGAAGAGCAGCTGAACGGCCTCATACTGGAGAACCCCCCCGCCATCCACTGAGCCCAGAACCAGCCCTGAGGAGAACCACACACACTTCAGCATCATTACTGGCTTAAAGGGGTAGTTCACACAAAAATTATAATTCTGTCATTAATTCCTCACCCTCATGTGGTTGGACACCCGTCAGACCTCCGTTCATCTTCAGACACAAATGAAGATATTTTAGTGTAAAGCTGATGCTGAGAAAGGCTTCAGATAGGCCTCCATTGGCATTCAGTACATTTACACTCACAAGACCCAGAAAAGGCACTAAAAACGCCGTTACAAAGTCCATCTCACCACAGTGACTCTACAATAATTTTACGATGCGACGACAATAGTTTTTGTGCGCAAAAAAAAATCAAAATAACGACTTTATTCAACCTCTTCTTGTCTTCCGTGTGTGTCTCCACGACGCATGTGTGAGAATATGACGCAGATCCGGCGTTCGGGAATCCATGAAATGCCACTTTAGGCCAATTTATAGACGCCGTACCCTTACGCGCACCTCTCCAAAAATGTAACAACGCGTCAATTCTACGCGAACCGCAAGCGCTGTGATTGGTCTGCCAGAACCCCTCCCTCAGGTCAATAAATAAATAAAAAATCTGCGATAGGAGTGTGTGTGTGTGTGTGTGTCCAGAAATTGGATGATAGTTCCTTACATCTGCTATAACACAATATTTTGCAGTCCAGCGATTCTTTATTGTAGTAAATAAATACATAGATCCGCTGAATATTGTTTATTTATTTTCTCATTAAAACCAAAGATTTTAATCAGTGATTGCATATCAAGAACAGGGACACATTATAGGGTATATTTCGTGAATGAAGTCTCCGCAACAGCAATCGATTGCTCGAGCCACCGCTACTGAAAACAGCGGCCACGAGCTCCGCATGGTTTCACAAACACATTCCAGCGCCAGATCGCCTTATTTAACTTTACTAATCAACTAGAGATGCTTAATTTGTATTAGATACAACAACTCAAGCTGCAAGAAAAGCCGCTCTCTCACTGCTGCTGATATTCTGACATGAATGTACAGATTCTACACAACAAACTGCTTCTTCTTCGGCTGTTGTCTTGATTACACCATCATGCCCGAGGACACTGCCTCCTAGCGTCTGCATGTGGAATTGCACATTGACGCAGACAACAGCGCAGAAGTATAAATGCTCACGACGGCGTCGGCTACGCGCGTAGAAGTATAAATTGGCCTTTAAGCCCCATTTTGAGAACTACGCCGAGACCTAAAGCACGATCAATGTAGAATTCAACAGCGGAGACACGCGCGTCTTCCTCTGCTCGTAGACAAATCTCTTCTGGGTCATGTGTCCGAACGCCGGATCTGCTCATATTCTCGCGCATGCGTCGTGGAGACACACACGGAAGACAAGAACAAGCTGGATAAAGGTGTTATTTAGATTTTTTTTTGCGCACAAAAACTATTGTCGTCGCATCGTAAGATTATTGTAGAGTCACTGTGGTGAGATGGACTTTGTAACAACGTTTTTAGTGCCTTTTCTGGGTCTTGTGAGTGTAAATGTACTGAATGCCAATGGAGGCCAATCTGAAGCCTTTCTCAGCATCAGCTTTACACTAAAATATCTTCATTTGTGTTTGAAGATGAACGGAGGTCTTACGGGTGTCCAACCACATGAGGGTCAGGAATTAATGACAGAATTTACATTTTTGGGTGAACTAACCCTTTAATAACCTTCAGTCAGAATCACAGATCATCTCTGATGACGAGGGCTACATTTGTTCTTGTTTGAGAAGCGATTAATGTTCACTTGCTGCCTAATATATCCCACCCACTAACAGAGATCAGTGTTATTCATAATGTTATGCCTGATTGGTGTGCGTCACAATTAGGGTTGGGAACCGAGAACCGGTTCTTATGCAGAACCGAAACTGATTTTTGAAAAATACCAGAACCACGCGAAATTCCTACGTTTCGGTTCCGAAAACGGTTCTGGTGTTTTTCCCGCAGAATTGGGCTACTTCAACACTGTTGCCACGGGCTGTGTTTCATGTCCGCGGGTTGAAGCGACCCCAATTATGGGATATTTAGCCCCGGAAATGCACATTTTACCGGAGAAGCCCCCCTGAAACGCGATTGGGCTTGTTTTGGGCTAGTTTTGAGAAGCAATTGTGCAGGTTTTATTGTGAAAACCTGGCAACCCTAGCTCACCTCCTCATGAATATTAATGACGTTGCCGCTTCCAGGAGTGAAACGCAGTTCAGCCTGAAAGCCCTCGCGCTACACATTTACGGTTTTGCGTCAGATATTTTCTCGTTGACCACCAGCATGGCGAAGAGAAAGTCACAAGTATGGATTCATTTCCAAAGAATGAATGATAATGAAGCAAAATGTAACATGTGAAAAGTTAATAACATGCAAAGGAGGCTGCACTAGCAAAACATTGTGTGCCACAGGGCTTATACCAGATTTATAGTGAAAGGCCTATATTATATAATATATATATATATATATATATTTGTCAACCGTTGAGTCACCATGGTTTAAGTAAGCGTTTAGGCACAATTACCTTTGTAATGCTGAATTGCAATTTATTATTTACAAGTTCACTGAATAACTGAATTACTATTAAATTAATATACAACTAATTAATAAATAGAACTAATAAATATAATTTATAACATGGTTTTATTCAGAGACAGAGAGATAAAATGTAATAAGACAATTCATTTGAAAAAAAATGTGTTGCAAGAATGGCTTAATTAATACTGTAATATATGTACAGTACAGCACTTTTTTTGACATTGCCAACCTGTAAATTAATTTTAGAGCTAGTAATAAACACAAAATGGATTGTTTGAGTTGCGTATTGTGCCTTTTTCCTTTACCACTAGTTGTTTAATAATTTTAATGGAACCGGAATCGGAACCGGAATCGTTAGGCGGAACCAGAACCGGAAAATTTCTCACGATTCCCAACCCTAGTCACAATAGAGAAGGAAAAGACCAGTGCAACTTCCGTTTAATGTCTAACTCTTGCCTGTGTTTGTGTGTCTGATGAGTTTATTCGTGACTCGAGCCATCGTCCAGATCATCTTCAGGAAGAAAGATGGGTTTGTCGCCACATTCAGACCCAAAGGGAAACTCTTCACGCACGCATGAAACCTGCACACACACACACACACACACACACACACACACACACACACACACACACACACACACACACACACACACACACACACACACACACACACACACACACACACACACACACACACACACACACACACACACACACACACACACACACACACACACACACACACACAGCATTGAATGGAATGTTTTAACGCTCAATCATTCACCACTAAAGACTCAAACATCACAGCCTGAGTTACTCAGATGTCTGTTCGTGTTAAACTTTTGCCACCAAGACAAATCAATTACACTTTGGTTTTAAAGTCTCTTCTGCTCACGGTGTTTATTTAATCAAAAGTGAAATATTCCTCCAGTGTAGATCAGCTGTTCTCTGTGTGAATGTACAGTAAAGTGTCATTTATTCCTGGGAATGTTCAGCATCATTACTCCGGTCTTCAGCGTCACAAACAACCTTTGATGAATCCCGTTTGATCAAGATTTATTCACTTAGGGAGAACTGCTTCTAATCTCTGTGATAACAGTTTTGCGATAATTTTATAGTCACAGTTAAGCAAACTTATAGGCCTATATGAGGGCCTATACCTTCTTTCAGTATCACAGAAATTCTAGCCGATTTCATAGAAACAGGAAGAGTGTTATGGCTTGAGAAATCATTAGCCATTAACATAAAGACTGATTTAAGCTGCGGCCAAAAAGTTTGATAAAACATCTGGGCCTGGAGATTTATTTGCTGGTAACAAATTAATTATAGAAAACACCTCTTCCATAGTTTGTTGATCTGAGGTTGTAACCCGAGGTAAATCCAAACTGTCTAAAAGAGTGGTTGCCTCAGAAATAGAAATGTTTTCTGATTTATATAAACCATTATAAAAATGTTAAAAACACTTATTAATTCCTAATGGATCATATATTATTTAATTTTCACTTTTAATGGCCATTATAGTTCTTAGCTTGTTCCTTTTTTAAATAATGTGCCAGTAATTTACCCGATCTGTTCCCAAATTCGTGCATTTTTTGTTGCAAATACAATTTTTTTTGTTTAATATAATTTGATTGGTCAAAGTTGAAATTTGCTCTAGCTCTAACTAATTTATTCCAATTTTCTTCAGATTGATCTTGCTTGTGTGACGCTTCTCTAAGTAACAATTCCTCTTTCAGACCATTAGTAATTGATTTTATTTATTTATTTTTATAAGAGGAGTATGATATAATATGTCCTCTCAAAGTGGCTTTCTCTGCGTCCCAAAGTATAGATGGAGTAATTTCAGATGATAAATAAAAAAAATGTAATTCTTCAATCCACTCTCTCATTTTTTTTTTTACAAAACATCTCATCTTCTAGTAGCAAATTATTAAATTTCCACATTTTAGATTTGGGAGTTTCATTAAGAGTGATTTCCTAACCATTGCGTGGTCTGATATAGAAATATTTCACAAGCTGAAACAAACTTCATACATTTTTTAGGACGAAAAAAATAATCTAAACGAGAATAAGATTTATGCTTATTGGAGAAAAAATCCTTTTTGTAGGGTTAACTTCTCTCCATGCATCTATTAATCCCGTTTCTGAACCTAAAGCACGCAACATTTTTGCCGATTTAGAGTGTGAGGATCTGTCCAAATTGGAAAGAGTTAAGTTGTAATCTCCTCCAATCAAATCAAATGTTCACACTTTTGATCAATTTAAAGTGTCCTCGCTGAATAAAAGTACACATTATCTTTCAAAAGTAAAGTGTTTTACCTGAGCGCCTGCAGCAGGATCAGCTTATACAAGCTCCTGTAAACGGCTTCCACTGAATTCATCTGGAGAAGAGAACATAAACCCTGATTCTGACACCACACATTAATATTAACGAGTCAGATTGTAACAGTATTCAATTTTCTGTTCCTAAAAGTAAGTCGTGGTAAAATCAATTCCCCTGTGGCGAAAACAAACAAGGATTTGTCCTTGCAGAACTGACTGTTGAGCTCTATGAAACTCACAGCCAATCAGAACGCATCGGGTGTTTAATATGCGGAATCGTAGGATTAAGAGCTAGTAAAAAGAAAGTAAACAACAACAGATTAGACGACGACACCCAATCAGTTATAGATGGACCAATACAACAAACTGGGACAGTTCGTCTGCAGTGTGTGTGTGTGTGTGTGTGTGACTGGTGTG
>NC_137104.1:55547675-55557675 GCF_949357685.1 Gobio gobio | reverse complement strand
TACACAGACGCACACACGCACACACACACACAAACACAGACACAAACACACAGACGCACACACACATACACAGACGCACACAAACAAACACACACACATTTATATATTAATATACAATTTTTTTAAATAAATAAAAAACTAATGAAAGTAAATAAAAATAAATACATATAAAAACTAAATAAATACAGACACACACACACACACATAATTAAATACACATACATTAAACAAAAAATATGTATACATAAATACAAATATATCAAATAAATTGAAATACATAAAAGAATAAAAATAAATAAATACATGCACACAATAACAAATATACAAATTAATAAATAAAATACATTTTTGAAGCGTTTGGAGTGGAGTAGGCTATAGGCCTATACATGCAAAACCTAGCCTATTAAGATTCATAGTTAGGCTATATGTTTAACTATTAGCCTATTATATTATTGTTTTAATGTCATATGTTGATGATGAGCAGCATGAGTAAGATAAGCTATAAGACGCGCAATATGTCTGGAGACATGGAGTGGGGTCAGACAGGCTTTTTATTGAGTGTTGTTTTGCAGAAATCATTTCTTTAAAGTGAATTTCGTTTTCTATAAATTGTATTATAATTTTGATCAAGGTTTTATAAACTAATGGCCTGTATATTTAATAAATAAGAAGCAAAATAAGAACTCTGGTAATGGATTGACGTGCGTAACGAACCCACTGGCCATGTTTCTGCGGCCTTTGAGTAGCCTAAGGCTGAAAGCGTCTTTCTTTTGAATACATTTCTAGAATGTCTTAATTACAGTCAGTATAACATACAATATATTACAGCAGGCCTATTTTAGATAGTTATGATAGCCTATTTGTGCACCGGGGTCGTAATTTCTAGGTTAAAGTTATGCCACTGATGTGAACATGAGCGGCCCATGCTTATGCTCATCAAGCCTGCATTTATTTAATCAAAAATATTGTGAAATATTATTACATTATGTTCTTTTAACGTTTTATTAATCAAAGAATCTTTTCATCATTGACATTAAATCCTCATATTAGAATGATTTCTGAATGATCATGTGACACTGAAGAGTGGAGTAATGATGCTGAAAATCCAGCTGTAATCACATGAATAAATTATATTTTAAATTATTTTAAAATAGAAAAACATTATTTTAATAATATTTCACAATATTGCTGTTTTTTATCAAATAAATGCAGGCTTTATGAGCATAAGAGACTTCTTTCATAATGCTGCATAATTTAAAAAAATGGTAATATAATAATGTCCTTTCACGTAACAATTTTGCCAGTCTACACTTCACATAATAGGCCTGTAGGTGCTGGTGGCACTTGGGTTTTGTTAACTTTGATAGTTTCATGAAATAGTAAACGGTGTATCAATATACATAAATACAAGTGAATTTAACATTACTTACCATTAATGCGACTTTTGCTGCTGTGGTTTTGTGCAGTGATTTGTTTGTTGTCAGTTAACATCCATTTTGTCAGTGATGGAATTCATAAAAGAGACAAACCGCAGGAAATCGTTCCACAAACGTTAGTTCGTCTGTCCATGTAATTTTCAACCGATTTATGAATAAGAACAGAAAATTACCGCTTCACATCGCCCAATGGAATTTGAACTTGCTTTGCCAGATCACGATTGGTTGGTGTATATACATGACAAACGGGCATTGGTGAATTGTGTAATACTTTAAAATATATAATATATAGACTTGTAATTAAATCAACACATTAGCTCTAATTATGGATGAAAAAAAATATATATATTGGTTTATTTTTTCCCGTAAGGCCACACACTCTCTGAAAGGGCCATATTTGGCTCTAGAGCCGTTTCCGAACAGTGGAAAATCAGCTGTCAATCAAAACGCACGCAACCCATAGCAACGCGTCATAGCAACGCCTCAACAGAAATTGTCCGACTTTTGAGCCGTTCGTTACTATTGTATACATTGTCATGTTATAATAATCACATTTATTTAATTTTATTGACCACAATATTATCATTGATATTTGTCTGAGAGGGGCACTTTTGATTCATTTTGAAAAAGGGCAGGGGCTCGAGCACCCAAAGCCCAAAGGTGTAAACATTCACTGAATAAACATTTAATCTTGATTAACAAATAAAAAGGCAATAGAAAATAAAGATGAGCAGTTGAATGACCCGAGGTGTGTCTCACCCGCTCCACCAGGATAGCGTCGCGCAGGGACCCGCGCGCCTGCTCCTCCACCACAAACCCCTTCATGTTCAGCGGCTCCGACATCTCAGCCTGAGCACACACACACACATCAGCACAGGTGCGTCCCTCATCTCCAGCGCGGAGCGTGGTCACACACACACACACACACACACCTTGGTGCAGAAGTGTTTCCTGAGGCCCTGGATGGGGTCGCTCCACACGCGGGCGTACTGGCGGAGGAAGAAGCTCCGCTCCGCAAACGGACTCAACACCTCGCCCAAAACCTCCACCAGCTTCTGGTGAGGGAGACTGTCGTACGCCCCGCTCACGTCCACCTGACACACACACACACACACACACACACACACAGAGAATGATGGGAAACTGAACTGGCTAAATGAGTGAGATTCTCATCAACGCTACATCAAAACAATATTCATCACTACATGTGTTACGCACATACACTTAAAGATGTTTGCATATAAATATTTATTATATATGATCATTATAAATTATAATATATATTAAAAGATTTTAAATAAGACGGAAGAACAAAACACTAAACTTGGTTAAAGAATTTATCCGACCAAATTATATTTATCTATAATTATATTGTATATGTGTGAGTGTATGTGTGAGTAACTATGCATGTGTGTGTGTGTGTGTGTGTGTGTGTGTGTGTGTGTGTGTGTGTGTGTGTGTGTGTGATGGGTAGGTTTAGGGGCAGGGGCAGTGTGTGTGTGTGTGTGTGTGTGTGTGTGTGTGTGTGTGTGTGTGTGTGTGTGTGTGTGTGTGTGTGTGTGATGGGTAGGTTTAGGGGCAGGGGCAGTGTGTGTGTGTGTGTGTGTGTGTGTGTGATGGGTAGGTTTAGGGGCAGGGGCAGTGTGTGTGTGTGTGTGTGTGTGTGTGTGTGTGTGTGTGTGTGTTCCAGCAGTGTCTCTCACCTTGACGAAGTAGAGCGGGCGCGGTGAGCTCTTCTGCTGTGGGCTGAAGTCCTTCAGGACTCGGTGAATGTCCTGCCAGCCCCAGACGGTGGAGCCCATGGACCCCGGGGCCTCGCGCACACACGCGCTCAGCACGTTCAGCAGCACCCGCACGCAACTCTGGAAATGCTGCTCACACACACACACACACACACACACACACACACACACACACACACACACACACACACACACACACACACACACACACACACACACACACACACACACACACACACACACACACACACACACACACACACACACACACACACACACACACACACACACACACACACACACACACACAGATCTATCACTGAGGAACATTACCTGTCCATGAACCGCTCATACTGTGCTAAACGTCCTGCTGTGTGTCATGTAGGGTTGGGCACGTTCACATTTTAACCGTTATCGGTACCGGTACCAAACGGTACCTTTTTTCGGTACTTTTGGGATGTTTACATAAATAACTGTAAAGAACCTGTAAGTCATTTATAGAAGTGTTATTGACATTATGCCAGAGCCGCTGCTCTCTGTCTGCCATTGTCTGTGCTGTTTGATTACTGTAATATTTACTAGTAAATATTAGGCTACTAGGTACTTAATTTAATTCATAAAAACAACCATATTATTATTTTTTCTTTTTAATTTCATTTCTATGAAAAGATTTCCCACAAATGATGTGTTATGTATGTTCTGGTAATCAAATGAAGACATAAGACATTAATTAAATTTATCTTGTAATTAATTTTTTTTTTTAAAAGTCAAACAAAGTGCTGCACCACTGAGCTTTATATGGTTAAAATTAAAACATGAAGAAAATTTTTAATATATATATAAAAAAAATTAAAAAATAAAGTGTTGATAATTTATTATTATTACATTAGTGTTAGTATTATTATTACATTGAGCCGTATCTAAATTCTACTGTACAACAGTAATTTATTTGTAAAGTTAGCCGAACTTTTATTTTGACGGGTTGCCGTGATTCTGAGTTTCTGTGTGTTTATGATATGACGGTAGTTTTTCTCAAATGAAACAGTAAAATGCTCATAAAGTGACTCACAGTGGCTCTGGAGATGATGTTCGTGCGTTCATGTCCTCATATGAGAGGCAGAGATGGAAACATGCGACCCTAACGCGCGATTCTGAGTGTGTGTGTGTGTGTGAGGTAAACCCACAGACTGTAAACCGCGCGTCTACGGCATTCATTCGCACAGAGACACGCATGATTCGTATTTAAATGATCTTTTTACGGTTCATATTCACACACACTCGTCTATATCACAATATGCGTTCTCAGGTACCGAAATTTGGTACCGATTGATTTCATGTGAATCGGTACTACTGTAATTCGGTCAGTGCCCTTAACAGTACCGAGTTCGGTACCCAATCCTAGTGTCATGTGACCTCACCTGCAGCGAGTCTCTGCTTCCTGTGAGTCGGGTGATAGGCCTCATGCTGCTGACCTTCGGGATGAACCGGATTCGGGATGTCACCGCCGTCTTCGGGAACTTCGCGGCCTGAGACGGAGACAGCGCCCTCCACTGGCCCTTACACAGATGAACACTGCCCACAAACAACCACCATCAAACACTAGCACACCACTGAACATGTCATTGAAACACACACTCACCTAAAGGATTATTAGGAACACACACTAATACTGTGTTTGACCCCCTTTCGCCTTCAGAACTGTCTTAATTCTACGTGGCATTGATTCAACAAGGAGCTGAAAGCATTCTTTAGAAATGTTGGCCCATATTGATAGGAGAGCATCTTGCAGTTGATGGAGATTTGTGGGATGCACATCCAGGGCTCGAAGCTCCCGTTCCACCACATCCCAAAGATGCTCTACTGGGTTGAGATCTGGTGACTGTGGCGGCCATTTTAGTCCAGTGAACTCATTGTCATGTTCAAGAAACCAATGTGAAATGATTGGAGCTTTGTGACGGTGCATTATCCTGCTGGAAGTAGCCATCAGAGGATGGGGACATGGTGCTCATAAAGGGATGGACATGGGCAGAAACAATGCTCAGGTCGGCCGTGGCATTTAAACCATGCCCAATTGGCACTAAGGGGCCTAAAGTGTGCCAAGAAAACATCCCCCACACCATTACACCACCACCACCAGCCTGCACAGTGGTAACAAGGCATGATGGATCCATGTTCTCATTCTGTTTACGCCAAATTCTGACTCTACCATCTGAATGTCTCAACAGAAATCCAGATTCATCAGACCAGGCAACATTTTTCCAGTCTTCAACTGTCCAATTTTGGTGAGCTGGTGCAAATTGTCGCCTCTTTTTCCTATTTGTAGTGGAGATGAGTGGTACCCGGTGGGGTCTTCTGCTGTTGTAGCCCATCCGCCTCAAGGTTGTGTGTTGTGGCTTCACAAATGCTTTGCTGCAGACCTCGGTTGTAACGAGTGGTTATTTCAGTCAAAGTTGCTCTTCTATCAGCTTGAATCAGTCGGCCCATGACCTCTGACCTCTAGCATCAACAAGGCATTTTCTCCACAGGACTGCCGCATACTGGATGCTTTTCCCTTTTCACACCATTCTTTGTAAACCCTAGAAATGGTTGTGCGTGAAAATCCCAGTAACTGAGCAGATTGTGAAATACTCAGACCGGCCCGTCTGGCACCAACAACCATGCCACGCTCAAAATGTCTTAAATCTCCTTTCTTTCCCATTCCGACATTCAGTGTGGAGTTCAGGAGATTGTCTTGACCAGGACCACACCCCTAAATGCATTGAAGACACTGCCATGTGATTGGTTGATTAGATAATTGCATTCATGAGAAATTGATTCAGGTGTTCCTAATAATCCTTTAGGTGAGTGTAGATCAGTTTTCAGAATATAACACTAAATATTAAATAAAAAATGTCATATTTCTCATTACAGTTATACAATCAGGTGCAGAAATTTTTTAATAAGGATAAATTAGATTCAATACAAACAATACTAGCGTTAGTACAATAATTTTTTTTCAGGATTAATATTTAATATTTACTTATTTCAGTTAAAAAAGAACAGCATTTATTTAAAATAGAAATATTTTGTAACACTATCGTTCGTTCATTTATTTTTTTCTTCATTTTTGGAAAAAATTAATATTTGTATGTGTTAAATTGATAAAAAGTGATATTAAAGATTTATATTGTTAGAAAATATCTATATTTTAAGTAAATGCTGTCCTTTAAACTTTATATTAATCAATATATTTGAATGATTTGTGAAGGATCATGTGTCATGTGACACTGAAGACTGGAATAATGATGATAAATTCAGCTTTGATCACAGGAATAAAATTACATTTTAAGGTATATTAAAATAGAAAAACATTATTTTAAATTGTAATATTTCACAATATTATAGTTTTTTTCTGTATTTTTGATCAAATAAATGCAGCCTTGATGAGCAGGAGAGGCATATTTTAAAACCATAAAATAATATATATAACAATTACATTATAAAAAAAACTTTTCTATTAATATATTCATATTTAATTTGAATAAAAATATTTAATATTTAATATACTGTAAGTATATATACAATTTTTCAAAAATTGTAATATATTTAAATATACGTTTTACATATAACTTTATTTTAAATTTACAAAATTTTCAATTAAAAGATCAATAAAATAATCAACAAATAACATGTAAAAATAAATATAGGTTTAAAAGAACATTTATCCATCTACTGTAATAAATAAATAAATAGATGCTAAAGTAAAAATAAATTGTATTTACAATAATGAGAACAAATGTGCTTCATTGTGAAAACAATGTAGAAATAAATCCTTATTTATCCTAAAAACGTGTCCTCATTTCTTTTGACAGGTGTTGTGCGGGTCACATGACTGTTGTGCGGGTCACATGACTGTTGTGCGGGTCACATGACTGTGGTTTAGCGCACCTGAAGGCCATGTCCTGCAGTTTGTTCCAGACTTCCGCCCTGTAGAAGCGCAGTGTGTGTTTCTGGCCTGTGCTCTCAGTGACGTAGAACCGGGCTCTGACCAGGCCCACCACCAAACCACTCAGAGTCCAGGCCAGGAACTGCCCGAAGATCCACTCTCTGTAGCGGTGCTCACTGGGGCAGTGACCTGCAGCATCACATGACCATATCAGTGGCCAATCACACAGTCAGACAAAGGGGGCGGGTCTAATGCCATTTCCTGCCTCATTCACACTGTTATGTGGCGTTCACACCGGACGCGATTCGCGTGAAGGTGGACGCGTGTACATTTTGAGTTTACTCGCGCGTGACATTCACTGCACAACAGACGCCAATTCGCGTCATGGGCGGGGCTTCTGCCAGCAGCTCGTCTTGTTGAGAAATGGCTGACATGGGCTGTGTTTACATGTCTTTTTTTTGTTAATATCTACTGTTAATGTGTGACAAAACGTAGTTTTAAGACTTTTTCAGTCGATAATGTAGTTGTTTAAAGCTCAAATCTGTGGTTTATTTATATAAAGAGTGCCTATTTGAACATGTGATCTGGTGTTGTGGGAGTTGTGAGCTCCAGTGGATCAGCTCAGCTCATTAACCCAGCGAGATCAGCCTTTCCTCAGCCAGTCCTTCTGCCGCTGGCTCTGATGTCTCTGTGGCGGCTCCAGATATAACGTTATATATTGCAGTTGTAACGTTAGCCGACTAGCACTGACTTTGAATGTTTGACTGCATTGTTTGCTTTATTTCATGTATAGCTTGATATACATTACTTATACTTTTGTATTATTGATCAAACATAAACTTGCATTTAACAAAAAGAGACTGGGTTGTGTTTCATGTCATTTAATGTTATCACCGTGATAATCATATTGTCTGAAGCAGATATTAATATACAGATTTTCTCCTCATTGTTGTCACTACTAGAGCAAGCTCCTGATTGGTTAACGTGGCCGCCTCAATCGCGCGAATCGCGCTGCAGAATGCCATTTCGCGTCTCTGCATTGACTTAACATGTAAATCACTCGCACGAATCGCGTCCGGTGTGAACGCACCATTAGAGTTGATTCTCATGATAAACATGGACTTTGCCAAATACACTCCTTCAGAGTATGGCCCTGTACAGGGTTTTTCCTACATTGAAAATTTTTTGGCGGCCGCCAAAACAAATTGTTGTCCCGCCAAAGCCTTATTTGATGAGTTATTGTGATTTAGGAGTGATGTAGAATAGATAACCGCTGCCCTTACGTTCACTGAGTGTCAGAGAGAACGACCAGAGAGCTCCTCCCCCGCTCGCACGCTCTCTGTCTTCAAAATAAGCATTCTTAGCTTTCTAATATTTCACATATTGGGTTAATCAAAATCAAAAGGTCGGAAGACCGAATCCATGTTGCACGTGGCGCTATCAGACGATGTTTTCCTTTAATTACCGCTGGGTGTGAAATGCGCTCAAAAAACATTGACTGATTCTCTGACCTTTCAATAAACGTGAAACAAATCCTATCCGGTTATGAAGTGTTTTCTGTGTGTTGACAAGTCTTTCGCGATGTTCTAACAGAAGGGATTCACACACAGCGCGTCAGCCAATGTCCGATTCGCCACATTATGACTCCTTTGAACCGAATCATTTTAACGACTGGTTAGAACGGATCAGTCCAACACTGAACTCATGAATCAGTTGAATCATTTACTCAGAACACTTGAAATGAGAACACAAGTGTGCTTACACACTTTAGCAAGAGTGGATAGTAAGAATTAGCTTTAATCATCCACAGTCTTTCAGCTTATTTATTTGGACAATGTGTAGTAAAATAAATAGCCTAAAATAAATAGCCTAAAATCATTTAGTTTAGACTGGAGTGAACCCAGAACAAAGTTGTGGTTAGCTAGCTGATAATTTTATGAAATTGTATATAGCAGAAAATTAGGCTATTTGTTCATTTTTTAATACTACTTTTTAATATTGATATGATTATATACCAAAACAACTATCAGTAAATAGTGTAAAAATGAGGAACAAAAACAAACATCAAGGTATCAAAATAAGATAAGCAAAAATTACAAATTTTCTTTGAATTTATTTAAAATGTTTTGTCAGTATTGCACTTGCAGATCACGTGGGTAGGGAACTTTTTTACTGTGCGTGCGTGCGTGTGTGTGTGTGTGTGTGTGTGTATGGATGACCATGTCTGTCAGCCACCACCGAAGACCATTTTTGACCCAGGAAAAACCCTGCTGTATGACATCATAAAGGGCGGAACTCCTTATTTGGGCACTTCTCCCGGATGAACACACACACACACGAATGAACGAGCTTTGTTCGGGTTACAGGAGCCGGCGCTGGCGTTGTGTTTTTTAAACACGAGATCAAAAATGTCACTAAAGAAATGTGTGTGTGTGTGCGCTAGGGATGCACCGGTTGACCGGCCAAAAAACCGGAACCGGACGGTTTTTGCTTCTAGCGCGCGATCGGCAACCGGCCGGTTTCTTTGTATTTTTCTGCCGATTTATCCGGAAGTGCGCCCGCGTGCACATACGCCTATATTGCAATCATTCGCGAACATGTCACTTGTGTGTTACAAACGGAACCTGGAGAAATGAGGGAAGAGACGAGATGCTGAAGGGAATGAAGAGCCGCTTTCCTGCGCGAGCTGAAGTTGCGCGAGCTGAAGTTGCGCGAGCTGAAGTTGCGCGAGCTGAAGTTGCGCGAGCTCACCTCTCCGCCTGCACAAGTGCAGATAGTGAGACGTTTGTTCAGCTCAGATTCTCACGTGTTGGGTCGGATGAGAAGAAACAGACTAACTTGTGACAAAGCCGAAACACTTCTTTTTGTAGCCTAAAGAAGAACATGCTGCACTTTAG
>NC_137104.1:55232675-55542675 GCF_949357685.1 Gobio gobio | reverse complement strand
AACCATGAAGAAGAAGCGCTTGGGAAGCTTCTTCCGGCTCGGCTGAGCTCTGGACACGCTGAGCTCCGATTGGAGGAATATCATCCGGACGAGATCCGCCCCCTGCAGGCGTCTGGCCCCGCCCACATCTTTGAGTTTCCTGTTGAGCAGGAAGCTCTTCATGCCCCGCCCATTATAGAGCATGCTCAGAACACGGATCGAGCAGTGTGATGGACGCGGAGGCGGCTGATCCGACGTTTTCCAGCTCCGAGATCCGTGGCTTTCGTTAGTTGCGGCAAATTCGTCGGATCCGTCAGTAATTAACCGCCGCCTTTTTGATACTGGGCGTTTATCGTCCGTTTCATCTCGCAATCCGTGACTTTCGTTAGTTGCGGCGGATTTGTCGGTAATCACCCGCCGTTTTTTTGATACTGGGCGTTTATCGTCCGTTTCATCTCGCGATCCGTGATTTTCGTTAGTTGCGGCGGATTCGTCGGAAACTTGCCGTCTTTTTGATACTGGGCATTTATCGTCCGTTTCATCTCGCGATCCGTGATTTTCATTAGTTGCGGCGGATTCGTCGGAAACTTGCCGTCTTTTTGATACTGGGTATTTATCGTCCGTTTCATCTCGCGATCTGTGACTTTCGTTAGTTGTGGCGGATTTGACGGATTCGTCGGATTCGTCGGAAACTTGCCGTCTTTTTGATACTGGGCATTTATCGTCCGTTTCATCTCGCGATCCGTGACTTTCGTTAGTAGCGGCGGATTTGTCGGAAACTTGCCGTCTTTTTGATACTGGGCATTTATCGTCCGTTTCTCCGTGACTTTCGTTAGTTGCGGCGGATTTGTCGGAAACTTGCCGTCTTTTTGATACTGGGCATTTATCGTAAGTTTCATTTCGTGATCCGTGACTTTCGTTAGTTGCGGCGGATTTGTCGGAAACTTGCCGTCTTTTTGATACTGGGCATTTATCGTAAGTTTCATTTCGTGATCCGTGACTTTTGTTAGTTGCGGCGGATTTGTCGGAAACTTGCCGTCTTTTTGATACTGTCCGTTTATCGTCCGTTTCATCTCGCGATCTGTGACTTTCGTTAGTTGCGGCGGATTCGTCGGAAACTTGCCGTCTTTTTGATACTGGGCGTTTATCGTCCGTTTCATCTCGCGATCCGTGACTTTCGTTAGTTGCGGTGCGGCGGATTTGTCGTAAACTTGCCGTCTTTTTGATACTGGCCGTTTATCTTCCGTTTCATCTCGCGATCGGTGACTTTCGTTAGTTGCGGCGGATTTGACAGATTCATCTGATTTATCGGAAACTCGCCGTCTTTTTGATACTGTCCATTTATCGTCCGTTTCATCTCGCGTTCTCTTTTTCGTGAGTGTTTCCTTACCCCCTCTTGCGACCGTTTTCTGCGGGACGTGGGGATTTTTTCCGCGTTTGTCGTGGCTGAGGAAAAACCCGGACCAGGAGCGCGGAAGCAGCAGGTCGTACACGGGCTCTCCGCACACCTGCAGCAGACACGCGGGCGGGACGGTGGCGAAGATGGCGCAGTCCTGCAGAAGGTGGCGCGTGACCTCTGTGCCCAGCCGCTGGTTGACCCTCTTCCACAGCTCGCTGGTGCTGATGGAGGCGGCCGTCTGCGAAACGTCTCCGTGGAAACGGAAGGGATCCGAACAGGCCGGCACGTCGTGGCACTGATAGCCGAATCCCAGGACGTTCCTCAGCTTCTTGCGTTTGATGTGGTTGAGGGTGAACGCCAGAACCTCGGGAAGCGTGCTGAGCTGAAGACACATAATATGGCATTTAACAGGTTAAACCTCTGGGGTTCTTCATTTATGGGTCAAAAATGACCCGGAGGGCGGGATTAAGATAAAAAAGATTAGAGTAAAATCAATTATATATATTTTTGTTCAATAATATTTTTTATTTTCTTTGAGATAATTTTATGATTTATAATTAATATTTATGCAATAATTATGACCCATTTTTTCCCATTGAATATAATAAAAAAATGTATATATATATTTATTTTAAATTTTTTATTAAAGCTGTATTTCATTTTAGAGTCAAGCCTGGGCCTCATGAAAGCAATTTTTTAAATGAGATCGGAGCCATCCGGTGGACACATTGAGCATTTTTATCACACAATAGCACATTTTTACCACTATAGTGTCTTGCGTTTTATAAAATAAATGTAAATTTTTTTAGCTACAAATCAGCCAGGATGCAGGAAAAAGTAAGTTACCAATAAAGTCACCAAGTTGCGGACCATTCCGATGAAGCTACGATTTTTACCATTTTTTTATTTTTCCCATAAAACTAATCCATACGACTCGTTAATAAAGGAATTCTGACGCAAATCCATACATTTTTTGTAAGAAAAATATTCATATTTATAACTTTATAGACTATAATCACTGGCTTCCGGTAACAGCAGTACGCGAGCTGAGTTCAAGTAAGAGGCAAAACATGGTTATTGTAGTTAATTTAGCTACATAAACCATAATTTAACCATGGTAATAGTAGTACAACTAAGTTATACACAATCAATCTGACAAAAACATGGTTATACACGTTTACTATAGTAAAATCATGGTTAATTTGCGTAAGGGACAGATGTTACATCTGTTTTCTGTGATCAACTCTACTGATTCATATTTAATACATACATTCATATGGACTCTAAATGATAAAAACTTTGCTGAATAAATGAAGATATGTGTTTGTTTTGGGGGGTAAACAAATGAACTGCCACAAACAGGCGCGGCGTCGAGTCTGAGGTAAAAAACCGTTACCTGAGCGGGAACGCGCAGCTGCTGTGGTGGCGTGAACGAGCATATCATCAGTCCTCTGACGAGGGTTTTAAAGCGCGCGCCGTCTCTTTCCTCCAGCAGAGCCGGTTTCCGGCCATCAGAGAACACAAGCCCGTCTGTGAACTCCTCCAGAGTCTGCACGACTGGGTATAACGAGCGCAGGATGCCGAAAACATATTTAAAACCGCCATCTGTCGCGTCGCGTCGAGACATTCGTCGTCTGTGTGTCTTTGGGTTTCCCGCTTCAGGCGTCGCGCGCTGCGTCTCAGCCAATCAATCATCTGTCACAGGACCCGGATGTAAAGACGAATTAAAACGTATATTTAATTTGTTCCCTTTTAAATTCACATAATTTAAATAAACCGAGTACATTATTAAACAATTTTCCAAACTGTGTTTTAACTTGCCATAAATCGCTTTACGTAATTAGTAAATTACATTTTTAGAGCTGTCAGGAGGGATTTCGCGGGAAACTGCACACTTCCGTCATTCTTCCGTGTTAATTAATTGTAATCAGATTGTTTTAATGAGCATATAAAACATAGTAAAAAGCAAACAGATCAAAACAGTGCTATGTTATAACTCAAGTATGATTTACAACCAACTTACAAAAATAAAAACTAATATTTTAAACATTTTATAGTTGTATTTCATATTCCTACACACTGAATATACTGTATACAGTAATTACATTTTGTTTTTAACCCTTATGATTATTATTTAGCATTTTACGCTTATTTTGAGCACAAATCATGTGTTTTTTTTATTAATGTACCTTAACATCATTGTTTTTGGACATGGTACTGACATAAATACCTTCAAATATAAATATGAAAATCATTCAGTACCATGGTTTTACTTACTGATACCATCGCTGAGGGATTGTATGCAGCAAATGCTATTCAAATTCACTTTATCATAGTTGGATAGATAAAATTGCTTGTTAATATTACTTCATTAATGCAATATTATTGATATTGACCATGATTTACCATCACTGTACCATGGTATCACATCCCTAGGATACACAGATCAGGCAAAAAGACCCGGAATATTGGCTGTTTATTATTACTTAAAGCAAATATTAAAGGGATAGTTCACCCAAAAACGAAAATGTGATGTTTTTCTGCTTACCCCTAAGGCATCCAAGATGTAGGTGTCTTCGTTTCTTCAGTAGAACACAAATGAAGATTTTTAACTCAACCGTTGCTGTGTGTCACTCATATAATGCTTGTCAATGGGGTCGAATTCTATTAGAGTAAAAAAAACATGGACAGACAACTTCAAATTAAACCTGCAGCTCGTGACGACACATTGATGTCTTAAGACACGAAACCATCGGTTTCTGAGAGAAACCCAACGGTATTTATGCAAATATATCACCTCATATCAGATGAACACTTCAGCTCTCCAGACTGCCATCACTTCCTGCGAGTGAGGTCAAAATAGCGGCCGGGTCATAGATATATACACATAGATACCTAATTACTGCCTGCATGGATCATGGCGTGGATCGCTCGAATGAGGATTCTATGTATCTATGACCCTGCCGCTATTTTGACCTCACTCACAGGAAGTGATGTCAGTCTGCAGAGCTGAAGCGTTCGTCTGATATGAGGTGATATATTTGCATAAATACCGTTGGGTTTCTCTCAGAAACTGATCGTTTCGTATCTTAAGACATCAATGTGTCGTCACGAGCCGCCGGTTTAATTTGAAGTTGTCTGTCCATGTTTTTTTACTCTTATTAGAATTCGTCTCCATTGGCAAGCATTATATGAGTGACACACAGCAACGGTTGGAGTTAAAAAATCTTCATTTGTGTTCTACTGAAGAAATGAAGACACCTACATCTTGGATGCCTTAGGGGTAAGCAGAAAAACATCACATTTTCGTTTCTGGGTGAACTATCCCTTTAATGCCTTATTCTGCATGACCATATAAAGACGGGGGACCAACACAATATTAGGTCATAATGTTATGCCTGATCAGTGTATATTTGAAGGACATGGAAACATCTATGAATGCATTTTTCTAGGATTACCCACAATGCAATTACAGTAAAGTTTAACTAAAATACAAAAACTCACTTAGTCCATAAACATCTTTATTAACATTGCATTTAAAAGCCGAGCCCGTTCCCCCAGAGTCAGCGTTAGACCATGAGGAGGTCAGCGGGGGGCGGTCTGAGAGGGATCTGACCCAGTGTGAAGCGTCTGGATGTGAACTCCTTCAGTTCTTCGGCTGTCAGGTCACTCTGGGCCGTAAACACACTGTCTCTTGAAGTCCCAGAAGCATCTGCAGGTCCACTGAACGCTGCGCTGCTCGCGGGCGCCGGCGCCGATGACCCGAATCCTCCCGTCTTGAAACTGAACTCGGCTGCTGAGCTGGATTTGTTTTCTGTAGATGGTGGTGCAAAAGAGAAGGAGGTCGCAGACGGAGCGGCACTGCCGAAACCTGGCGTGGTCTGAGCAGAGCTGAACGCAGCGCCTCCGAAACCAGGTGCATGCTGGGTATGTGATGCTCCAAAGTCAGTTTTGGACGCGGCAAAGCTGAAGCTGCTGCTGTTCTGAGGGCCGGAACCAAAGCCTGAGTAAACAAGACAGCTGTTAGTAGAACATTTCAGCTTCACAGGCCGTGACCAAACAACTTTACAACAAGTTCTCATTAGTTAAAGGTGCAGTGTGTAAGTTTAGCGAAACCTAGTGGTGATGTTGTGAATTGCACCCGCTCACCCTCCCTTTCAAAGCACATAGAGAAGCTACAGTGGCCGCCACAGGACAAAAATATCGTCTGAGACAGCAGAGAGTGACTAGTTCTCTGAAGAGAAGTTTGTCCCTTTAGGACTACCATAGAAACATGGCGGCGCAAAATGGCGGCATCACTGTAAGGAGACCCGCGGTGTGTGTAGATAGAAACGGCTCATTCTAAGGTAATAAACACATAATGGCTCATTATGTAAGGTAAAAAATGGCGTTTGGGGGGTAAAATATGTGTTTTTTTGGCAGGGTTGCTTGGGTCTAAATATCACATAATTGGTGTTGCTTCAAACTGCGGACATGGAAAAACATCCCGGGGCAAAACCGGGGACTTGGCAACACTGTGTGCAGTTGAGTTCTGTTGATATTTTATAACTAATGTTATGCGTCGCTCCATTGCTCTGATTGGTTGTAGGTCTATCCAATTGAGGTCTTTCCTGGTTCGGTTGAAACACGCCCCATAATCACAGCCCAACGGACTAGATCAGACTCATACTCTGACTAGAACTGAGTAAGACAACGTCAAGCTATAGATCCTCATGAATATTACACACTGCACCTTTAACACTGCTAAATCCAGAACAAACCTGCTGCTCCAAAGCCGGATGTTGTCGATGGTGCGGCTCCAAACCCTGATGTCGTCAAACCGAACCCGGCGCTCGACGAGCCGAACCCCTGAGACGGTGTCTGGGAACTCTGGGAGTTATTCAGCTCTGAGATCTGAGGACATCAACAACACGATTTAAAGGGGTGGTTGCATGCGATTTCACTTCTTTAACTTTAGTTAGTGTGCTTGAGCATAAACAGTATCTGCAAAGTTACAGCGCTGAAAGTTCAATGCAAACTGAGATATTGTCTTTTAAAGTTATGGCAGTTTATTGCCTACAAAAACGGCCGGTTTGGACTACAACAAGCTTCTTCCCGGGTTGGTGACATCATAAACACCTGCTATTAACAAACACTGCCCCCGCGAAAACAACAACAAAGTGGGCGAGGCCACGTCGCAGTCATTACGAAAGAGAGAGAGTGGTTGCAGAACTACAAACTACATTTGGCCATTTGACCAATCTAAGACCATTGCGTTTTTCGGAGAGATGGGCTTCACAGAAGCAGGAAGCAAATGAGCCGTTCAAAAGACAGTGGAGACAGCGTTTTGGAATAAAGGTCAAATATAAGAAAAATATGACGTTTAAAAAAAAAAAGAAGTATTAAGACATGTTATACTGCGCCCCATAAACACAACCAAGCCTAGAAAAAAAAAACACGGAACCACCCCTTTAAACCACTTACTATAGTTTACCCGCATGTCATGTGACTATTAACCCTCATCAGTGAACCGAGAGCATGCGGATGTGTCGTTAAATTATAGTTTATAACAATAGTTTGCAGCTTTATCTTTAAGAAACGTTTCGTCATAATTGAGTTCACTTAAGGACAGACACCATGTGTTCAGATAACACATTTTAATAAAAATAAATGCAATTGTATGTTTAGTTTTCTCTCCCCTGCCGTAGCGAACCGTAGTATATTCATGTCAAGAATAATAACAATATATTATACGACAAACTAGAAAGAAAGGGATCAATTATATTCAACATTAAACAATGAATAATGAGTATTTGGTGGGTGAAATGTGTTTAACTGACTTAATGATCTCTCCTATCATGTCCCGCCGAAGAATAAAAGTCACAGGTTTGAGACAGAATGATATGGGAAATAAATCCCGAATATGAAATGTTTTCCAAGACAAGGCTTGAGATTGCGACCATTTTGGACACACATGCTCCTGGGGGTGCAACGATACACTTGTGTCACGATACGATATTATCATGATACGGTTTTATCACGATACGATATTATCACAATACGGTTTTATCACGATACGATATTATCACGATACAATATCATGATACAATACTATCACGATTCGATACTATCACAATACGGAACCACCCCTTTAAACTCCTCTTGGGCGTCCGGGTCACTGCAGAACGATCGCTCATCATCTTACCACACTGATCTGGGTGGAGCTGCTCATGGTCCGCAGCTCCTGGACTCTGCTCCTCCATTGGTTGGCCAGCAGCTGGACTGAGTTCACCTGAAAACAACACACGGGATTGCATGAACTGCACAGATGCATCATGGGAATGAAAGTCTCTTGGAGTGGTCGTCTTACATAAGGCTGTATATCACCAGTCCCTCGGTAGGAGTAATATTCCTGCCTCAGCTCTTCAGGAGAAAGCTCAACAAACCCTGCAAAATATCAGGATATGATGAACAGATATTCCAAATACTGACAGATGGAGATGAGTCTGTGAGATAAACTGACCTGAGATCTGTCCGTTGATGACTGAATAACACGAAAACGGCCACTGGCCAGATGTCTGCCAGACCTCCATGTCACTCTGGATTGTTTCCCTGAAATACAGATATGCAATAACAGTCTCTTTATACACTGATCAGGCATAACATTATGACCTAATATTGTGTTGGTCTCTTGTGATGGCCTCCTCTAGACCCCTGAAGGTGTGCTGTGGTATCTGCACCATGATGTTAGCAGCAGATCCTTTAAATCCTGTAAGTTGCGAGGCGTGGCCTCCATGGATCGGACTTGTTTGTTCAGCACATCCCACAGATGCTCGATTGGATTGAGATCTGGGGAATTTGGACTCAAACTCGTTGTTGTGCTCCTCAAAGCATTTGTGCTTTGTGGCGGCACATTATCTGCTGAAAGAGGGAATACCGTCTCCATGAAAGGCTGGACATGGGCTCAGCAATGCTGAGGTAGGTGGGACGTGTCAAAGTCATATCCACATGATGGAGGACCTAAGGTTTCCCAGCAGAACATTGCCCAAAGCATCACTGCCTCCGCCGCCACGCCTTCTTCCCATAGTGCACCTGGTGCCATGAGTTCCCCAGGTAAGAGACACACACACACACCCGGCCATCCACTGATGTAGAAGAACACGTGATCATCAGACCAGACCTTCTTCCATTGCTCTGAGGTCCAGTTCTGATGCTCAGGGGCCACTGTTGGTGCTTTGGGCGGGGTCAGGGGTCAGCATGGGCACTGGTCAGCGGCTGAGCCGCCCCCATACACAACAAACTGAGATGCTCTGTGTATTCTGACCCCTTTCTATCAGAACCAGCATTAACTTCTGCAGCAGTTTGAGCTCCAGTAGCTCGTCTGTTTGATCGCACGGGCATCAATGAGCCTCGGCCGCCCATGACCCTGTGGCCGGTTCTCCACTGGTCCTCCATGACCCTGTGGCCGGTTCTCCACTGGTCCTCCATGACCCTGTGGCCGGTTCTCCACTGGTCCTCCATGACCCTGTGGCCGGTTCTCCACTGGTCCTCCATGACCCTGTGGCCGGTTCTCCACTGGTCCTCCATGATCCTGTGGCCGGTTCTCCACTGGTCCTCCATGACCCTGTGGCCGGTTCTCCAGTGGTCCTCCATGACCCTGTGGCCGGTTCTCCACTGGTCCTCCATGACCCTGTGGCCGGTTCTCCACTGGTCCTCCATGATCCTGTGGCCGGTTCTCCACTGGTCCTCCATGACCCTGTGGCCGGTTCTCCACTGGTCCTCCATGACCCTGTGGCCGGTTCTCCACTGGTCCTTCATGACCCTGTGGCCGGTTCTCCACTGGTCCTCCATGACCCTGTGGCCGGTTCTCCACTGGTCCTTCATGACCCTGTGGCCGGTTCTCCACTGGTCCTCCATGACCCTGTGGCCGGTTCTCCACTGGTCCTCCATGACCCTGTGGCCGGTTCTCCACTGGTCCTTCATGACCCTGTGGCCGGTTCTCCACTGGTCCTTCATGACCCTGTGGCTGGTTCTCCACTGGTCCTTCATGACCCTGTGGCCGGTTCTCCACTGGTCCTCCATGACCCTGTGGCCGGTTCTCCACTGGTCCTCCATGACCCTGTGGCCGGTTCTCCACTGGTCCTTCATGACCCTGTGGCCGGTTCTCCACTGGTCCTTCATGACCCTGTGGCCGGTTCTCCACTGGTCCTTCATGACCCTGTGGCCGGTTCTCCACTGGTCCTCCATGACCCTGTGGCCGGTTCTCCACTGGTCCTCCATGACCCTGTGGCCGGTTCTCCACTGGTCCTTCATGACCCTGTGGCCGGTTCTCCACTGGTCCTCCATGACCCTGTGGCCGGTTCTCCACTGGTCCTTCATGACCCTGTGGCCGGTTCTCCACTGGTCCTCCATGACCCTGTGGCCGGTTCTCCACTGGTCCTCCATGACCCTGTGGCCGGTTCTCCACTGGTCCTCCATGACCCTGTGGCCGGTTCTCCACTGGTCCTCCATGACCCTGTGGCCGGTTCTCCACTGGTCCTCCATGACCCTGTGGCCGGTTCTCCACTGGTCCTCCATGACCCTGTGGCCGGTTCTCCACTGGTCCTTCATGACCCTGTGGCCGGTTCTCCACTGGTCCTCCATGACCCTGTGGCCGGTTCTCCACTGGTCCTCCATGACCCTGTGGCCGGTTCTCCACTGGTCCTCCATGACCCTGTGGCCGGTTCTCCACTGGTCCTCCATGACCCTGTGGCCGGTTCTCCACTGGTCCTTCATGACCCTGTGGCCGGTTCTCCACTGGTCCTCCATGATCCTGTGGCCGGTTCTCCACTGGTCCTCCATGACCCTGTGGCCGGTTCTCCACTGGTCCTCCATGACCCTGTGGCCGGTTCTCCACTGGTCCTCCATGATCCTGTGGCCGGTTCTCCACTGGTCCTCCATGACCCTGTGGCCGGTTCTCCACTGGTCCTCCATGACCCTGTGGCCGGTTCTCCACTGGTCCTTCATGACCCTGTGGCCGGTTCTCCACTGGTCCTCCATGACCCTGTGGCCGGTTCTCCACTGGTCCTTCATGACCCTGTGGCCGGTTCTCCACTGGTCCTCCATGACCCTGTGGCCGGTTCTCCACTGGTCCTCCATGACCCTGTGGCCGGTTCTCCACTGGTCCTTCATGACCCTGTGGCCGGTTCTCCACTGGTCCTTCATGACCCTGTGGCTGGTTCTCCACTGGTCCTTCATGACCCTGTGGCCGGTTCTCCACTGGTCCTCCATGACCCTGTGGCCGGTTCTCCACTGGTCCTCCATGACCCTGTGGCCGGTTCTCCACTGGTCCTTCATGACCCTGTGGCCGGTTCTCCACTGGTCCTTCATGACCCTGTGGCCGGTTCTCCACTGGTCCTTCATGACCCTGTGGCCGGTTCTCCACTGGTCCTCCATGACCCTGTGGCCGGTTCTCCACTGGTCCTCCATGACCCTGTGGCCGGTTCTCCACTGGTCCTTCATGACCCTGTGGCCGGTTCTCCACTGGTCCTCCATGACCCTGTGGCCGGTTCTCCACTGGTCCTTCATGACCCTGTGGCCGGTTCTCCACTGGTCCTCCATGACCCTGTGGCCGGTTCTCCACTGGTCCTCCATGACCCTGTGGCCGGTTCTCCACTGGTGAACACCCCACAAGAGCTGCAGTTTTGGAGATGTTCTGACCCAGTCCTCTAGCCATCACAATCTGGCCCTTGTCAAACTCGCTCAAATCCTTACGCTTGCCCATTTTTCCTGCTTCTAACACATCAACTCTGAGGACAACATGTTCACTTGCTGCCTAATATATCCCACCCACTAACAGGAGATCATCAGCGTTATTCACGTCATAATGTTATGCCGGATCAGTGTATACTGATTAACAACCCAAAAATGCATGAGTGTAAACTGCACTTACACATGTTTTGTATTGTCATCCGCTGAGTTCTGTCCAGCTTTATCAAAGTTGCCCTGAGAGCCGAGCGCTGAGAATCTGTTCTGGCTGCTGAAGCTGAAGTCGGAGCTCTTGACGTCTCTGGACGTCCCACTGCCTCGGTTCCAGTTGTTTCCGCCCCCTCTGTCATTGCCACCTCCACCACCTCCACCACCTCCACCGCCTCGGTTCCAGTCATTACCACCACCTCTGTTATTATCGCCGCCTCGGTTCCAGTCATTTCCGCCTCCACCGCCTCGGTTCCACTCGTTTCCGCCGCGGGAGAAGGAGGAGGGCTGGATGAACTCGCCGCCGGTCCGTTGAGACGGGTTTATCCACACGCGGTTCCCAAAGCCTGCAAAAACACGTCACTTTGGGTCATTGCCGGTTCAGTTCAGTTTAAAAATTGGTATAAGCTTTACTCTGTGTTCAAATACTGTGTTTAAAGGGTTAGTTCACACAAAAATGTAAATTGTGTCATTAATGACAGACCCTCATGTGGTTGGACACCCGTCAGACCTCCGTTCATCTTCAGACACAAATGAAGATATTTTAGTGTAAATCTGATGCTCTGAAAGGCCTCCATTGGCTCAACTTTACACTCTCAAGACCCTTATGTGGCGTTCACACCGGACGCGATTCGCGCGAATAATTCATATCTACTGTTAATGTGTGACAAAATGTAGTTTTAAGACTTTTTCAGTCGATAATGTAGTTGTTTAAAGCTCAAATCTGTGGTTTATTTACATAAACAGTGCCTATTTGAACATTTTATCTGCCGTTGTCGGAGCTGTGAGCTCCAGCGGACAGCGCGCTCAGCGCACGTGAAAGCCGGCGAGGGCAACCTTTCCTCGGCCAGTCCTTCTGCCGTCTCCCGCTGGCTCTGATGTCTCTGTGGTGTGTCTCGAGCTATAATTCGTCTTGTAATGGCCGATCTTTGGTCTCATGGATCTATAATTTGTTCCCTGGCAAATCGTTTAGGCTGAGGGCAAAGATAAGTTTCATTACTTTATATTTTTAGGCTATAACTGTACGTTGCAGTTGTAACGTTAGCCTACTAGCACTGACTTTGAATGTTTGACTGCATTGTTGCTTTGTTTCATGTATAGCTTGTTATACATTACTGATACTTTTGTATTATTGATCAAACATAAACTTGCATTTAACAAAAAGAGACTGGGTTGTGTTTCATGTAATTTAATGTTATCACAGTGATAATCATATTGTCTGAACCAGATATCAATATACAGATTTTCTCTTCATTGTTGTCACTACTAGAGCAAGCTCCTGATTGGTTAACGCGGCGCGAAATATCCGCCAAAGTTCAGATTTTTCAACTTGAGCGTTTCGCGCGAATCGCGCGTTCAAAACGCTCAAGTCGCGTCCTTCTCGCCGCCTCAATCGCGCGAATCGCGCGAATCTCGCCGCCTCATGGTGCGTTCACACCGGACGCGATTCGCGCGATTCGCGCGAGTGATTTACATGTTAAGTCAATGCAGAGACGCGAAATGGCATTCTGCGGCGCGATTCGCGCGAATGAGGCGGCGCGATTCGCGCGATTGAGGCGGCGAGAAGGACGCGACTTGAGCGTTTTGAACGCGCGATTCGCGCGAATCGCGTGAATCGCGCGAAACGCTCAAGTTGAAAAATCTGAACTTTGGCGGATATTTCGCGCCGCGTTAACCAATCAGGAGCTTGCTCTAGTAGTGACAACAATGAAGAGAAAATCTGTATATTGATATCTGGTTCAGACAATATGATTATCACTGTGATAACATTAAATTACATGAAACACAACCCAGTCTCTTTTTGTTAAATGCAAGTTTATGTATGATCAATAATACAAAAGTATCAGTAATGTATAACAAGCTATACATGAAACAAAGCAACAATGCAGTCAAACATTCAAAGTCAGTGCTAGTAGGCTAACGTTACAACTGCAACGTACAGTTATAGCCTAAAAATATAAAGTAATGAAACTTATCTTTGCCCTCAGCCTAAACGATTTGCCAGGGAACAAATTATAGATCCATGAGACCAAAGATCGGCCGTTACAAGACGAATTATAGCTCGAGACACACCACAGAGACATCAGAGCCAGCGGGAGACGGCAGAAGGACTGGCCGAGGAAAGGTTGCCCTCGCCGGCTTTCACGTGCGCTGAGCGCGCTGTCCGCTGGAGCTCACAGCTCCGACAACGGCAGATAAAATGTTCAAATAGGCACTGTTTATGTAAATAAACCACAGATTTGAGCTTTAAACAACTACATTATCGACTGAAAAAGTCTTAAAACTACGTTTTGTCACACATTAACAGTAGATATGAACAAAAAAAAAGACATGTAAACACAGCCCATGTCAGCCATTTCTCAACGAGACGAGCTGCTGGCGGAAGCCCCGCCCATGACGCGAATTCGCATCTGTTGTGCAGTGAATGTCACACGCGATTCGCGCGAATTTCACGCGCGATTCGCGCGAGTAAACTCAAAATGTACACGCGTCCACCTTCGCGCGATTTGCGCGAATTATTCGCGCGAATCGCGTCCGGTGTGAACGCCACATCATTCGCGCGAATCGCGCCGCAGAATGCCATTTCGCGTCTCTGCATTGACTTAACATGTAAATCACTCGCGCGAATCGCGTCCGGTGTGAACGCACCATTAAAAGACACTAAAGACTAAAGTTACAAAGTCCATCTCACTACAGCGGCTCTAAAATAACTTTATGAAGACGAGAATAGTTTTTGTGCGCACAAAAACCCCTAAATAACGACTTATATAGTGATGGCGATTTCAAAACACGGCCTCATGAAGCTTCGAAGCGTTATGAATCAGTGAGTCGATTCAGCGGTTTGAAACGTTATGAATCAGTGAGTCGATTCAGCGGTTTGAAACGTTATGAATCAGTGAGTCGATTCAGCGGTTCAGAGCGTTATGAATCAGTGAGTCGATTCAGCGGTTTGAAGCGTTATGAATCAGTGAGTCGATTCAGCGGTTCAGAGCGTTATGAATCAGTGAGTCGATTCAGCGGATCAGAGCGTTATGAATCAGTGAGTCGATTCAGCGGTTTGAATCGCCAAATTTCAGCAGTTTGACACACGATCCGAATCATGAATCGACTCGCTGATTCATAACGCTTCGAAGCTTCATGAGGCCGTGTTTTGAAATCGTCATCACTATATAAGCCGTTATTTAGGGTTTTTTTGCGCACAAAAACTATTCTCGCCGATTCATAAAGTTATTTTAGAGCCACTGTAGTGAGATGGACTTTGTAACTTTAGTCTTTAGTGCCTTTTAAGGGTCTTGAGAGTGTAAAGTGCATTGAGCCAATGGAGGCCTTTCATACACCTTTTCCACCAAGGCAGTGCTAGAGCTAATTCAGAGCCAGAGCTAGTCCCAGTTCATAGTTGGTTCGACTGAGGAGCTTCTAAGAACCGTTTGCTTTTCCACATGCTGAGAGCCACAACAGAGCCAGTCTTACGTCACTGTTTACGTCTCATCTCTCTCAGCAACGCTAGCGAGGCAGCGGCAGTGTTGCCAAGTCTACGGTTATGCCGCGGGCTTTTTTTCATGACACGGCTTGAAGCGACCCTAATTATGTAATATTTAGCCCCGGGAACACATATTTTACCCCCAAATGTGATTTTTATCGGGGAAGCCCCCCTGAAACGCGATTGGGCTTGTTTTGAGTAGCAATTGGGCGGGTTTTGTTGTGAAAACCTGGCAACCCTGGGCAGCGGGAAACACACACACACACACACCAGGCTTGTTCAAGATGCATCGGCACTGCGCAGAACGATCCACGTATGATAAAAAAAGGCATGAGTGAACCAAAAGCATAAGGAGTCGTATGCTCTCGCTGGACTGGTTATCATACGGCGATCGGTCTCTGCACAGCACCGCTGCGAACAAGCCTTCCATCAACAATGCAAACGTTGCGTTACTGTTGATTCACATGGCTTAACGATCCTACAGCGGCATCAAAACACAACGAAAACACAGCGAATCCAACGCATTCATGCAGTTCGCCGTAAATTGTATAGACGGAGATTACAAACGAGCAGCAGCTGTTAGCTCCATTAGCTGCTATTTCAACAATGGCGGATCTCAAGTGTGTGTTGGTCTTGTTGACTCCGCCCCCAGCGCCTGACGTAATCGGTTCTTACTTCTAGCCCTGTTCTAGCCCAGCAATGTTTTGGTGCTACTTAAGAACCACTTTTCCTGGCTCGGAGCTGGGGCTTTGGGTGTGGAAACGCAAAACCGATTTGAAACTAGGCTCTGGCTCCGATCTAGCTCTAGCTCTGCTTTGGTGGAAAAGGGGTTTCAGAGCATCAGATTTACACTAAAATATCTTATTTGTGTCTGAAGATGAACGGAGGTCTGACGGGTGTCCAACCACATGAGGGGAAGTCATTAATGACTGAATTGTCATTTTTGGGTGAACTAACCCTTTAAGATCACTTTCTGATATCGAGGTTAGTTTTAAAATATCGATATTTCGATATGTATCGATACTGAAATATCTGAAACCAGGGCTTAAAAACGGAAAAAAATATCAATGGGTTCACTCCGAGCAGAATCGATATTTTAGCGTTTCCGTTTTTGCGTTCCTCATTAAACATTACTGTTCCGAAAACGGTTTGATTTGAAAAAATACCGGTTAATAACGTTATTTTAATTTAGCCTATACTTTAAACAAATATGTATAAATAAAGACTTATTTTCACTCAATAATAATATAACGCATGATAATTAAACTTGAATATTTATTTCATAACATTTTTAAAAGCACAACAGAAATACATGCATTAATTACAAAGCATAAACAGCGGGACAAATATTGAGCTGTTTTAATGGAGCGTAAAGTGGCTCTATATGCCTATTCTTTTCAGAAGAGTGAGAACATTCTTTGTACATCACTTTATTTTCTACACGACTTGTTTTAAAAATTGCATGAATAAAGAATAAATAAACTGGATAACCATTGCTCTTTTAATGCTGCTAATTTCAAAGCAAACACTGCGCAACACTGCATCCCATAATCAAACTCAGTCAGCTAATAAAGCTTGATCATTTAATGCAATATAACACCATTTAATACGAAGCATCAGCCGTCTATATAGAAAACATTGAGCTGTATTGGCAATCTGAAAGACTATAGGACAAATGTTTGATAGATGCTATAGCCTACTTGGATAGGCTTAAACTGAATCCATAAACTAGCCTAAATCAGACTATTAGAGCTTAAAGTCCGTTCTGCTTATTTAAACATATGAAAAGAACCTCCTCCAATACCTGCGCTTTCATTGATGAGCTCAGCGGGGAGAGAAATGTGCTTGAGGCGTGTAAATGCGCTCATACTGACGGTAGATTCACAGATGACATTTACTCACGCTTGATCCGTCACATCACATGCTGAACTACTCTATTCATGATTGGCCACTGCCAGATTAAAATATTAAAGAGAACGATAAAATAACCTTATTAACCGGTTAATGCTCATTTCAAATTAACGTTTCTGTTCAGAACGATTCAAATTGATTTTGATCTATTTTTTTTTCTTCTTAAAATTTCGTTCATTCCCGGTTTTCGTTTTCGTTCCTTGAACCGGTTCAGAGCCCTGACTGAAACAATACTTATTTTCTACAGTATGGATATCAGTCGTGCTCTTCTCCTCTCCGACCGACAGAGAGTTGACACACACCTGCCTCCTCTCATTCAGTCTAGGGGTCGACCGATATGGATTTTTTAGTGGCGATACCGATTTTTTTTCCTTTTTTTTCAGCTTTAGCCGATGACGATACAAGCTGCCGATTTTCTTGAGCCGATATTTGGAGCCGATACTGCTTTTGCTCCCTCAATTTACATCATAAAAATGACACAATGATCATGATGATGATAATTTAAAATTTACAATTTAAAAAAAGGAACATTTATTGAACAAAAAAAAACATTTAACAAATAGTAAAAACAGGTGAGGTAGAACAAGAAAAAAAAAAGTTCAGTGGTGAAAATAAATATTTAAGCATAAATAAAATAATGACACTATTGCACACAGTATCAATAAGCGAGCAGCATAATAAAGTGCACACTGACTGCACTATACTTAAAACTATTTACAACCTAGTCATTTAATGCTTACACTCTAAAAAATGCTGGGTTAAAAATAACCCAAGTTGGGTTGAATATGGACTAACCCAGCAATTGAGTTGTTTTGACCCAGCGGTTGGGTTAAATGTTTGCTTAATTGATGGGTCAGTCCATTTTCAACCCAACTTGGGTTATTTTTAACCCAGCATTGTTTAGAGTGTAGGTGCTCTTCACTTAATCTCTTGTAGAGCAACACCAGCGGTAATTCAGGAGAAAATCTCCCAATGCTCCACGAGAAACTTCAGTCTTTCCACCTTTACCATCGTGTCAATTCTCAGCTGATTTTGATTAATATGCGCGAGGGAGAGCGAGAGAGTTTGAAGACGGTGAGAGCTGCCCTGTGGACGCCTGTCTGGAAATAATGCAGGGGAAAAAATATCGGCGAACGCAGCAGCCTTATATCAGCCGATGCCGATACACGTAAAAAGCGCAAATATCGGCCCGATATATCGGCCTAACACTAATTCAGTCCGTTTAATCCTCTGAACACGGCGAACGCGTGTTCTGCTGGATTTTTCCTCATGACAGTGTGTTAGTATTGGTGCGACCAGTCTGAATTTCGTGCGGGATTGCACATAACGTTAATTCTACTCATTCCCGCAGATATCGCGCTCGCATCTGAAGCGCACACACACACACACCATAATAAAGCCGCATCTGACATACAAGTGCAAAAATGAGCTCCTTTTTCCAGCTTATTAATGGTCAAATACACTCAAAACATGTCTCAATGTCCATCTTGGGGAGTATTAACGTGAACAGTCGTAAACAGTTTGAATGAGTAGCAGGACAAGAGTTTGGGATCCATGCGTGCGGCGGATCTTAAAGGGACAGCGGTTATTTATTATTCAAACTACAAAAAGACAAACGATCACTTACTGCTCGACTCATTAACTTGTGTAACTTAAATGGATTAATCTGTATAAAAAAATTTATAATGATTATCCAATGTTATTTTAAATTTGATTACTTAGTTTTTTTATTCAGTTTCTTACCTGCATACTGTTAGACCTATCTGAAAAAAATAAAGCAGTCTATTTCATTTGTATCTTTATTCTATTGTATTTGTGCTATTGTTAGTCATTTGTTTATTTGTTATTAATTTATTACTGTTTACTCGTCTTTTAAATGCAATTTGAAATCAAGCTTCCTTGTGCTGTATGTAAGCTGCAACACAATTAGTTAGCAAATATTTGTGAGATAATTGTAATGGTAATTGATCAACGTTTATGAGAAAAAGCTTAAAAGCTTTATCATATAAAGTGATCCCTTCAGGATTTTTTTTAATTGCCTAGACTTTCAATAGACGGACAAAAAAATAAATATTAAAATATCTATTTGACAGTATCTGCAGCATTTTTTCCCCGTGGTATTGAAAATCGATACTCTTTTAGGTATCGTATCGGAGTTAGAAATTCCAGTATTGTGACAACGCTACTCAAGGTATACATATTTAACCCTCATCCGTCTCTCGCAATTGATGGTGAGTAAATTATGATGTTTAAAAAAAAAAAAAACATTTTTGGGTGAACTGTCCCTTTAAGTGTGTTAATCGAATGTGTGTACTTCTTTAAAACGCGTAAAAAGATTATTAAAGCATAATGATTTAAAGCGTGCTAAATTATAACAATGTGTACTTAAATGTGTTAAGAAACAGTCATGAAAGTACTGTTAACTTGCCTTTTATTTAATTGAACTAATATTATATAATTAAAATTTGAAGTACACCGTTAATACAACTAAACGCACTTATTTTCACGAGTGTTAACAGCATTATATTGTCCAAAAAAATATGCAATCGCTATGTTTTGTAAGAACAGTTGGATCAGACTACATCTTGTTAGTTTGAAGTGTGTGTGTGTGTGTGTGTATCTGACCTCCTCTGCCGGGCTGCGGCTGCTGGTTTCCTCGGTATTCTCCTCCTCTCCCGCCTCCTCTCGGGTGCTCATTCCAGCATTTATCTCCGTATCTACAGCGACCTTGAAGAAAGAAACTGCACACGGTCATTTTAAACTTTATAAACACTAATCATGCGCTGTTATGCTGCGGACTTTAACGCAGCTTCTCAAACGACGGGCACCAGCGTGACGCGCGACGCACATTTTGGACGTCAACAAACTATTTCAAAATAAAAGTCTCGCTGCGGCTCTTCAAACTGTGTTTAATTTGTGGGTTACGACAGTTTTCTGTGAGTTAGTAATAGTAATAATAATTAAAAAATACCTTTCTGAGAATAACTCAGCTGTTCTCTAAAATGCTTGGTATGATTATTTTAACTTTTATACCTTTATTAAAGAAGACAATTACAAAATCTGGTTTAAAAATAATTTTATATGCTTAAATAAAATATAAAACATTTATTTTAAATATTAAAACATTATAACGTGGCACATTGTTGATATAGAAGATAATGTTTGTTCTATTTAAATTTAAAGTTATAGTGTGAGATTCAGATTATTCAACAATTATACAATAAATAAACTGATACATTAGTTATACAGTAATGGCGGCCTAAATTAAAGTTATATCGAGTTGTATTCATTATAAATTACTCAATTTATGAATTGCATACTTTTTTAAATAAGTTAACGGTATAAACATTTTTCGGGGACATATTTGCGATGCTTCCAAATTTAAAATTTTCTCATAATTGACATTTAAACACATTGGATTTTGAAATGTTATATACAACGCACTTTCCAAATAATAAAGGTGTACGTGAGGAAAAACTGGACCAACGGCGGCGCGGGTGACGTCATATAAGCAGACATCAGTTCAGGAGGCATCCGCCAATCAGCGTGCGAGATGGCGGCCGCGGAGCATGGACTTACTTGATGGACACACCCAGGCGACCAATGAGCGGCCTGCTCACATCAGGCGGGGGCGGAACCTTGTGAAGACGGAGACGGGCAGGTGTTGAAGTGTATGAGGAGATGCCAGTGCAGCCCAGCGCGCGGTCTGATCCTCACCTGCTGAAGTCTCTCGCTCAGCTCACCTGTTGAATAGCGGCAGTGATGACGATCCTGGAGGTGAGCAGTCAGCTGATCGAGAAGACCGTGGAGAAGATGAGTCTGACGTCACTGCTCCTGGCCGCATCTGTGCTCACGCTCACTCTGGCGTACCTGAGTAAAGTCTTCAGACAGAAGCGCGCGGGAGATGAGGTGAGTGCGCATTATAACGCGTTATAACCTGCAGTCAGGTCTGCACAGATGCTATCTATCTATCTATCTATCTATCTATCTATCTATCTATCTATCTATCTATCTATCTATCTATCTATCTATCTATCTATCTATCTATCTATCTATCTATCTGTCTGTCTGTCTGTCTGTCTGTCTGTCTGTCTGTCTGTCTGTCTGTCTGTCTGTCTGTCTGTCTATCTATCGTTCTATCTATCGTTCTATCTATCTATCTATCTATCTATCTATCTATCTATCTATCTATCTATCTATCTATCTATCTATCTATCTATCTATCGTTCTATCTATCTATCTATCTATCTATCTATCTATCTATCTATCTATCTATCTATCTATCTATCTATCGATCTATCGTTCTATCTATCTATCTATCTATCTATCTATCTATCTATCTATCTATCTATCTATCTATCTATCTATCTATCTATCTATCGTTCTATCTATCGTATCGTTCTATCTATCTATCTATCTATCTATCTATCTATCTATCTATCTATCGTTCTATCGTTCTATCGTTCTATCTATCTATCTATCTATCTATCGTTCTATCGTTCTATCGTTCTATCGTTCTATCTATCGTATCGTTCTATCGTTCTATCGTTCTATCGTTCTATCTATCTATCTATCTATCTATCTATCTATCTATCTATCTATCTATCTATCTATCTATCCTTCTATCTATCCTTCTATCTATCCTTCTATCTATCCTTCTATCTATCTATCGTTCTATCTATCCATCTATCTATCTATCTATCTATCTATCTATCTATCTATCTATCTATCTATCGTTCTATCTATCTATCTATCTATCTATCTATCTATCTATCTATCTATCTATCTATCTATCTATCTATCTATCTATCTATCTATCTATCTATCTATCTATCTATCTATCTATCCTTCTATCTATCCTTCTATCTATCGTTCTATCTATCTATCCTTCTATCTATCGTTCTATCTATCTATCGTTCTATCTATCTATCTATCGTTCTATCTATCGTTCTATCTATCCTTCTATCTATCTATCGTTCTATCTATCTATCTATCTATCTATCTATCTATCTATCTATCGTTCTATCGTTCTGTCCATCTATCGTTCTGTCCATCTATCGTTCTGTCCATCTATCTATCTATCTATCTGTCTGTCTGTCTGTCTATCTATCTATCCCTTCATCATTCTATCAATCTATCTCTCCATTATTCTATCTATCTATCCTTTCATTGTTCTATCCATCTATCCCTTCATCATTCTATTAATCAACCTATCTCTCCATTATTCTATCTATCTATCCTTCCATTGTTCTATCCATCTATCCCTTCATCATTCTATTAATCAACCTATCTCTCCATTATTCTATCTATCTATCCTTCCATTGTTCTATCCATCTATCCCTTCATCAGTCTATCTATCAATCAATCAATCAATCTATCTCTCCATTATTCTATCTATTTATCCTTCCCTTGTTCTATCCATTTATCCTTTCATCATTCAATCAATCAATCTATCTATCTCTCCATTATTCTATCTATCTATCCTTCCATCGTTCTATCCATCTATCCCTTCATCATTCTATCAATCAATCTATCTCTCCATTATTCTATCTATCTATGCTTGCATCAATCTATCTATCCCTCCATCCTTCTGTCCATCTATCCCTTCATCTATCTATCCTTCCGTCTCTCTCCATCGTTCTATCCGTCCGTGTGTCAGATCTACACTCACCTAAAGGATTATTAGGAACACCTGTTCAATTTCTCATTAATGTAATTATCTAATCAACCAATCACATGGCAGTGTCTTCAATGCATTTAGGGGTGTGGTCCTGGTCAAGACAATCTCCTGAACTCCACACTGAATGTCGGAATGGGAAAGAAAGGAGATTTAAGACATTTTGAGCGTGGCATGGTTGTTGGTGCCAGACGGGCCGGTCTGAGTATTTCACAATCTGCTCAGTTACTGGGATTTTCACGCACAACCATTTCTAGGGTTTACAAAGAATGGTGTGAAAAGGGAAAAGCATCCAGTCTGCGGCAGTCCTGTGGGAGAAAATGCCTTGTTGATGCTAGAGGTCAGAGGTCATGGGCCGACTGATTCAAGCTGATAGAAGAGACACTTTGACTGAAATAACCACTCGTTACAACCGAGGTCTGCAGCAAAGCATTTGTGAAGCCACAACACACACAACCTTGAGGCGGATGGGCTACAACAGCAGAAGACCCCACCGGGTACCACTCATCTCCACTACAAAGAGGAAAAAGAGGCGACAATTTGCACCAGCTCACCAAAATTGGACAGTTGAAAACTGGAAAAATGTTGCCTGGTCTGATGAGTCTGGATTTCTGTTGAGACATTCAGATGGTAGAGTCAGAATTTGGCGTAAACAGAATGAGAACATGGATCCATCATGCCTTGTTCCCACTGTGCAGGCTGGTGGTGGTGGTGTAATGGTGTGGGGGATGTTTTCTTGGCACACTTTAGGCCCCTTAGTGCCAATTGGGCATGGTTTAAATGCCACGGCCTACCTGAGCATTGTTTCTGCCCATGTCCATCCCTTTATGAGCACCATGTCCCCATCCTCTGATGGCTACTTCCAGCAGGATAATGCACCGTCACAAAGCTCCAATCATTTCAAACTGGTTTCTTGAACATGACAATGAGTTCACTGGACTAAAATGGCCGCCACAGTCACCAGGGGCCTCATTTATAAACGTTGTGTACGCACAAAAGAAGGCGTACGCCGCTCTCTACGCAATAATTGGTATTTATAAAAAGCAAACTTGACGGGAAAATGTGCGGTCCTTCACGCAAGCTCTGACCCAGGCGGACGCACAAAAACGGATGAAATGAGAAATGGAGACCGTCGGCAGATGGAAGAAACACGTGAAAGTGTGTGAAACTGTAGACCGTTGTGTAAAAGAAATGGCAATACTGCCTCTCATAAATAACATGAAGACTTCACAAAACAAGTATTACAATTAACAGCCTACACGAACACCCGTTTGATCGATCTGCAGTGTAGAACAAACAAAATCAAACGAAAATTACAACAGAAATGCAAAAAAAAAAAAAAACTGAAATATGTTCTGCAACAATATTGGCATGTTATGCAATTCATCCTCATATATAGGCCTAATATGGTAAACAGAACGAAATAATGTACAAAACTGATATTCTCGTCAATGTGTCCGTCTGGCGGAGCAGATATAGATGCAATTAGATAGACAGAGAGATAGATAATCAGGGAGATATATAGATAAATAGATAGATAGATGTATTAATGGTCCACTGGGGAAAGTTGTTTTCATAGTAAAAGTTCCTTCATCAGCTACGGAATCATGGTATTCATGCAAATGCCTTTAGTTTGTTTTATTTTCGATAAAATAACTGACGTATGCCTCAACCATTCAGAAAGCTGCAAGAAATTACATTTGCACTGAACTATTTCCCATTTCCACGTAGATAATAGGGATAGGGATTAATAGGGATTCCCCAATAATTGCCGCCAGTCTCTCATCAAGAGGCTCAGCTCCGGTGTCCCGTCTCCTCCACCCGTGGCAGACACACTCTGATGGAGCGCTAGACGCTTTATTGCCTCGACTTTGATGTCCGACCATTTCTTTTTTTTTCGGCCACGGTCCGAGGTTGTGAGGCTACAGCATTTACGGCGTCTGCAAAGTGCCTTTTTGGCATTAGTAATGCCCACACTGTGCCCTCCAAAAAATATTTTTCTCCTCTTTTCCACCTCGCCAACGATAATTTCTACCTCACATTGAGTGAAATTACGTTTTTTTGATTTCCTCTCTGTGTTTTCCATGATTTCGCAATCGATGAATATTAACTTGTGGGCGTTTCACGGACTATTTATGGGCAACTATGGGCGTGACATGAAGCCGCAAAAGCTGCGCTACATTTAGAATTGATTGTGATTTATTAAGGGAAAACTGCGTAGGATGTGCGTGCGCACGGTTTTATAAATCCGAATATTTCTGTGCGTACGCACGTCCTATGTTTCATCCGTACGCCACTTCTGACGCAAATCCTACGCAAAGTTTTATAAATGAGGCCCCAGATCTCAACCCAATAGAGCATCTTTGGGATGTGGTGGAACGGGAGCTTCGTGCCCTGGATGTGCATCCCACAAATCTCCATCAACTGCAGATGCTCTCCTATCAATATGGGCCAACATTTCTAAAGAATGCTTTCAGCTCCTTGTTGAGTCAATGCCACGTAGAATTAAGGCAGTTCTGAAGGCGAAAGGGGGTCAAACACAGTATTAGTGTGTGTTCCTAATAACCCTTTAGGTGAGTGTGTGTGTGTAACTATGTACAGGTGTGTGTATGAGTGTGATTAAGTGTTTCTCTGTGTTCCTCAGAAACTCCCGCCTCATATCCCGTCCAGTATTCCGTTCCTGGGTCACGCTGTGGCGTTCGGGAAGAGTCCCATAGAGTTCCTGGAGCAGGCGTATGAGAAGGTGAGGTCGGGTCAGGTTTGGGGTTTGGGGTTTGGGTCCGGCTCTCTGACCTCATGTGTGTGTGTGTGTGTGTGTGTGTGTGTGTGTGTGTGTGGTGTTCCCAGTATGGGCCAGTGGTCAGCTTCACCATGGTGGGGAAGACCTTCACGTATCTGCTGGGCAGCGACGCGGCCGCGCTCATGTTCAACAGCAGGAACGAAGATCTGAACGCAGAGGACGTGTACGCGCGCCTCACCACACCTGTGTTCGGCAAGGGCGTCGCATACGACATTCCCAATCCGGTAAGACGTCTGTCTGTTCTGTCTGTCTGTCTGTCTGTTTGTCTGTTCTGTCTGTCTGTCTGTCTGTTCTGTCTGTCTGTCTGTCTGTTCTGTCTGTCTGTCTGTCTGTTCTGTCTGTCTGTCTGTCTGTCTGTTCTATCTGTCATTCCCAATCCGGTAAGACGTCTGTCTGTCTGTCTGTCTGTCTGTCTGTTCTGTCTGTCTGTTCTGTCTGTCTGTCTGTCTGTTCTGTCTGTCTGTTCTGTCTGTCTGTCTGTCTGTTCTGTCTGTTCTGTCTGGTCTGTCTGGTCTGTCTGTCTGTCTGTCTGTTCTGTCTGTCTGTCTGTCTGTCTGTTCTGTCTGTCTGTCTGTTCTGTCTGTCTGTCTGTTCTATCTGTCATTCCCAATCCGGTAAGACGTCTGTCTGTCTGTCTGTCTGTCTGTCTGTCTGTCTGTCTGTTCTGTCTGTCTGTTCTGTCTGTCTGTCTGTCTGTCTGTCTGTCTGTCTGTCTGTTCTGTCTGTTCTGTCTGTCTGTCTGTCTGTTCTATCTGTCATTCCCAATCCGGTAAGACGTCTGTCTGTCTGTTCTGTCTGTCTATCTATCTATCTATCTGTCTGTCTGTCTGTCTGTCTGTCTGTCTGTCTGTTCTGTCTGTCTGTCTGTTCTGTCTGTCTGTCTGTCTGTTCTATCTGTCATTCCCAATCCGGTAAGACGTCTGTCTGTCTGTTCTGTCTGTCTGTCTGTCTGTCTGTTCTGTCTGTCTGTCTGTCTGTCTGTCTGTTCTGTCTGTCTGTCTGTCTGTCTGTTCTATCTGTCATTCCCAATCCGGTAAGACGTCTGTCTGTTCTGTCTGTCTGTCTGTTCTGTCTGTCTGTCTGTCTGTCTGTTCTGTCTGTCTGTCTGTCTGTCTGTCTGTTCTGTCTGTCTGTCTGTCTGTCTGTTCTATCTGTCATTCCCAATCCGGTAAGACATCTGTCTGTTCTGTCTGTCTGTCTGTCTGTCTGTCTGTCTGTCTGTCTGTTCTGTCTGTCTGTCTGTCTGTTCTGTCTGTCTGTCTGTCTGTCTGTTCTATCTGTCATTCCCAATCCGGTAAGACATCTGTCTGTTCTGTCTGTCTGTCTGTCTGTCTGTCTGTCTGTCTGTCTGTCTGTCTGTTCTGTCTGTCTGTTCTATCTGTCATTCCCAATCCCGTAAGATGTATTTCTGTCTGTCTATCTATCTGTCTGTCTGTCTATCTATCTGTCTGTCCGTCCGTCTATCTGTCTGTCTGTCTGTCTGTCTGTCTATCTATCTGTTCTATCTATCTGTCTGTCTGTCCGTCTATCTGTCTGTCTATCTATCTATCTATCTATCTATCTATCTATCTATCTATCTATCTATCTATCTATCTATCTATCTATCTATCTATCTATCTATCTATCTATCTATCTATCTATCTATCTATCTATCATCTGTCTGTCCGTCCGTCCGGTCTATCTGTATATCTGTTCTATCTATCTATCTATCTATCTATCTATCTATCTATCTATCTATCTATCTATCTATCTATCTATCTATCTATCTATCTATCTATCTATCTATCTATCTATCTATCTATCTATCATCTGTCTGTCTATCTGTCTGTTTTATATATCTGTCTATCTATCTGTTCTATATATCTGTCTATCTATCATCTGTCTGTCTGTCTGTCCGTCCGTCCGTCCGTCCGTCCTGTCTATCTGTATGTCTGTTCTATATATCTGTCTTATCTATCATCTGTCTGTCTATCTATCTGTTCTATATATCTGTCTATCTATCATCTATCTGTCTATCTATCTATCCATCATCTGTCTATCTATCATCTGTCTGTCTGTCTATCTGTCTGTTCTATATATCTGTCTATCTGTTCTATATATCTGTCTATCTATCATCTGTCTGTCTGTCTATCTGTCTGTCTGTTCTATATCTATCTATCTATCTATCTATCTATCTATCTATCTATCTATCTATCTATCTATCTATCTATCTATCTATCTATCTATCTATCTATCTATCTATCTATCTATCTATCTATCTATCTATCTATCATCTGTCCATCTATCTGTCTGTCCGTTTGCCTGTCTATCTGTCCGTCGGTCTGCCTGTCTGTCTATCTGTCCGCCTATCTGTCTGTCTGTTTGTTATTTCTAATCTGGTAAGATCCTGGAAAAAATCTATAGTCAATATCAATAGATATATTTAGTTCATCAGCTAGAAATTGCTCTCTGTGTGTACAATCGCATATAATATCTATCTGTCTGTCTGTCTGTTCTATACAGTGAGGAAAATAAGTATTTGAACACCTGCTATTTTGCAAGTTCTCCCACTTGGAAATCATGGAGGGGTCTGAAATTTACATCGTAGGTGGATGTCCACTGTGAGAGACATAATCTAAAAAATAATAATAATAAAATAATCCAGAAATCACATTATATGATTTAACTATTTATTTGTATGATACAGCTGCAAATAAGTATTTGAACAGCTGTCTATCAGCTAGAATTCTGAGCCTCAAAGACCTGTTAGTCTGCCTTCAAAATGTCCACCTCCACTCCATTTATTATCCTAAATTAGATGCCCCTGTTTGAGGTCGTTAGCTGCATAAAGACACCTGTCCACCCCATACAATCAGTAAGAGTCCAACTACTAACATGGCCAAGACCAAAGAGCTGTCCAAAGACACTAGAGACAAAATTGTCCACCTCCACAAGGCTGTAAAGGGCTACGGGGAAATGGCCAAGCAGCTTGGTGAAAAAAGGTCCACTGTTGGAGCAATCATTAGAAAATGGAAGAAGCTAAACATGACTGTCAATCTCCCTCGGACTGGGGCTCCATGCAAGATCTCACCTCGTGGGGTCTCAATGATCCTAACAAAGGGGAGAAATCAGCCCAGAACTACACGGAGGAGCTGCTCAATGACCTGAAAAGAGCTGGGACCACCGTTTCCAAGGTTACTCTTGGTAATACACTAAGACATGGTCATGGTTTGAAATCATGCATGGCACGGAAGGTTCCCCTGCTTAAACCAGCACATGTCCAGGCCCATCTTCAGTTTGCCAATGACCATTTGGATGATCCAGAGGAGTCATGGGAGAAAGTCATGTGGTCAGATGAGACCAAAATAGAACTTTCTGGTCATAATTCCACTAAACGTGTTTGGAGGAAGAAGAATGATGAGAACCATCCCAAGAACACCATCCCTACTGTGAAGCATGGGGGTGGCAGCATCATGCTGTGGGGGTGTTTTTCTGCCCATGGGACAGGGCGACTGCACTGTATTAAGGAGAGGATGACCAGGGCCATGTATTGCGAGATTTTGGGGAACAACCTCCTTCCCTCAGTTAGAGCATTGAGGATGGGTCGAGGCTGGGTCAATGACCCGAAGCACACAGCCAGGAGAACCAAGGAGTGGCTCTGTCAGAAGCAGATCAAGGTTCTGGCATGGCCTAGCCAGTCTCCAGACCTAAACCCAATAGAGAATCTGTGGAGGAGCTCAAACTCCGGCCAGAAACCTGATCTAGAGAAGATCTGTGTGGAGGAGTGGGCCAAAATCCCTGAAGTCTTTAGGGATTGCACACTAAGTCTTAGTGTGCAAACCTGCTGAAAAACTACAGGAAACGTTTGACCTCTGGAATGGCAAACAAAGGCTACTGTACCAAATATTAACATTGATTTTCTCAGGTGTTCAAATACTTATTTGCAGCTGTATCATACAAATAAATAGTTAAAAAATCATACATCATTGTGATTTCTGGATTTTTTTTTTTAGATTATGTCTCTCACAGTGGACATGACCCTACGATGACAATGTCTTTGTGTGTACAATCGCATATAATATTATTATGCCGTTCTCGTTCTCTAGCATCTCTCACTCATGACGTGTGTGTGTTTGTTCATCTCTCACTCATGACGTGTGTGTGTTTGTTCATCTCTCACTCATGACGTGTGTGTGTTTGTTCATCTCTCACTCATGACGTGTGTGTGTTTCTTCAGTTATTCCTGGAGCAGAAGAAAATGCTGAAGACCGGACTGAACATCGCACAATTCAAACAACACATCGAAATCATCGAAGAAGAAACCAAGGATTACTTCGAGCGCTGGGGAGCCAGTGGAGAGAGAAGTGAGCAGAGGGAGGCTGGGGAGTGCAGGAGCAGCGCAGGGGAATAAAGCTTGTGCTCTGTCCTCAGATCTGTTCGAGGCGCTGTCGGAGCTCATCATCCTGACGGCCAGCCGCTGCCTCCACGGCGCAGAGATCCGGGCCCTGCTGGACGAGAGGGTGGCTCAGCTCTACGCAGATCTGGACGGAGGCTTCACACACGAGGCCTGGCTGCTGCCCGGGTGGCTGCCCCTGCCCAGCTTCAGGTGCTCACACACACACTCACTCACTCACTCACACACACACACACACACACACACACACACACACACTCACTCACTCACTCACACACACACACACACACACACACACACACACACACACACACACACACACACACACACACACACACGAGGCCTGGCTGCTGCCCGGGTGGCTGCCCCTGCCCAGCTTCAGGTGCTCACACACACACTCACTCACTCACACACACACACACACACACACACACACACACACACACACACACACACACACACACACACACACACACACACACGAGGCCTGGCTGCTGCCCGGGTGGCTGCCCCTGCCCAGCTTCAGGTGCTCACACACTCACACACACACACACACACTCACACACACACACACACACACACACACTCTCACACACACACACACACACAGAAGAGCTTCGGGTCGCAGCGCTGAGTCTCTGCTCTGGGTTTCAGGCGGAGGGATCGGGCTCACCTGGAGATCAAGAAAATCTTCTACAACGTCATCAGGAAGAGGAGAGAAGCCAAAGAGAGAAACAACGACATCCTGCAGACACTCATGGACGCCACGTACAAGTATGTCACACACACACACACACACTGAGAGATCACTGACTGAGTGTGTGTGTGTGTGTGTGTGTGTGTGTGCACAAAACTGGATCATTTAAACCTGTCTGTCTGTCTGTCTGTCTATCTATCTGTCTGTCTGTCTATCTGTCTATCTGTCTGTCTGTCTGTCTGTCTGTCTGTCTAGTCTGTCTATCTGTCTGTCTAGTCTGTCTATCTGTCTGTCTGTCTGTCTATCTAGTCTGTCTATCTGTCTGTCTGTCTGTCTGTCTATCTGTTCTATCTATCTGTCTGTCTGTCTATCTGTTCTATCTGTCTGTCTGTCTGTCTGTCTGTCTGTCTGTCTAGTCTGTCTGTCTGTCTGTCTGTCTAGTCTGTCTATCTGTCTGTCTGTCTGTCTGTCTGTCTGTCTGTCTGTCTGTCTGTCTGTCTAGTCTGTCTATCTGTCTGTCTGTCTGTCTGTCTGTCTGTCTGTCTGTCTAGTCTGTCTGTCTGTCTGTCTGTCTGTCTGTCTGTCTAGTCTGTCTATCTGTCTGTCTAGTCTGTCTATCTATCTGTCTGTCTGTCTGTCTGTCTGTCTGTCTGTCTGTCTAGTCTGTCTGTCTGTCTGTCTGTCTGTCTGTCTAGTCTGTCTATCTATCTATCTATCTGTCTGTCTGTCTGTCTGTCTGTCTGTCTAGTCTGTCTATCTGTCTGTCTGTCTGTCTGTCTAGTCTGTCTATCTATCTATCTATCTATCTGTCTGTCTGTCTGTCTGTCTGTCTGTCTGTCTAGTCTGTCTATCTATCTATCTATCTATCTGTCTGTCTGTCTGTCTGTCTAGTCTGTCTATCTGTCTGTCTAGTCTGTCTATCTGTCTGTCTGTCTGTCTATCTAGTCTGTCTATCTGTCTGTCTGTCTATCTGTTCTATCTATCTGTCTGTCTGTCTGTCTATCTAGTCTGTCTATCTAGTCTGTCTATCTGTCTGTCTGTCTGTCTGTCTAGTCTGTCTGTCTGTCTGTCTGTCTATCTGTCTGTCTATCTGTCTTTATATTATATACAAATAATGTACTGCAATATACAAATGTATAATTAAATGTTAAAAAATAATAATTGTACAAATTATTAAATTATAAATGTATATAATACTACAATAATTTTAAATATATAATAAGAAAGATTAATATAATCAGTTTTTTATAAAGTTATCAGTTTATCAGTTTATGACACACTGCCATCCTGTGGTGGATCTGAGAACACAAGCAAATGATCACAACCGGGGCTTAAAAACGGAAAAAAATATCAATGGGTTCACTCCGAGCAGAATCGATATTTTAACGTTTCCATTTTTGCGTTCCTCAATAAACATTACTGTTCCAAAAATGGTGTGATTTGAAAAAATACCGGTTAATAACGTTATTTTAATTTAGCCTATACTTTAAACAAATATGTATAAATAAAGACTTATTTTCACTCAATAATAATATAACGCATGATAATTAAACTTGAATATTTATTTCATAACATTTTTAAAACCACAACAGAAATACATGCATTAATTACAAAGCATAAACAGCGGGACAAATATTGAGCTGTTTTAATGGAGCGTAAAGTGGCTCTATATGCCTATTCTTTTCAGAAGAGTGAGAACATTCTTTGTACATAACTTTATTTTCTACACGACTTGTTTTAAAAATTGCATGAATAAAGAATAAATAAACTGGATAACCATTGCTCTTTTAATGTTGGTAATTTCAAAGTAAACACTGCGCAACACTGCATCCCATAATCAAACTCAGTCAGCTAATAAAGCTTGATCATTTAATGCAATATAACACCATTTAATACGAAGCATCAGCCGTCTATATAGAAAACATTGAGCTGTATTGGCGATCTGAAAGACTATAGGACAAATGTTTGATAGATGCTATAGCCTAACGTTACTTGGACAGGCTTAAACGAAATCCACAAACTAGCCTAAATCAGACTATTAGAGCTTAAAGTCTGCACTGCTTATTTAAACATATGAAAAGAATGTCCTCCAATACCTGCGCTTTCATTGATGAGCTCAGCGGGGAGAGAAATGTGCTTGAGGCGTGAAAATGCGCTCATACTGACGGTAGATTCACAGATGACATTTCACTCATGCTTGATCCGTCACATCACATGCTGAACTACTCTATTCATGATTGGCCACTGCCAGATTACAATATTAAAGAGAACGATAAAATAACGTTATTAACCGGTTAATGCTCATTTCAAATTAACGTTTCTGTTCAGAACGATTCAAATTGATTTTGATTTAGTTTTTGTTCTTCTTAAATTTTCGCTCGTTTCCGGTTTTCGTTTTCGTTCCTTGAACCGGTTCAGAGCCCTGATTACAAGGTTAGAAGTGTGGAGAAGGAAGTGACTGTTTGACCTCTGCCCTGTAGAGACGGCCGTCCTCTGAGTGACGATGAGATCGCGGGGATGCTGATTGGCCTGTTGTTGGCGGGTCAGCACACGTCCTCCACCACCAGCGCGTGGATGGGCTTCTTCCTGGCGCGCGACCGATCTCTGCAGGAGCGCTGCTACAGCGAGCAGAGGACCGTCTGCGGAGAAGAGCTTCCTCCGCTCCACTACGACCAGGTGATCCGCGCTCAGTCATGTGATCAGACCAGCAGGCCGTTCTCTGCAACAGTCATCGAGAAAAAGACACACCAACATTATGCAAACAGACACTAATCGTGTCAAAATCTAGTACAGTACATCAATCAGGCATAACATTATGACCCCAGTCGAGGCATGGACTCCACTAGACCCCTGAAGGTGTGCTGTGGTATCTGGCACCAAGATGTTAGCAGCAGATCCTTTAATTCCTGTAAGTTGTGAGGCGGGGCCTCCATGGATGTGACTTGTGTGTTCAGCTCATCCCACAGATGCTCGACTGGATTGAGATCTGGGGAATTTGGAGGTCGAGTCAACACCTCAACCCATTCCTGAAGCGTTTGTGCTTTGTGGCGGCGCATTATCTGCTGAAAGAGCCACACACACACACACACACACACACAGGGAATACCGTCTCCATGAGAGGCTGGACATGGGCTCAACAATGCTGAGGTAGGTGGGACGTGTCAAAGTCACATCCACATGATGGAGGACCTAAGGTTTCCCAGCAGAACATTGCCCAAAGCATCACTGCCTCCGCCGCCACGCCTTCTTCCCATAATGCACCTGGTGCCATGAGTTCCCCAGGTAAGAGACACACACACACCCGGCCATCCACTGATGTAGAAGAACATGTGATCATCAGACCAGACCTTCTTCCATTGCTCTGAGGTCCAGTTCTGATGCTCACGGGCCACTGTTGGTGCTTTGGGCGGGGTCAGGGGTCAGCATGGGCACTGGTCAGCGGCTGAGCCGCCCCATACACAACAAACTGAGATGCTCTGTGTATTCTGAGCCCTTTCAATCAGAACCAGCATTAACTTCTGCAGCAGTTTGAGCTCCAGTAGCTCGTCTGTTTGATCGCACGGGCATCAATGAGCCTCGGCCGCCCATGACCCTGAGTGGTCATAATGTTATGCCTGATAGGTGTATTTACTCCGTTTAGTTAAGTTAGAGACTCGCTTATAGTAAAGACAAATTTGCGTAATGAAAATGTGCACTTTGACTCCCTCATAAAGACTTCAATTGTTTCACTACCAGCCGATGGTGAACTCCGGAAAACTATTTGTCTTTTTAATTGAGAATTTAAAAACAGGCTCATATTATTGGTGTATTACAGTAGCAGTGCAGTGTGCATGCATTTCCTTATTACGGTATTTTTGAATGAACTGAGTCCGATGCTAAAGAGCTGTTTTGGTCTGTGGCGCAGCTGAAAGACTTGAGTTTGCTGGACCGCTGTCTGAAGGAGACGCTGAGGCTGCGGCCGCCGATAATGACCATGATGAGGATGGCCAAGACGCCTCAGGTACGAGCCCGGACCCAAACCGGCTGCGGCACTGGTGCTGAAGCCATGAAGAGCTTCAGCCTGACCCGCCTCTCTCTGCTTCCTCTACAGAAAGTGGGTGAATTCATCATCCCGCCGGGACACCAGGTGTGTGTGTCTCCCACAGTCAACCACCGTCTCCTGGACACCTGGGACGAGCGTCTGGAGTTTAACCCCGACCGCTACCTCCACGACAACCCAGCGGCCGGAGAGAAGTTCGCTTACATCCCATTCGGAGCAGGTGAGTTTGCGTCAATGCGACGTTCAGACCTCGAGAAATCAAAACAGGAGTGTTGAGGTTTGATAAAAAGGAAATTTCAATGGTGCTCTAAAACCGTGGTGTCTACACAACCTAAACCAGCGCTTGACGTTAACCCTCGTGCACCGTCTTCTTCCATTTTGCAATAAACTGATCAGTGTTCAAAAAATGTTGGTAAACTTCATATGACCCTACAAAAGTGATTACATATATAGGCTGTCTGCAAAAAAACAAGTTGCTACAGAAACGTCTTTTGACTTCAAGGACCTTGATAGAAATGTAGTGGAGTTAAAAGTACGATATTTGTCTTTCAAATGTAGTGACGTTAAAGTAAAAGACTGACCTTACCCGAGCCTGGCCCGATACATTAACTGTAATTATGAGCCCGAGCCCGATTTAAACCCGGCCATTTTTTAATAAATGCCAGTGTTGCCAAGTCTGCGGTTTTCCCATAGAATTGGGCTACTGCAACACGTTGAAGCGACCCCAATGATGTGATATTTAGCCTCGGGAATGCGAATTTTAGCGGGCAACCCTGACAAAAAGACATATTTTACCCCCCCAATCGCGATTTTACTGGAGAACCTCCCCAGAAACGCGATTGGGCTAGTTTTGAGTAGCAATTGGGCTGGGTTTGTTGTGAAAACCTGGCAACCCTGATGCCAGCGCTCCACTCATGAACCCTCACCAGTAAAACATGACATCTATCTGTGCTATAGCCTACTGGACTTGTTGTAGCCATTAAACAATATATTGTGTTTCATATTTATGTTTAAATAATATAATGTTATTTTTACATTTCATCTGATTATAAAAAGTGCAAAGATGCGAGTGGGTCAGAAATGATTTTGACCACTTCATTAAGTTTTATTATGTAGAAAGCCTTTCTTTAACCCGCGTGCTCTGCTGGATTTCTGCTCACACTCCTTATGGTCCGGCTCAAATTGACCATAATTGGATTCAATACAATTCCCCAAAAATCACACTATGAAAAAACACATACAATCAGGTACAAACAATTCACTTTTAATATCAATACTTTTCACACATTACAAAGAATAAATATCTGAATTTACGATTTATAAAAATGCTTTTAACCATTTTTATTTTTAAGATTGGCCCTTAGGACACTTGCCTTTATACATTTAGAACAAATATCTTAGTCTCCTAAAGTAACTATATAGCATTTTAAAGCTTTCAGACTCTAGTTTTCATATCTGGTGACTGATTTTCAAAAGAGATGACGGATAAATAGCGATAGATTCGTCATTTGTGATGCGGTGCCAAACTATAACGCACGTTTTGACTCTTTCCATATGTTTTTTTTAATATGCATTTTAGAGATTGAATTCAAATCAAATATTAACATTACTGCCCAAACTACTTCTCAATAGGATGTCTAATTCATAGATATTTTGAAAAGTATGAAAATATAACGTTCAGATCACTCAAACCATATATGGAAATCAGAAAGTCTACATGTCATCTAGTGGAAAACGTTGGTACTGCACACAAAGTTTTTTTTTGTTTTTTTTGGAGATATCAACCTAAAATTTGATACAGAATTTGTTCAGATATTTAGCTTTGATTTTCTTGAGGTTTTAGAATTGAACATGTTTTGTAAAATGTATATTTTATATAAAATATAAAAATATATATGTTATATATTTTCATGTTCATAAACTTCTATAACTTGTTTTAAACTTTACTTTTACATCTTATACAGTGATGGCCGATGTCAAAACACTGCTTCATGAAGTTGTTAATAGTTGAAGAGCTCTGACATAAAACAAAGTGTTTTGTATTTTGTGTCTGTACAGTTGCTTTTGAACAGCTGTCCTATATGGGGCAAATTGACCCACAAACAGCAAGAGTGTATAACATTTTGATAAGCACATTTCACAACGCATCAGCATGTTGAAACTTTGCAAGCATGTTAATGACCCTAAATGAGAAAAGGTCACACAATTTCAAGAAAAACAATGTAGGTTAGATAGTATTTCAGATAGATTGAAAAAATTAATTATAGCTCATTTTTACCATTTGTGGCATACAAACAAATATTTCTGTATTGAAAAAATGGGGAAAAGCTATTTTTTTAAAGCTTCATAGGTTAGTAAAAAACTAAAATAACAAAATATAACCAAGAAATGTTATTTTGCGTCTCTACAATTGCCTTACAACATTAAAATATGATACAAATTGACCCGTGAACATCACGAGTGTAACAGTAAATGTGTGTGTATATGTCAAAACACATCAGCGTGTTGAAACTTTGCATGCATGTTCATGACCCTAAATGAGAAAAAGTCGAAAAGAAATGAAGATTTTTGATGAAAAGATTTCAGGATATTCTCCATATAATGGAAGTCAATAGACCCCAAACGGTTCAAGGTCCAAATGAGAAGTTCAGTACAGCTTCAAAAGGACTTTAAACCACATCAAACGGTTCCAGACCATCAATAAGGGTCTTATCTAGCCAAACGATGACATGACGTCACGAGCGCGCATCACTGAACAGAGCAAGGCGAGCATTTGTGCTTATTAAACTTAAACTTTATGTATTTAAAAAAAAAGACCGATGGTTTGGCTAGATAAGACCCTTATTGATGGTCTGGTAGCGTTTGATGTGGTTTAAAGCCCTTCTGAAGCTGTACTGAACCTCTCATTTGGACCTTGAACCGTTTGGAGTCTATTGACTTCCATTTTATGGAGAATATCCTGAAATCTTTTCATCAAAAATCTTCATTCTTTTCGACTGAAGACAGAAAGACATGGATATCTTGGATGACAAGGGGGTGAGTAACTTAAAAGCAAAAGTTTATTTGAAAGTGAACTAATCCTTTAACGCTTGTCTGGGACAAGTGGATCTTTTGAAGGGGTAAGTGAAAGAGACTTTTAATTAAAACATCAATAACTCGTTACATTTTAGATGCAATATTGACTGTTTTTGTTCTGTTTCAGCAGCGAAAATAGTTCCAAACAAAGATCTTATCGGAATCACAGCGAGTCTCACAGAACGCGTTTCATTACTGAATGATTCAGTGTTTCGAACGAATCAGTTGAGTCAAAGATTCAATGACTCGTTCATAAACAACTGCCTCATTCCTGAACGAATCAGTCATTTGAACGAATCTTTTGAACGAATGACTCACTCATCATTTGGCTGGCGTTTAGTTACATGTTTAAAAGTCAAATACTGAAAAAAATTGACCCTTATGACTGGTTTTGCGGTTCAGGGTCACATTTGTATATTCAAAAAAAATATTTAAAACAATCTCATAACATTAATTTTTCAGTGTACATTTTTTTATTTGATTGTCAACACCCCTATAGTGTCTTCTTATTCTAATTGAACTTATTGATCAATTATATTTACACCACAAAAAATCCTATTTGTTCCGGGACAAGCTACTTTTTTACTCGGACTGACCGATTTACTTCACATGACAAAGCTTAATATTAAATAAAATAACTTGTATCATTCTATAAACCCTAGTTAAGGCATCCAGTCACAGCTCTGATAACTGGTGAGGATTGATGTGAATGGGTCTTTGTCATTATTTAAAGGTGCAGTGTGTAAGTTTAGCGACATCTAGTGGTGAGGTTGTGAATTGCATCCGCTCACCCTCCCTTTCAAAGCACATAGAGAAGCTACGGTGGCCCACACAGGACAAAGATGTTGTCTGAGAGAGGAGAGAGTAGCTAGCGCTCTGAAGTGAAGTTTGTCCCTTTAGGGCTACCGTAGAAACATGCCAGCACAAAATGGCAGCTTCACTGTAAGGAACCCGCGGTGTGTGTGGATAGAAACGCCTCATTCTGAGGTAATAAACACATAACAGCTCATTATGTAAGGACGGAAAACATAGTTATGTATATTATATTGCATTTCTGTCAATAGACCCTCATAAATATTACACACTGCACCTTTAAAGAAACTGTGTATCAGAACGATGGTTGAATAGTTGACATAATGCTTGATCTCTCACAGGTCGCCACCGTTGTATTGGAGAAAATTTCGCCTACGTGCAGATTAAAACAATCTGGTCGACGATGCTGAGACTGTACGACTTTGAGCTGGTGGACGGACACTTTCCTGCTGTGAACTACACAACCATGATCCACACGCCGCACAACCCCATCATCAGATACACACGGAGGAACACACACACAGCGCAGTGAGGGCGGGACTGCGACCTCAGCAGCCAATCCGGGGGGAGTGGCCTCTACAAAACACCATTTTACAACATTGTGTGTGTGTTATTTAACTCTTAAATGCATACCTCGAGTCTTTAGTGCCCCGGGACGTCATTCACTACAGACATCAACCTTCTTAGTGTTCCTCAATCAATTCATTATAAACAACATAACAAGAAAATAATAATACAACTATAAAAGAAGGCCTGTTTTTCTGTACATTTTTTGTAAAAATTGTAACGACCCGAGGTGTGTAAGAGTGTATGTATATTTTTTTCTGCACAACAATAATTGAATCTTTAATGACTGAATAAGTGCAATTGACCTTTGTTCCACAAGGTGGCGATGTCTGATACACACTGAGGACGTGACGGTTCACTCATAGTCACCGCAGGCAGAAAACTATTTCAGATCAAATATTAGTGTCACTGATGGTGGATCTGATGAAGAAATATTGATTTTGAAGATGTTGAAAATGAGAATATGTCTGATAGATGCTGAATGTACTGGGAAATGAGTACTGATGATGGTGTAAAACATCTGCTCAAACTGAACCCTTCCAAACTACAGAAGTTAACAAAATATATTTTATTCTTCTGTAATTGTTACAGGTAGAGATCTGGGTCGCTAAAGAACCCAATACGTAAGAATGATTGGCGAAACACTCGTGCATTTAAGGGTTAAAAGGCAGTGTTTATTTTACCCAGAGTGCCCTGCAGTGCCTAGAATGACCTCTAGTCTTTTTATAATTCCGTTAATCTTCTGCTACCATCATCCTCCCAACAAAGCATGAACATATTTTTATACGATATAACATTTGTTTGTTTTTGCAGAAAACAAAAACCTGTGCTGTATGAAAAGCTTTTCACATTAAAATGATCAATTAAGAAGATGTTGTCCGGGTGTGTTCTTCATACGCTGCTTAACTCTTTTCTCGTCTCGTTGTGAAATGGCTGACATGATTGTTTTAAAATACGGCGAATAAGCTAAATTTGCCGGCTTTAGCTAGCTGTAGTCTCAATATGTAGAGCTCAAATTGAGTAAAGAGTGTTTTTTACTCCTCAGACTGTCCCACCTCCTGTTTCTATAAAGTATGAAGAGTTTTAAACTCAAACATTCGCGTGAATCGCGCCGCATATTCGTCTCTTTGCATTGACTTAACATGTAAATCACTCGCGTGAAACACTTAATTTGCGTCTGGTATGAACGCATCATAACTCCCATGATCCCGCGCTCAAACTCGCCGTCATCAAGCAACGCCTTTGTTTTGAGTGGGCGACCTCTTGTGGCGAAAAACTACATATTGTGCCTTTAACTGTCACCGTCGCTCGCTCTTTATATTTATCGCCTTTTTCATATCACATATTTTATTAATCATCATTAATTAGGTATCGTTCGAAAGCTTACGAACTCAAAATCCATCCTGTGATCACCGTTTTGAAATTGGACGTTGTGTAAGCATTAGGGATGGGTATCGAGATCCATTTAAGAACCGGTTCCAAATTTCCCAGAATTTCGGTGCATTTCGGTTCCTTTGTACTTTACTAAATATTTTTTATTTTATATAAAATATATATTTTACAAAAAAATGTTTACTCTAAAATTACTATAAAATCAAAGCCATATGTCTAACCAAGTTGTGTTCCAAATTTGAAGTTGATATCACAAAAATTAAAGTCCCCATGAGATGTTGTTTAGGGCGCTGTACCACAAACAGCCACCGGGTGTCATCCACTTTCCGTTGATTGTTTTTTTGATGCATTTTCCTGTAAATTTCTGTCCAAATGTCACTTCCATCACAAAACAGTCCCCAAATATGGACCCTTGAGACTTGAGACCTTTCCAACGATATGTGTTTTGTCAAGATTAGAAAAGATTTTGATTATAAAGTCGGTAAAATAAATGTGATGTGAAACATGACACCGCCCACTAGGGGGAGGAGCCCGCTAGAAAAATGTAAAGTACTGTTTCCATGGTAACACAACATCCGATTTCAAAACAGTTTTCACAGGATGAATTTTGAGTTCGTAAGCTTTCGAATGACACCTAATTTATGATAATTACTCAAATATATGATAGGAAAAAAAGCAGATCAAAAAAAGAGCGCCAGTGGGACGGAACAGTTAAGGGGTTAAAGCGACAGACGCAGATTTTCCTGACGCGTCTCTGATAACGTTAATCAAACAAAAGACAATGAGAAAATTCACTCGCTGGTCTAGAATAACTTTTGTGACTATATTTGTGATGTATAGCCTATACTTTATTAATATAGTGCAGATATTTTACGTTTGATTACAGTTTCTGTACCTGATAATAATGTTTATTTAAATCGTATCTTTGTATTTATTTGTGCATTCGCGAAATAGTTTATTTGTTCTTTTTTTAATTACTGAGTGTTTAGGTGTCTGTAATAATGCTTAAAATTTTAATTAGTAGTTGTTTTTGCTCTGGCAAAAGTTCCTTGTAAGCTGTTGATTTTGGTTCATGGGATTCAGCCACAATTAAATGTTTTGCAATAATAATAAATGTGAATGATAGCGAAGTTTGTTTTTTTTACCTTATTGGAATCGAAATAAGGAATTGATAAGAATCGGAAACGATAAGCAGAATCAGAATTGTTAAAATTCAAACGATACCCAACCCTAGTTACCATGGAAATGGTACTTTAAATTCCTTTAGCAGGCTCCTCCCTTAGTGGGCGGAGTCAGGTTTCATATTACAAAATACATTATAACTAGCTACTCTGTAATCAAAAACTTTTCTAATCTTGACATATCGTCTCATGGTTCCATATTTGGTGATGGAAGTTTATATATTTGTTACAGGGGAAAATGTATATGGAATGTGTGTGACACCCGGTGGATATTTTTGGTACAGCGCCGAAACAAAATCTAAATGTTTTGAATATCAACTCCAAATTTGGAACACAACTTAGTTAGACGTATGATTTTATAGTAATTATAGAGTAAAATTATTTTGTGAAATATATAAAAACAGGACCAAACTTCCTATTTTACAACGCATTCTTACATTACAATCATTAAAGTGTCACGCCTATTCTAAAAAAGGTGAAGGGGTTAAAATGTGTGTGTGCTGTCTTTACTAGTTCATTTTAATTTGTGAAAATACATATTTAAGAACAATTGTCATCCAGCCACAACTCAAGGAGTAATAATTATTTCAAGATAATGCCAATTGTAATTAATTCTCAATGACGTTCCTGGAATTAAAATAACATTTCACACAAAGGAGGAAAAATTAATCTGCTTTTTGAGGTGCTTTGTGAGGAAAATGTGTTTGAAATAAAGCATCATTTATCGATTAAGTGTCTTAATCATATTCTCCTGGGACCCAGAAAAATATATTTTCATGTCATTATATTGTTTAGAGCACAAGAAACACATGAAAAAAAAAAACATTTTTGAAAAAATATATTTTATTAATGTTATGATGTGTCCTCTGTAGTTGTTTAAAAAATAAAATGACATGAAATTGCATGTATAGGCAAAAACAATGGCATTTATTTTTAATTCCCCAATTAATTTTTAGGTTTCATGATTTTTTTTTTAAACAAACTTTGTTTGAAGATGATTCTGCACGGTTATGAAAGAAAATATATAACGAAATGCACTGATAAACCATTCTACTTTATGCAATATGAGGGTAAAATGGCCAAACCATTCAATACACTGCATCTAATTTGCATATTAATGTGTTCTTTGGTGCAACATGTAATGAAAAAAGAATAAAAAATAAAATAATGGGAGTAATAATTGGCAACATTTTCATAATAATATCTAATATTTCATAGGAATATTGATATGTAATTTCTTTCCCAATTCACTTGTGTCTCCAGAATGCCTGATAAATATGATTTATGGCGTCTCTACAGTGGACATTTATGAAATATGCCCTGTTCTGTCACTGAAAGTCATATTTTGATTAGAAACCCCATAATATTTTCCTGAGATGTTGATTTATAACAAACAATTTGAAAATGAATCCGATTTAAAATAGAATTCAAAATATCATATTTCCATAAGAGTGATAAACATTAATGTCAGCCATTTTTAACCCTCTATGGTACGCAATGTGATTTCAACGAGGAAAAAATTATTTGTGGTGTTTTTCCTACTTAAAATAGGACACTTTAACAATAGAAATACAATTTTTCATAATTTTTTTATTCATTTATATTTTAAAAGTTTGTTGCCTCAAGGCAATATTGTACCACAACGGACAAATTTAAACATTTGACATTTTCATGTAGAAAAAAGAGATATATTTATTTAAAACATCGATTTCTTTAACCCGACACCTAACAAACACATTTATCCAGTTAATAATGTATTACAAATTTCATTTTTAATAAAAAAGTAACATTTCAAATTCAGCTGTTGCTCTCAGGCAACATTATACCATCGTGGAACACAAGTATTACCAAACCATCTCATCAAGTTATCATATCAAGTTATCGTGTCAATATATCGTGTCAATATATCGCGTCAATATATCGCATCAAGTTATCAAGTTATCATATCAATATATCGTGTCAATATATCGCATCAAGTTATCAAGTTATCATATCAATATATCGTGTCAATATATCGCATCAAGTTATCAAGTTATCATATCAATATATCGTGTCAATATATCGCATCAAGTTATCAAGTTATCATATCAATATATCGTGTCAATATATCGCGTCAAGTTATCAAGTTATCATATCCATCTTCTTCCTCATCACATGACACCTCATCCTCATCCTCATCAGTTGTGTTTTATACCTTTTTTTAAGTGCTATAGAAAATGTGCAGATCTTAATACATGCAGTTATAATATGTGAATTACTAATCTTATACATGCATTACAAAATCATGCAAAACTGCAAATACATTTAGTATTATATTGAATTATAACTCTTTTCCTGACAACCCAGTGTGTGTGGTGTGGCCTTCTGCGATTCCATTATGGTTCAACGTCGCCTTGAGGCAACACACAGTTTTTTGTTTACTCTAAAACATTTGATATATAATGTAAAGTTCTTGAAAATACTTCTTTACTTACCAGTGAAGGTGACTCATTTTTTGTGGGTGATTAACTGGACGGAAACTAGTGAAAAATGCACTTTTTATTGGAGAAAATATGGAGCCGTGTGACCTGTGCACATGTGCTGAAACAGGGCACAAAATGGACGCCTGTGGGTCATGTGACCATTTTTTTTGAACTTTCATTGATTAGTATTTGAGTTCTTCTTCTTTAAAATAGGTATGACCAATAAATTGGTGTTTCATTGTATTACAAATAAACTAAAATACACTATGTTTCCTGGAGGCAACATCGTACCATAGAGGGTTAAAGACCCAGACGTTGTTGTTGTCCTGGTAAAACCTCAAAACATTTGGTGTTTGTGCAAAGCCCCGGATGTGCTCTTTACAGGGGCCGGTACCATGATGGTAGTTTAACAAACTCAGGGTTACAGGATTAGTTTCGAGTTGACAAAACCAAACCAATCTATTCAGGCTTTGTTGGTCCCATGATGCTGATCATCAGCTTTCTCTGTCAACTCAGGCTTTGATCCTGAGTTTAGGAGCTGTGACATCATCAGTGAACAGCCAATCACACGCTGTGGATCAGTCAAACTGAGATTCACTTCACTCTTCTGCAGAATATACATGATTGAAAAAGATTAAGAATTTAAACAAATTTACACAGAAGAAAAGAGCTGTTGAGGACAACTTTAAGAAAAATCTTATACGTCAAGGCAAGTAAAAGTTATGAAGTTAGTTTAGTTGATATGTAGAGAGAATTGAACATTTATGCTCACATGTAATTTTTTATAGATTTAGTTATTGAATTTAAAGCTTATTTGTATGACCTTTATATAGGCTATTTATTTTAATATTAACAAAATGCATATTAATGATTGATTTACTAAAATTATACATGTGTAATTGATTAAGGGTATAATAATTACATAAATTATTTTTAAATAATTCAAAATTATTATTATTATTATAAATAAGCATTGTTAAAAGCCAGAGGCTTCAGTCTTTAATAGCCATTTGCTATGTAGTGACCTTTAATCTGGAGTAGAAAAAGGGGGAGTGGCTTCATTGCATCAGAGGCGTGTCACTTTGCTCACAGCTGATTGGTCCAATTTCAGTTTGAGATCTCTTATCCAGAACATAACCTGTCCTGGAGCAGGTTAGTTGTGGAGCGTAAGTTACTATGGAGATGAACACTGCTAAAAGCCAAACCACTTTAATGGTACCTTAAACCCAGGATTGGCACAAACTAAGCTTAAACATATCTGGCTAGCAGCTAAACCGGCTTCATGATACAGGCCCCAGGACATGTGGCATGTATGATGTCAGAGAAGATCACTAAAATATAACTATTTACTCTACAGTGGACAAAAGCCTATTCGGGGGTCTCGATTGGATATATCAGAGATGCACATTATGTTCCCTTAATATTGGAGGCACATACTATCTTATAGTTACAATTTGTCGTCACCTGCCGGCGTTTCAATGTAATGTACAACATGCAATCTCAACAATTCTCATCTATTTTAAGCGAATAAAATTATTCATTTTAATTCTGTCTTTGACACTGAAAGTTCCCCGTAGGGGGTGCACCGTTCCTGGAGGTACTGCAATACCAGGTCGATGCGTGGAGTGGACGGAGCAAGCCCCTATTCCATCTCCCTGATCCAAAAATCAATTTAATATATGGTCCCCGGGTAGGGGACGTATCAGATATTAAACTGATAAGAACAGATACTACACTTGATCTTAGCCAAAAGGCCGAGAAGCGATACCGACAGAAGATCCGCGCTAGAGGAGGGACTCCGCGCGCTACACATCTCAGTGACGGTGACACGGGCTGATCTCGCGAGAAACCACAAACACACACTCGAGAACTGACGACCCGCTCAGAGACTGAGAGAAACCCCGAGATTAAACACAGATATGAAGAGAAACCCGCCTCAAAACACGCGATTCTTTACATGTTAACATGGTAATATCAAACACGAGAACAGGGGCCATCGTCCAATCAAACACGAGCACAGAGTCCATCGTCCAATCAAACACGAGCACAGAGTCAGAGCGCAGTAAAAGCGGTTTATATGCGTTATAAATCGCACGAAACCTTCACTAATTAACATTAAAGTGTTTCTGCTGGAGTTCAGACACCAGATTTAGAAAATAACGCAGTAGAAATGAAGCTTTTCACACACTTTCATTCGCTTAATGCGCCTCGTGTGGTTTAATGCGGTACTGCGCGCTCACCTGAGGCGATTATTACAACCGACGCTTCAAACATACACAGCAAAATAGGGATTTATCCAGAACGTTATATCCCTACAAAGCAGTGTTAAAAAAAACTTATATCAAACATCTGGGCTACCTGCAAAAATAATTACTGCTGTAATCCAAGAACGGCAGAGAAGATAATAGAAATTTGACCGTTGAGATTAATAACACAAGTGTTCGCTTTTAAAAAAATTATCAATATTATAATCTCAAGTTTCTGTCATGTCAACAAGAGACATGAAAACCTGGAAATTCGTATGAAAATAACTCAATATATCTACATTAAAAAAAACTTTTCATTATATAGGCCTATAAACAAATGGAAAATTCTGATAACCTTCCGATAGCGGATTTAATCGAAGTTATAACTGGCTATAAGTATTTCTGAAAAGTTTATCTGTATTTAGACCCAAATTAAAGGTTTAAAGCACAAAATATCGAATAATGGTTAAATATTAAAATCCCTGCACACACTTGAACTCCCGCCGTGTCCACAGATCAGGTTATGCTAATTAATATTAATTCGATAGTGTTTACGTTCCTTAAAGGGTTAGTTCACCCAAAAATGAAAATTAACCCATGATTTACTCTCCCTCAAGCCAGGTGTATGACATTCTTCTTTCAGACGACTAAAATCGGAGTTATATTAAAAATGTCCTGACTCTTCCAAGCTTTATAATGGCAGTGAATGGTTGCCTCGTTTTGTAGTCCAAATAAAGTGCATCTATCCATCATATAACTGCTCCACAGGGCTCCGGGGGTTAATAAAGGCCTTCTGAAGCGAAGCCATGCTCCTCACAGTTCAAAATGCTTACGCTACGTCTGACAACATTGCACACCAGTTACTTTATTTTCCCGATCTGGTGGAAGATAGATCTTTTACTTTATAAAGTTTTAAATATGGATATTTTTTCTTAAACAAATGCACCACTTCGCTTCAGAAGGCCTTTATTAACCCCCGGAGCCTTTGATGGACAGATGCACTTTTATGATGGACAGATGTACTTTTATGATGGATAGATGTACTTTTATGATGGATGGATGTACTTTTATGATGGATAGATGTACTTTTATGATGGATGGATGCACTTTTATGATGGATAGATGTACTTTTATGATGGACAGATGTACTTTTATGATGGACAGATGTACTTTTATGATGGATAGATGTACTTTTATGATGGATAGATGTACTTTTATGATGGATAGATGCACTTTTATGATGGATAGATGTACTTTTATGATGGATAGATGTACTTTTATGATGGACAGATGTACTTTTATGATGGACAGATGTACTTTTATGATGGATAGATGTACTTTTATGATGGATGGATGCACTTTTATGATGGACAGATGTACTTTTATGATGGATAGATGTACTTTTATGATGGATGGATGTACTTTTATGATGGATAGATGTACTTTTATGATGGATGGATGCACTTTTATGATGGATAGATGTACTTTTATGATGGATGGATGTACTTTTATGATGGATAGATGCACTTTTATGATGGATGGATGCACTTTTATGATGGACAGATGCACTTTTATGATGGATAGATGTACTTTTATGATGGACAGATGCACTTTTATGATGGATAGATGCACTTTTATGATGGATAGATGCACTTTTATGATGGACAGATGCACTTTTATGATGGATAGATGTACTTTTATGATGGATAGATGTACTTTTATGATGGACTGATGTACTTTTATGATGGATAGATGTACTTTTATGATGGATGGATGCACTTTTATGATGGACAGATGCACTTTTATGATGGAGAGATGCACTTTTATGATGGACAGATGCACTTTTATGATGGATAGATGCACTTGTATGATGGACAGATGCACTTTTATGATGGATGGATGTACTTTTATGATGGATAGATGCACTTTTATGATGGACAGATGCACTTTTATGATGGATGGATGTACTTTTATGATGGACAGATGCACTTTTATGATGGAGAGATGCACTTTTATGATGGATAGATGTACTTTTATGATGGACTGATGTACTTTTATGATGGATAGATGTACTTTTATGATGGATGGATGCACTTTTATGATGGACAGATGCACTTTTATGATGGAGAGATGCACTTTTATGATGGATAGATGTACTTTTATGATGGACTGATGCACTTTTATGATGGATAGATGTACTTTTATGATGGACAGATGCACTTTTATGATGGACAGATGTACTTTTATGATGGATGGATGTACTTTTATGATGGATAGATGTACTTTTATGATGGATGGATGTACTTTTATGATGGATAGATGCACTTTTATGATGGACAGATGCACTTTTATGATGGACAGATGCACTTTTATGATGGACAGATGCACTTTTATGATGGATAGATGCACTTTTATGATGGACAGATGCACTTTTATGATGGACAGATGCACTTTTATGATGGATAGATGCACTTGTATGATGGACAGATGCACTTTTATGATGGATAGATGTACTTTTATGATGGACTGATGTACTTTTATGATGGATAGATGTACTTTTATGATGGACAGATGCACTTTTATGATGGAGAGATGCACTTTTATGATGGATAGATGTACTTTTATGATGGACTGATGCACTTTTATGATGGATAGATGTACTTTTATGATGGACAGATGCACTTTTATGATGGATGGATGTACTTTTATGATGGATAGATGCACTTTTATGATGGACAGATGCACTTTTATGATGGACAGATGCACTTTTATGATGGATAGATGCACTTGTATGATGGATAGATGCACTTTTATGATGGACAGATGCACTTTTATGATGGACAGATGCACTTTTATGATGGATAGATGCACTTGTATGATGGACAGATGCACTTTTATGATGGATGGATGTACTTTTATGATGGATAGATGCACTTTTATGATGGACAGATGCACTTTTATGATGGACAGATGCACTTTTATGATGGACAGATGCACTTTTATGATGGATAGATGCACTTTTATGATGGACAGATGCACTTTTATGATGGACAGATGCACTTTTATGATGGATAGATGCACTTGTATGATGGACAGATGCACTTTTATGATGGATAGATGCACTTTTATGATGGATAGATGCACTTTTATGATGGATGGATGCACTTTTATGATGGACAGATGCACTTTTATGATGGATAGATGCACTTTTATGATGGATGGATGCACTTTTATGATGGACAGATGCACTTTTATGATGGACAGATGCACTTTTATGATGGATAGATGTACTTTTATGATGGACAGATGCACTTTTATGATGGATAGATGCACTTTTATGATGGATGGATGCACTTTTATGATGGACAGATGCACTTTTATGATGGATAGATGCACTTTTATGATGGATGGATGCACTTTTATGATGGACAGATGCACTTTTATGATGGATAGATGCACTTTTATGATGGATGGATGCACTTTTATGATGGACAGATGCACTTTTATGATGGACAGATGCACTTTTATGATGGATAGATGCACTTTTATGATGGACAGATGCACTTTTATGATGGATGGATGTACTTTTATGATGGATGGATGCACTTTTATGATGGACAGATGCACTTTTATGATGGATAGATGCACTTTTATGATGGACAGATGCACTTTTATGATGGACAGATGCACTTTTATGATGGATAGATGCACTTTTATGATGGACAGATGCACTTTTATGATGGATAGATGTACTTGTATGATGGACAGATGCACTTTTATGATGGATAGATGTACTTTTATGATGGATAGATGCACTTTTATGATGGATAGATGTACTTTTATGATGGACAGATGCACTTTTATGATGGATAGATGCACTTTTATGATGGACAGATGCACTTTTATGATGGATAGATGTACTTTTATGATGGACAGATGCACTTTTATGATGGATAGATGTACTTTTATGATGGACAGATGCACTTTTATGATGGACAGATGCACTTTTATGATGGATAGATGCACTTTTATGATGGACAGATGCACTTTTATGATGGATAGATGTACTTGTATGATGGACAGATGCACTTTTATGATGGATAGATGTACTTTTATGATGGACAGATGCACTTTTATGATGGATAGATGTACTTTTATGATGGATAGATGCACTTTTATGATGGATAGATGTACTTTTATGATGGACAGATGCACTTTTATGATGGATAGATGCACTTTTATGATGGACAGATGCACTTTTATGATGGATAGATGTACTTTTATGATGGATAGATGCACTTTTATGATGGATAGATGTACTTTTATGATGGACAGATGCACTTTTATGATGGATAGATGTACTTTTATGATGGACAGATGCACTTTTATGATGGATAGATGCACTTTTATGATGGACAGATGCACTTTTATGATGGATAGATGCACTTTTATGATGGACAGATGCACTTTTATGATGGATAGATGCACTTTTATGATGGACAGATGCACTTTTATGATGGATAGATGCACTTTTATGATGGACTGATGCACTTTTATGATGGATAGATGCACTTTTATGATGGATTGATGCACTTTTATGATGGACAGATGCACTTTTATGATGGATGGATGCACTTTTATGATGGACAGATGCACTTTTATGATGGATAGATGCACTTTTATGATGGACAGATGCACTTTTATGATGGATAGATGTACTTTTATGATGGATAGATGTACTTTTATGATGGATGGATGTACTTTTATGATGGATAGATGCACTTTTATGATGGATGGATGCACTTTTATGATGGACAGATGCACTTTTATGATGGATAGATGCACTTTTATGATGGACAGATGCACTTTTATGATGGATAGATGTACTTTTATGATGGACAGATGCACTTTTATGATGGATAGATGCACTTTTATGATGGACAGATGCACTTTTATGATGGATAGATGTACTTTTATGATGGAGAGATGCACTTTTATGATGGAGAGATGCACTTTTATGATGGATAGATGCACTTTTATGATGGATAGATGTACTTTTATGATGGAGAGATGCACTTTTATGATGGAGAGATGCACTTTTATGATGGATAGATGCACTTTTATGATGGACAGATGTACTTTTATGATGGATAGATGCACTTGTATGATGGACAGATGCACTTTTATGATGGATAGATGCACTTTTATGATGGATGGATGCACTTTTATGATGGACAGATGCACTTTTATGATGGATAGATGTACTTTTATGATGGATAGATGTACTTTTATGATGGATGGATGTACTTTTATGATGGATAGATGCACTTTTATGATGGATGGATGCACTTTTATGATGGACAGATGCACTTTTATGATGGATAGATGCACTTTTATGATGGACAGATGCACTTTTATGATGGATAGATGTACTTTTATGATGGATGGATGTACTTTTATGATGGACAGATGCACTTTTATGATGGACAGATGTACTTTTATGATGGACTGATGCACTTTTATGATGGATAGATGTACTTTTATGATGGACAGATGCACTTTTATGATGGATGGATGTACTTTTATGATGGACAGATGCACTTTTATGATGGACAGATGCACTTTTATGATGGATAGATGTACTTTTATGATGGACTGATGCACTTTTATGATGGATAGATGTACTTTTATGATGGACAGATGCACTTTTATGATGGATGGATGTACTTTTATGATGGACAGATGCACTTTTATGATGGACAGATGCACTTTTATGATGGATAGATGCACTTTTATGATGGACAGATGCACTTTTATGATGGACAGATGCACTTTTATGATGGACAGATGCACTTTTATGATGGATAGATGCACTTGTATGATGGACAGATGCACTTTTATGATGGATAGATGCACTTTTATGATGGATAGATGCACTTTTATGATGGATGGATGCACTTTTATGATGGACAGATGCACTTTTATGATGGATAGATGCACTTTTATGATGGATGGATGCACTTTTATGATGGACAGATGCACTTTTATGATGGACAGATGCACTTTTATGATGGATAGATGTACTTTTATGATGGACAGATGCACTTTTTTGATGGATAGATGCACTTTTATGATGGATGGATGCACTTTTATGATGGACAGATGCACTTTTATGATGGATAGATGCACTTTTATGATGGATGGATGCACTTTTATGATGGACAGATGCACTTTTATGATGGATAGATGCACTTTTATGATGGATGGATGCACTTTTATGATGGACAGATGCACTTTTATGATGGACAGATGCACTTTTATGATGGATAGATGCACTTTTATGATGGACAGATGCACTTTTATGATGGATGGATGCACTTTTATGATGGATGGATGTACTTTTATAATGGATAGATGCACTTGTATGATGGATGGATGCACTTTTTGATGGATAGATGCACTTGTATGATGGATGGATGCACTTTTTGATGGATAGATGCACTTTTATGATGGACAGATGCACTTTTATGATGGACAGATGCACTTTTACGATGGATAGATGTACTTGTATGATGGACAGATGCACTTTTATGATGGATAGATGTACTTTTATGATGGACAGATGCACTTTTATGATGGATAGATGTACTTTTATGATGGATAGATGCACTTTTATGATGGATAGATGTACTTTTATGATGGACAGATGCACTTTTATGATGGATAGATGCACTTTTATGATGGACAGATGCACTTTTATGATGGATAGATGTACTTTTATGATGGATAGATGCACTTTTATGATGGATAGATGTACTTTTATGATGGACAGATGTACTTTTATGATGGACAGATGCACTTTTATGATGGATAGATGTACTTTTATGATGGATAGATGCACTTTTATGATGGATAGATGTACTTTTATGATGGATAGATGCACTTTTATGATGGACAGATGCTCTTTTATGATGGACAGATGCACTTTTATGATGGATAGATGCACTTTTATGATGGATAGATGCACTTTTATGATGGACAGATGCACTTTTATGATGGATGGATGCACTTTTATGATGGATAGATACACTTTTATGATGGACAGATGCACTTTTATGATGGATAGATGTACTTTTATGATGGACAGATGCACTTTTATGATGGATAGATGCACTTTATGTCATTACATGTCTAATTCAAATTTTTGGGTGAATTAACCCTTTAAAGGGATAGTTCACCCAAAAATGAAAATTCTGTCATCATTTACTCATCCTCATGTTGTATGAATTTCTTTGTTCTACTGAACACAAAGGAGGAGATTTTTCCACTTCAAAATCAAATGGAAAAAACAAACAAACTAGTTTCAATTTCGTAAGTGTATATTCCCTTCATAATCAGATCATACAGCAAAAACATTACATTAAACTCAAATAAAATGGTTCTATTAAACAATGATTTAATGAAGGTACATGTCCTTTCTGAATAATAACCGTTTTTGTTCTTGAAGGGTCTAACAGCCGTATTTGATAATAAAGCAATAATTTATATGAAGGAAAAATCTTTAATTAAGACTCTTACACAGTTAAGCTCTATAAAAGCAGGTTTGCTGAGGTTTACATATATAGAGACACCATTTCACAGTTCTTCTGTCTTTCGTCTAAAGGTTTTGAAGGGTTAGTGAGCTCGTATCCCATAATTCCCAGAGGGAAGATGCGGTGAATGCAGCGGGAGGATGGAGGAGCGCTCATTAGTCGTCCTCCTCCTCAGATGAAGAGTGGGCGTGGTCCTGGCGGTAGCAGAGGGCGAGGTCTCGGAGCTGCTCCAGGGATTCGCTGAGCTCGCCGAGCTCCGGCCCGTGAGAGAGGAAGCTGGGGGTCACACGGCGCAGGTCCAGCGCAGCGCACGCCTTCTGCAGCTCAGACAGCTGGACACCCACAGCAGGACTGGACTGAAGAGAGGTCAGGACCGGGACACTACTGACCCGCTGAGGGGGAGCTGGGAGAGACACGGACACAACTGGGATTAAACTGGGACGGACAGAGAGGACAAGAACCAGACCAGGAACCAGACGGGTGACATTAAAAGGGGACCTGTTATGCTCTTTCTCACAAGATGCAATATAAGTCTCTGGTGTCCCCAGAAAGTGTGTGAAGTTTCAGCATGGGCGGGGCCTGTGCTAATAGGGCGGAGTCTGTCAGCAGTCGTGGGCGGGGCCAGTGTTAATAGGGCGGAGTCCGTCAGCAGTCGTGGCCTGTGTTAATAGGGCGGAGTCCGTCAGCAGTCGTGGGCGGGGCCAGTGTTAATAGGGCGGAGTCCGTCAGCAGTCGTGGCCTGTGGTAATAGGGCGGAGTCCGTCAGCAGTCGTGGGCGGGGTCTATGCTAATAGGGCGGAGTCCGTCCAGTCGTAGGCGGGGTCTATGCTAATAGGGCGGAGTCTGTCCAGTCGTAGGCGGGCCTGTGCTAATAGGGCGGAGTCCGTCCAGTCGTAGGCGGGGCCTGTGCTAATAGGGCGGAGTCCGTCAGCAGTCGTGGGCGGGGCCTGTGCTAATAGGGCGGAGTCCGTCAGCAGTCGTGGCCTGTGGTAATAGGGCGGAGTCCGTCAGCAGTCGTGGCCTGTGCTAATAGGGCGGAGTCCGTCAGCAGTCGTGGGCGGGGTCTATGCTAATAGGGCGGAGTCCGTCCAGTCGTAGGCGGGGTCTATGCTAATAGGGCGGAGTCTGTCCAGTCGTAGGCGGGCCTGTGCTAATAGGGCGGAGTCCGTCCAGTCGTAGGCGGGGCCTGTGCTAATAGGGCGGAGTCCGTCAGCAGTCGTGGGCGGGGCCTGTGCTAATAGGGCGGAGTCCATCAGCAGTCGTGGGCGGGGCCTAATAGGTGCTAATAGGTATTGCATAATAGGTCCCCTTTAACAGAGAAGATCATCGTCTAATCCCTTAGTGTTCATGTAAAGTCATCATGGAATCAAAATATCGAATGGAAATCAAGTGTTGATTCAGTTTAGTTCAATAACGGTGTAAAGTTTATCAATTATGAAATGAGTTTATTTAATGTTCTGTTCTGATCCTGTCAGTTCAGTCAAATCAATAATATTACTGAATATTAAAGGTCTTTTAAAACCCAATTGATCAAGCCAAGGGCGACAAAACATCACAATATTCCTCATTATAATCATTCATATGCAGAATAAAGGGGCGGGGCCTGGTTGAGTTAGTTAGTCGTGTGTTGAAACTGCCGGTTATGGTAAGTGGCGGGGCATTTCCCAAACACCAATCCCAACACACTGCTCCAGCTGACCAATCAGAGCACAGTGTGCTTTTCAGAAGGCGGGGCTTCATAGAGACAGAGCGTTACTGACAGACTGGGAAGAGAGGAGCCGCAACAATGGAGAATATGAGGAAATAATCAACATTCAAACAGGAAAACCCAGAAAAAAAACATCTAGATTTAGTAAATCCTGGGCTTGAGCTGCACATGAGCTGATGGTTATGGGGTGGCACTCACTGTGAGCAGGAGCAGACTGGCTCGGGAGGAAGCCCTGCGGACCCAGAGCCGGACTGAAGATCTGTGGGAACGGACTGGTGAGTTTACTGGGGCTGGACAGCAGCTGCACCGCCCTGCACACACACACACACACACACAGGACTCAATGACAGCAGGCTCAGAGCCGTCCGGTTAGCGCTGTGGTTCGGTCACTCACAGAGGGGATGATGGGTAATGTGTCCTGATGTACGTCCCCAGCACATCTTCCCCAGAGCACTGGTAGTGCAGAGGACTGGGCGGCTCCACGCCGGGGAGAACACGACTGCGGAAAACAACACACAGAGCTGTAGCATAATCAGCAACACTTTACATCAGCGTCTCGCTAGGCCTGTCACCATAACACATGTAGCTGGACGAGAAATTGGCCAAGAAATGATTGCGATAAACGATAATATTGTCGCCTGAGACCATCAGCTAAAATAATGATAATGGTATAATAATGCAGGAACACCTTTTCAAAGATCAATACACTATTTTTAAGGACTATTTAACACTGAACATGGAAAGTATTTGAAATATCCACAATAAATGAACAAAACAATAAGGTTAATGACCGGCGTGAAGTTGCCCCCCCACCCAACGCAAAACTTCGGCAAAATAGTCTCAATCGTTTGTGCTCCGTTTGTGCCATAAAAAATTTCGTTTGTGCTGCTTTGGTTTTTAAGATATTAAAAAAAAAACATTTTTAGGTCATTCTGAGGTCACTCAGCCCCCCACATTCTCCAAATTCACCTCAAATAGCCTCGTTTGTTTGTGCTGGTTTGTGCCGATAAAAGCTTCGTTTGTGCTGCTTTCGTTTTTTAGATATTGGACTTTGAATTATAGCCGATGACGACACCTTAAGAAACATTAATTATTATCAATATCAATGTTGTGCTGCTTAGTTTTTTATTTTATTTTTTGGTGGAAACCATGATACACAATCATTCAAAGGTTAGGCAAGTTAAAGGACACAATAAATTAACCAAAAGAGACAGCAAAGACATTTATATTGTTAAAAATATTTATATTTCAAGTAAATGCTGTTCTTTTATCTTTGATTTATAGAAAGGTAAAAAACAAAATGTATCACGGTTTTTACAATAAAATTAAGAACTATTCTTAATAATCAAGCTTCAATAATAATTTATCATAGTTGAGCACAAAATCAGCATTTTACTATGATTTCTGAAGGACCATGCGATATTGAACACTGTAATGATGCAGAAAATTGAGCGTTCACATCACAGAAATAATAATTATTAATTTAAAGTGTAATATTTCACTAATACTGCCTTTGGTGAGCTTAAGAGTCTTGAAAAGAGCGTTGTTTCAAGGGTAGCCTACTGTATAGGTCTATACACACACACACACACACACGTGGCCTAAACAGATTAGCAAACAGATTATGGTGCGTGCATTAATGACAATATAAATTTTAAGACTGTTATTCACGTAACAACATATACAGTAACACTTACCTTGGAGTTTGTTTTATATTCCACACATCCTGTGATCCGCTATGTCTGTTAATAGTTGAAAAATGCACAGTAACAGTTAAGAGAATATTCACTTAACTGTTACTGTGCATTTTTCAACTCTTAATATATAGCATATGCTACTGTTTAACTTAATGTAATTTGGTTTGCCGTTTGAATCTTACCAGGCTAATTTACTTCTGTGTTGTTAAAAAAAGAAAGCCACAAAAACTAACCTTTTACCGGCACAAACCAGCACAAACCAGCACAAACGATTGAGACTATTTGAGGTGAACTTGGAGCAGGTCGGGGGGGCTGAGTGACCTCAGAATGACTACCCTAATATTATTTTAATAACTAAAAAACGGAAGCAGCACAAACGACACTTTTACCGGCACAAACCAGCACAAACGATTGAGACTATTTTGCCGAAGTTTTGCGTTGGGCGGGGGGGCAACTTCACGCAGGTAAAGTAATGGACTCTCAGTCAGTTCACAAACAGATGCTCTTGAATAAACATCTGGAAACTGCAGAGGATGATTGGGTTTTAGGTGGTGCTGGGAATCCATAAAAAAAAACATTTTTTTTTCTATAATTAATCACGATTAATCCGTTTTTAATGTTTTGATATTGTAACACTACTGACCTGACCCTGTATCAGTCTCTTCTCGCTTCTTTCTCTGCTAATGTCTCCACTGCTAAATCTACATACTATCACAACAAAATACACAACTGCTCTGACTCTCGTGCACTCTTCAGAACGTTCTCTTCGCTCCTCTGTCCCCCCCCCTCCCTCCTTCATCAACTCTTACAGCTGATGACTTTGCATCATTTTTCACACAAAAAACCTCCTCCATCAGCAGCCAATTCTCCGCACCACAAACCGACACGCACATCTCAACAACCATAACACATACACTCCCCTCCTTTTCTCTGCTCTCTGAAGCTGAAGTCTCCAAACTCATCCTTTCCAACCACCCCACTACCTGTCCACTTGACCCTATCCCCACTCACCTCCTTCAGGCCATTTCTTCTTCTGTTACTCCTGCACTCACTCACATTGTCAACACCTCTCTTCACACCGGGACTTTCCCCACAGCATTTAAGCAGGCTCGGGTAACCCCACTGCTTAAGAAACACTCTATGAACCCAGCACTTTTAGAAAACTACAGACCGGTATCGCTTCTGCCTTTCATTGCAAAGACACTCGAGCGAGTTGTTTTTAACCAGCTCTCTACGTTTCTTGAACAGAACAACCTCCTGGATATCAACCAATCAGGCTTCAAAAGCGGCCACTCAACTGAGACTGCCCTGCTCTCGGTTACGGAGGCACTGAGGCAGGCAAGAGCGGCTTCCAGATCCACAGTACTTATCTTACTGGATTTGTCTGCTGCTTTTGACACAGTTAACCACCAGATCCTCCTGTCAACTCTCATGAAGATGGGCATCTCAGGAACTGCTCTCCAGTGGTTCAAGTCTTACCTCTCAGGTAGGTCCTTCAGGGTGTCATGGAGAGGTGAAGTGTCTAAGTCACATCATCTAGCCACTGGAGTTCCACAGGGCTCAGTGCTTGGACCACTTCTCTTCTCCATCTACATGTCATCACTGGGATCGGTCATTCAGAAACATGGCTTTTCCTATCACTGCTATGCAGACGACACTCAACTCTACCTCTCATTTCAACCAGATGATCCCACGGTTGGTGTTCGTATTGCTGCCTGCCTAACAGACATTTCTGCCTGGATGAAGGAGCATCACCTGCAACTCAACCTTGCAAAGACAGAACTGCTTGTGGTCTCAGCCAACCCAGCACTTCATCACAATCTCTCCATTCAGCTAGGATCATCAACCATAACTCCGTCCAGGACAGCCAGGAATCTTGGAGTTGTGATCGATGATCAGCTAAAATTCACTGACCACATTACTGCAACAACCCGGTCCTGCAGATTTGCATTATACAACATTAGGAAGATTAGAGCCTTCCTATCAGAGCAGACCACACAACTCTTGGTCCAAGCTCTTGTTCTCTCCAGACTGGACTACTGTAATGCTCTTCTAGCAGGCCTTCCGGCATGCACTATCAAACCCTTGCAACTGATCCAGAATGCAGCGGCGAGAGTGATCTTTAACGAGCCGAAGAGAGCGCACGTCACGCCTCTCTTCATCAGACTCCACTGGCTACCAATAGCCGCTCGCATCAAATTCAAGGCACTGGTACTCGCCTTCAAAGCAACCACTGGCTCTGCACCAATTTACCTTAACTCGCTTGTTCAGACATACACACCCTCCAGGAGTTTGCGTTCTACCAGTGAACGACGCCTTGTGGTGCCATACCAGAGAGGCATGAAATCACTGTCACGGACCTTTTCCTGGACTGCCCCCACCTGGTGGAATGACCTGCCTATCTCAATTCGAGCAGCCGAGTCTGTAGCCATTTTCAAAAAACATCTAAAGACGCATCTCTTCCAGCAGCACCTGACCAATCAAGAATAGCACTTAACATTCTATTCATTTTTCTGTCTGTCTAATTTATTTAAAAAAAAAAAAAAAAAATCCTGTGTGTTCTGTGTTAGATTAACTGAGACTTGTTACAGCACTTGCATACTGTAGCCTCTGACTGTTGTAGTTGCTTCTATTGCTCTCATTTGTAAGTCGCTTTGGATAAAAGCGTCTGCTAAATGACTAAATGTAAATGTAAATGTATGTAATAATTTCAGTTACTCTCCAAATTAATGTAGAAACTATTTATTGACAGTATATTTTAAATATGTGTTGTATTGTTATGTTTTTATGAATGAAGGCCAGTATCACTGATAAAGTCTCTATGAAACATTAATGACGTTATATTACAGTATCACTGAAAGCTGCCAATCTCAACATTTATTAGGCTTTAAAAAAACTACTTTCAAACAATCTTTACATAAACCCATTATAATAAATGTTATATTTACCTGTGGCTTCCCTGTTAGACATATACAGAAATGTTATAGTTATCAAACACCTTTCTGAACTGCATAAATAATAAATGAAATATAGATGAATCATCATTAAAGCTACACTTTCCTCTGTTCCTGCTGTTCTGTGATGAACATTAATGACATCATCATCAGTGCTCCTGTCACTTTAAGAACAGCCGCGCATCTCATTATCTCACAACTCTTTAAGTTCATTTAAGACGTTATTTCACTCATTTAAGACTCTTAATATGAGAATACTCAACATTCTCTGTGTTGTTGTTATTGTTTGTTCAAGAGCAAAAGAGAACTCGATGTGAGCAGGAGACTGACGAGAGTCTGTGTGTGTGTGTGTCCCTCGATTAACTGACATGAGACACAGGACACACACACACACACACACACACACACACACACACACACACACACACACACACACACACACACACACACACACACACACACACACACACACACACACACACACACACACACACACACACACACACACACACACACACACACACACACACACACACACACACACACACACACACATGTAGTGTTTTCATCTTTTATGGGGACTTTCCATAGGCGTAATGGTTTTTATACCGTACATACCGTATATTCTATCCCCCTACACTGCCCCTGTCCCTAAACCTAACCCTCACAGGAGACATTCTGCAATTTTACATTTTCAAAAAACATCACTTAGTCTGATTTATAAGATGTTTTCCTCATGGGGACCTAAAAATGTCCCCACAAGGATGAGGATTTCGGATATTGCTATCTTTGTGGGGACATTTTGTCCCCATAACGTGATGATTACCAGTCCACACACACACACACACACACACACACACACACACACACACACACACACACACACACACACACACACACAGACAGGAGACACACACACACACACACACACACAGACAGGAGACACACACACACACACACACACACACACAGACAGGAGACACACACACACACAGACAGGAGACACACACACACACACACACACACACACAAACACACAGACAGGAGACACACACACACACACACACACACAGAGACAGGAGACACACACACACACACACACACACACACACACACAGACAGGAGACACACACACACACACACACACACACACACACACAGGACATTGACATACAGCGCGTTCTCTTGTGTCTAGTCGCGCTCAGAAGCATTTACATGTATAAGAGCGTGATCATAATGTAACGCTCTGCAAAAATGGATATAAAAACGGACACTGGAAATTATCGCGGCCGGAAAAATTATCGAGCTCATTTTTTTATTGTGCGATTAATTGATTTATTGACTATCGTGACAGGCCTACGTCTCATTAGTTAACATTAGCTAATGTAAAATTATGATATTTATGAAACGTATAACAGTATAACAAACCAACTACAGCCAAATATAACAATGTAACATTATCTCACCTGACTAGTCTCTGGCCGTCTAAACCTTTCAGGGTCACTGATTGGCCGAAACAGCGTCCGTCGCCGAGCTCAGGACACGCTGACAGGGGTTTCCACGGCAACGCATCAGCAAAAGCATCTAGAGTCTCGGGGAGACAGCTGCCGTGCATCATGGGAAACGGAACAGAGCCATAAGCTGAAACCACCTGGAAGATACAGATGCATAAAGTTACAGACTAAAGACCATTCACACTTTTGTACAGATGTTTTGTCGTTTGCTGTTTTAAATGCTTGATCGCTTTACAGTCTTGATTCTGATTGGCTTTGGTCGAAGTTTTTTCATGGAAATAGCTTGCCAAAGGGACGTTTCTGAAGCTTCAAACTCCCATTGGTCCGTGGCGGTGATGTAACAGGTGGGTGTGGCTCTGAGGCTCCGCCTTCTTTGAGACGAGTCACACACAACCCGCCTCCACTCACTCGTTCATCTGCTCCGGATGATACTGTTGCTGTTGCAGGGCTTGAATCTCACCCTGGGTCTGCGCGTATTGCGCATAATTTTACTCATTCCTGCAGATTTTGCGCTCACACTCAAAGTATGCGCACATAAAGCTGCTCTCAGCACAGAAACTGTTCGGACCAATGAAATCATCAGGGCGGGCTTAAGACGATGATGGACAGATGATCAACAGTAACGTAATCATCCACGTCATCAAAGGCGCTTGGGTGAATTTGTTCTAATCCTAAACGGAGAACTTGTTCGTATATGCCTTCACCTTCACTATTTCTCTCAGAAATGATGATCGTGTTGGTAAGTACTCTGTGTATCCTTAAATTATTTTTTTACCACACCAGCAAAGATCGTTTACACTCATCTTTTTCTTCTAAATTATTCCAGCGTGCGTGCAGCAGGGTTGCCAAGTTACAACAAAACACGCCCAATTACTAACGTTCCTCAAAACTAGCCAAAAACAAGCCCAATAGCTTTCCAGCGGGGTTCTCCGGGAAAAAAAGGCATTTGGGGGGTAAAATATGTTATTTTGGCAGGGCTGGCAGCTAAAAATCACATTCCTGGGTCTGTATATCACATAATTGGGGTCGCTTCAACCCGCAGACTTGGCAACACAGTGCAGTTGAGTTCTGTTGATATTTGACAACTAACGTTATGCGTCGCTCCGTCGCTCTGATTGGTTGTAGGTCTATCCAATTGAGGTCTTTCCTGGTTGGGTTGAAACACACCCCATAATCACAGCCCAACGGAGCAGATCAGACTCATACTCTGACTAGAACTGAGTAAGACAACGTCAAGCTAGTTAGGGGGTACTTGGCTGAAAAAATATTTCACTTGGGGTCAGGGCTTAAAAACGGAAAAAAATATCAATGGGTTCACTCCGAGCAGAATCGATATTTTAGCGTTTCCGTTTTTGCGTTCCTCAATAAACATTACTGTTCCGAAAACGGTTTGATTTGAAAAAATACCGGTTAATAACGTTATTTTAATTTAGCCTATACTTTAAACAAATATGGATAAATAGACTTATTTTCACTCAATAATAATATAACGCATGATAATTAAACTTGAATATTTATTTCATAACATTTTTAAAACCAGAACAGAAATACATGCATTAATTACAAAGCATAAACAGCGGGACAAATATTGACCTGTTTTAATGGAGCGTAAAGTGGCTCTAATGCCTATTCTTTTCAGAAGAGTGATAACATTCTTTGTAACGTTACATAACTTTTTTTCAACACGACTTGTTTTAAAAAATGTATGAATAAAGAATAAATAAACTGGATAACCATTAATGCACCGTCAACTGCTAATTTCAAAGTAAACACTGCGCAACACTGCATCCCATAATCAAACTCAGTCAGCTAATAAAGCTTGATCATTTAATGCAATATAACACCATTTAATACGAAGCATCAGCCGTCTATAGAAAACATTGAGCTGTCCTGTATTGGCAATCTGTAAGACTATAGGACAAATGTTTGATAGATGCTATTAACCTACTTGGACAGGCTTAAACGAAATCCACAAACTAGCCTAAATCAGACTATTAGAGCTTAAAGTCTGCACTGCTTATTTAAACATATGAAAATAATGTCCTCCAATACCTGCGCTTTCATTGATGACCTCAGCGAGGGAGAAATGTACTTGAGGCGTGTAAATGCGCTCATACTGACGGTAGATTCACAGATGACATTTACTCACGCTTGATCCGTCACATCACATGCTGAACTACTCTATTCATGATTGGCCACTGCCAGATTAAAATATTAAAGAGAACGATAAAATAACGTTATTAACCGGTTAATGCTCATTTCAAATTAACGTTTCTGTTCAGAACGATTCAAATTGATTTTGATTTCGTTTTCGTTTTTGTTCCTCTTAAAATTTCGTTCGTTTCCGGTTTTCGTTTTCGTTCCTTGAACCGGTTCAGAGCCCTGATTTAAACAATACTTATTTTCTACAGTATGGATAGTATAGTAATAGTATCACAGCAAAGGTATTTCAAACTTCTTTTCAACACACGGACCTTCCTCCCCGAGGCGGTCAGAGCGTCAGAGAGCTGCCACATCGGAGCGCTGCCCGGGCCCAGTCGATACGACACCGTCATGCTGTCCAGAGCCAGAGCCAGAACTGAGCCGGAGTGGAACCACAGCGCCGGCTGAGAGAGAGAGAGAGAGAGTGTGTGTGAGTGTGTGTGTGTGTGTGTGAGAGAGAGAGAGAGAGAGTGTGTGTGAGTGTGTGTGTGTGTGTGTGTGTGTGTGTGTGAGAGAGAGAGAGAGAGAGTGTGTGTGTGTGTGTGTGTGTGTGTGTGTGTGTGTGAGAGAGAGAGAGAGAGAGAGAGAGAGAGTGTGTGTGTGTGTGTGTGTGTGTGTGTGTGAGAGAGAGAGAGAGAGAGAGAGAGTGTGTGTGTGTGTGTGTGTGTGTGTGTGAGAGAGAGAGAGAGAGAGAGAGAGAGAGAGAGTGTGTGTGTGTGTGTGTGTGTGTGTGTGTGTGTGTGTGTGTGTGTGTGTGTGTGTGAGAGAGACAGAGAGTGTGTGTGTGTGTGTGTGTGTGTGTGTGAGAGAGACAGAGAGTGTGTGTGTGTGTGTGTGTGTGTGTGTGTGTGTGTGTGTGTGTGTGTGTGTGTGTGTGTGTGTGAGAGTGTGTGAGAGAGGGAGAGAGAGTGTGTGTGTGTGAGTGTGTGTGTGTGTGTGTGTGTGAGAGTGTGTGAGAGAGGGAGAGAGAGAGATACTGAATACATCAACACATCACTGATGAGTGTTAATATTCTGAATTCATTTTAATATTTGTTAAAGGATTCACTTCAAAATGAAAATTTCAATTCTATATAGTTTTTATTAGGCATGCACCGGAATTTCAGCCGAGTCGGCGATGTTCAGTTTCAGACCGAAAAGGTTTTTTACGAGTGTGTTTATTACAAGAGCATGAACTCTTCAATCTCCTCTCTCTTTACTACGAGTTACCGCACCAGATAAACATGAACATCAGAAGGTACATTACAACTCCACATGAGTTTCAACAGGGAAAGACCTCAATAAACATCACATTTACCTCAAGAAAACTGATTCAACGTCTATAAACTCATTAAAATAACTCGAACTCTGCTAAATATATGCACTGGATTACATATTCATTATATTTTTACTTCATTGTTTAATGCATGTTTGAATAAATCTGTAATGAAAGCAAGTTATTACAGTTTATTGTGGTTTAAATGTTTATGTTTCGCAAACAAATTAGAGTAGAAATTCTGTTATTAAAACGTTTATATAAAAACGGCCTTATGTGCAATTTAAATGTTTGTAGAAGTTAAGTGTTGATTATTAAATAAGCGTAATTAATTATTGAATTTCAGTGCGTCGCTAGTTTTAGATTTAGTAACTTTAGTGCTTTAAGTTAAAAGTAAATGATAAATGCTGCCTTAGCAACTAAATGAAATAAATATGTTTGATTTTTCTAGTACTTTATTGAGTTTCAAGTGACAAAAACATTTATTTTTATGGTTTTCAGTCTTAGTTTGCAATAATAACCCTGCCAAATGCACACAAGAAAAGTTCAATAAGACATGAAATGTATATTTAAATATATATTTCAAGTAACAAACATGTCATTCATGATTTTAGTTTAAGTTAACAATAATACATTCCCAGGTTTGATTCCCAGGGAAAGCATGACCTGATAATACAGACATTACAATGTTAAATGTTCACAATATTTGTCATTTATTTCAGTTAACATTTATTTTAAGCAATGAAAGTGTTTTAGTGAACTATAACTCCGCATCAGTGTCCATGAATGAAAGCGACTCACGTCATAGTTGAGCAGTGGGAAAGTTGTGGGCGGAGGTGGGCGTCTGCCCAGTCCACCTCTCAGGGTCAAAGGGCAGAAGAAAGAGCTGTGATTGGCCATATGGAGCATCCCCAAAGCACAGTTCATCATATGGTACAAGTCCAATATCGAGCTCTGTCAGCAGGAGACACAAAACACATGAAACCGGTTAGACTTATGCTTTTCATTCAAGATGCGGCATTACATTTTGTAAAGCTGAATCCTCTCACCGTGTCTGGGTGACTGACAGGTGCCACGCCCCAGGTGAGGATGCCACGCCCTCCGTAAGAGTCCTTCAACAACTCTGTGACCTTTGACCCCAAGCCCGAAAACCCGTCAGCAAGGTCGCACAACACCTGGAAACCCTGAGCAGCAGGAAACAGAAGCAGAGAGCGCGAGACTTATATTATATTAGCCATTAGCGGGGCCAAGCACAGAGAAGCCAACATGGCTGAGAGCGTCAGACCAACTGCAACAATGAGCCATTAAAGGCATTTTAAGATGATTTTAGGCAAAATGGATGAAAAATCATATATACAGTCACTAATAATATGATTTAATGGTTTATCACTTTTGACCAATAGGTGGCGCAGTTATGAAATTGATGTGGTGCGGTCAGAGTGAGATGACAATGACAAAGGCAAAGTTTGGGGTCATTATGTCAAAGCATTGCAGAGATACAGCCTCAAGAGTAGGGATGGGCGATATGGCCTAAAATCCATATTGCGATATACATTGCAGCCTCTTGCGATAACGATATATATTGCGATATAAAAATGATTATAGAACCATTTCAGAACGGGTTAGACCCTAAGGAAAGCCAAACTGCTAAATGTATTTTTTTTTTAAAGAAAGAAACGTTGTATGTAGTTTTGAGAACATTTATTGTGTAAAACTGTAATTATAACATAATGTTGCAGATAAATAAAATTCAAGTACACTAGCTGCAGAGACTTTAACAAAAAAAAAAGTAGAAAGTTTTAAAAAGGTCCTGTACTCACTTATCCATATAATCCAGGCTAAAACTTTACAAAATTATACAAAAGTATCACGCAATGATACAGGGAGATGCGTGCCAGATCTGTTTGGTACCACAATTTTTTTAAAATTTTTTTTTATTTAAGTATTTAAAAAAATTCAATTCAATTCAATAAGTTTATTATTTATGATGATAATCATTATAAGTAAATAATACATAAACATTTAAAGGCTGTATGCTGTTTACAAGTAAACATTGTTTATAAAAAAGATCAAGTGAAAAATAATCAACCATCTAGGCATAATTTTTATTATTATTAGTTGAGACAAATTATTATTACATAGAGACAATGTTAAATCTACTGTAGGCTACAACAGTAGCCTAATATATTCTGAAACATATATATATTCTGCGGTTCAGTATTTGCTATGTTCAGGAAAAAAGGACTATTGTCAAATAAAAATAAAGAAAATAATAAGAACAAATAATTTAAAGACAAGCAGCAGCACAAATAAATACTATTGAGCAAAGATACTAATAAAATAACTATTTTAAGATAGAAAAAACATTTAAATATGTCATTTTGGTGATCAAAGATGAGTTTTAGGGATACAATTATCGACTGCAGGGAGACCTAAAGACAAGCTTAAAATGTCAGACAGGTGTTGGTCATGTGATGTTGGTCATGTGATGTTGGTCATGTGATGTTGGTCATGTGATGTTGGTCATGTGATGTTGGTCATGTGATCATGTGATGTTGGTCATGTGATGTTGGTCATGTGATGTTGGTCATGTGATGTTGGTCATGTGATGTTGGTCATGTGTTACCTGCAGATAGTCACACTCTTCCACGAAGAAGTGCAGCCGATCCTCCAGATCCTCCAGCACTGGACCCTGTAAGAGCGCCTCCCCCTGGCCAAACGCTTCCAGACGCTCGGATTCACTGACGACACACACACACACACACACACACACACACACACACACACACACACACACACACACACACACACACACACACACACACACACACACACACACACACACACACACACACACACACACACACACACAATAAACACAGTGACATCACCAGGGCTTGACATTAACACACGCAGTGGTGTGTGACACAGTCCCTCCTACTAGCCACTTCGGCATGTCGGAGTTTATATATAATATACACCGATCAGGCATAACTTTATGACCAGGTGAAGAAGTGAATAACAGCAGGAAAAATGGGCAAGCGTAAGGATTTGAGCGAGTTTGACAAGGGCCAGATTGTGACGGCTAGACGACTGGGTCAGAACATCTCCAAAACTGCAGCTCTTGTGGGCTGTTCCCGGTCTGCAGTGGTCAGTCTCTATCAAAAGTGGAGGACCAGTGGAGAACCGGCCACAGGGTCATGGAGGACCAGTGGAGAACCGGCCACAGGGTCATGAAGGACCAGTGGAGAACCGGCCACAGGGTCATGAAGGACCAGTGGAGAACCGGCCACAGGGTCATGGAGGACCAGTGGAGAACCGGCCACAGGGTCATGGAGGACCAGTGGAGAACCGGCCACAGGGTCATGAAGGACCAGTGGAGAACCGGCCACAGGGTCATGAAGGACCAGTGGAGAACCGGCCACAGGGTCATGGAGGACCAGTGGAGAACCGGCCACAGGGTCATGGAGGACCAGGACCAGTAGAGAACCGGCCACAGGGTCATGGAGGACCAGTGGAGAACCGGCCACAGGGTCATGGAGGACCAGGACCAGTAGAGAACCGGCCACAGGGTCATGGAGGACCAGTAGAGAACCGGCCACAGGGTCATGGAGGACCAGTGGAGAACCGGCCACAGGGTCATGGAAGACCAGTGGAGAACCGGCCACAGGGTCATGGAGGACCAGGACCAGTAGAGAACCAGCCACAGGGTCATGAAGGACCAGTGGAGAACCGGCCACAGGGTCATGAAGGACCAGTGGAGAACCGGCCACAGGGTCATGGAGGACCAGTGGAGAACCGGCCACAGGGTCATGAAGGACCAGTGGAGAACCGGCCACAGGGTCATGGAGGACCAGTGGAGAACCGGCCACAGGGTCATGAAGGACCAGTGGAGAACCGGCCACAGGGTCATGGAGGACCAGTGGAGAACCGGCCACAGGGTCATGAAGGACCAGTGGAGAACCGGCCACAGGGTCATGAAGGACCAGTGGAGAACCGGCCACAGGGTCATGAAGGACCAGTGGAGAACCGGCCACAGGGTCATGGAGGACCAGTGGAGAACCGGCCACAGGGTCATGGAGGACCAGTGGAGAACCGGCCACAGGGTCATGAAGGACCAGTGGAGAACCGGCCACAGGGTCATGGAGGACCAGTGGAGAACCGGCCACAGGGTCATGAAGGACCAGTGGAGAACCGGCCACAGGGTCATGGAGGACCAGTGGAGAACGGGCCACAGGGTCATGGAGGACCAGTGGAGAACCGGCCACAGGGTCATGGAGGACCAGTGGAGAACCGGCCACAGGGTCATGAAGGACCAGTGGAGAACCGGCCACAGGGTCATGGAGGACCAGTGGAGAACCGGCCACAGGGTCATGGAGGACCAGTGGAGAACCGGCCACAGGGTCATGGAGGACCAGTGGAGAACCGGCCACAGGGTCATGGAGGACCAGTGGAGAACCGGCCACAGGGTCATGGAGGACCAGTGGAGAACCGGCCACAGGGTCATGGAGGACCAGTGGAGAACCGGCCACAGGGTCATGGAGGACCAGTGGAGAACCGGCCACAGGGTCATGGAGGACCAGTGGAGAACCGGCCACAGGGTCATGAAGGACCAGTGGAGAACCGGCCACAGGGTCATGAAGGACCAGTGGAGAACCGGCCACAGGGTCATGAAGGACCAGTGGAGAACCGGCCACAGGGTCATGGAGGACCAGTGGAGAACCGGCCACAGGGTCATGAAGGACCAGTGGAGAACCGGCCACAGGGTCATGGAGGACCAGTGGAGAACCGGCCACAGGGTCATGGAGGACCAGTGGAGAACCGGCCACAGGGTCATGGAGGACCAGTGGAGAACCGGCCACAGGGTCATGAAGGACCAGTGGAGAACCGGCCACAGGGTCATGAAGGACCAGTGGAGAACCGGCCACAGGGTCATGAAGGACCAGTGGAGAACCGGCCACAGGGTCATGGAGGACCAGTGGAGAACCGGCCACAGGGTCATGGAGGACCAGTGGAGAACCGGCCACAGGGTCATGAAGGACCAGTGGAGAACCGGCCACAGGGTCATGAAGGACCAGTGGAGAACCGGCCACAGGGTCATGGAGGACCAGTGGAGAACCGGCCACAGGGTCATGAAGGACCAGTGGAGAACCGGCCACAGGGTCATGAAGGACCAGTGGAGAACCGGCCACAGGGTCATGGAGGACCAGTGGAGAACCGGCCACAGGGTCATGAAGGACCAGTGGAGAACCGGCCACAGGGTCATGAAGGACCAGTGGAGAACCGGCCACAGGGTCATGGAGGACCAGTGGAGAACCGGCCACAGGGTGATGGAGGACCAGTGGAGAACCGGCCACAGGGTCATGAAGGACCAGTGGAGAACCGGCCACAGGGTCATGGAGGACCAGTGGAGAACCGGCCACAGGGTCATGGAGGACCAGTGGAGAACCGGCCACAGGGTCATGGAGGACCAGTGGAGAACCGGCAGTCAGGGTGCCCATGCTGACCCCTGTCCACCGCCCAAAGCATTGTCCGATTCCGGTTTGATCATAAAAGGCTGATCAGTTTCTGTCATGTTCAGGTGTGTGTGTGTGTGTGTGTGTGTGTGTGTGAGGTAATCGGAGCTGCTAACACAAGCTCTTGAAGCTCCGCCCTCTTACTGAAAGGGGGCAGGGAGCAGCAGCTCATTTGCATTTAAAGAGACACACACAAAAATAGTTTTTGCTCACCCTCAAAAAGTGACAATTTTAACATGCTATAAAAATGATCCGTGGGGTATTTGCGCTGAAACTTCACACACACTCTGGGGACATCAGAGACTTACCTTACATCTGGTAAAAAGGGGCATAATAGGAGAATAATTCCAGGAAGTTGGAAACTTTCCATGAGAATTAACGGGAATAACGGGAAAATCTGCAAGATGCTTTTTTATATATTTTTTATATATCTTATGTATGAAAGATTTCTCATTTTCCCTTGTTGTTTTTGTAGAAGACCTATATTAAACTAAAACAATCAATATAACATCTGCTGAAGAGTTACTGAAAGCATCACTGCATTGCTCACCCGTCGTGGTTGTACTGGTTAATGACGGAGATGGTGCGAGGATGAAGATGGATCCTCAGGAAATCTGACCACACCCTCACGCTTCCCTCCAGCCTATAGGATCTCTGGATCCGCTCCAGACTGCTGTTCACCGTCTCCATGGCAACACTCGCTCCTGCGCCGCTCACTTCAGGAAAATAAACACTATTCTCAACCAATAAACATGCAGAACATTTTCATCCCTTTGGTAATCATATATAAGTGGGATATTTAATAAGCAAAGAAAATGTAGGATGAGAGTTATTTTTTCGGTTAGATGGCAATAATAAGAGGGATTGATGATGTCAGCTCACAGGGAAGTCACTTCAGAGGTTATTACATTTTAATAAAGAAAAGAATAAAAGGCCAATGATGTTTTTCTTTAGAATAACATGAAGTCATCATTCCTGTCAGTGTTATTTTAGTAGCATTGATTATTATATTATAGTTTATGGAAATATTTAGATTGAGATTTGATTGTTATATTGTCTGTTTACACTATAGCTTTAGTTTGTTTTAGTAATTTTGTTGTGTGTTTGTTTGTTTTTATTAGTTTTATTCGATGTCTAATCAATTTTATTATTTTTGTTATTTTAGTACTTAAAGTTTGAATTAGATTTTATTTTTATTCTGTTTTCCCTATAATTTTAGTTAGAAATTGTATGTTTTTATTAGTTTTATTTCTTTTTTTAATGTCAGTATAGTTTTTATTAATTTGATTTATTAGTTTGGGTTATTTTAGTGCTTAAGGTTGAATTTAATTGGTCTGTTTTCACTATAATTTTAGTTCGTTTTAGATATTTTGTTGTGTTTTTGTCCTTTTTTTATTAGTTAAATTAATTTGATTTGTTTCGGTTATTTTAGTACTTCAAGTTTGAATTAAATATGATATATTTTCAGTTTTTTACTATAATTTTAGTTGTGTTTTTGTCATTTTTATTAGTTTCATTTGATGTCTAATAAATTTTATTAGTTTCAGTTATTTTAGTACAAGTTTGAATTCAATTTTATTTTTATATTGTCAGTTTTCACTATAATTTTAGTTAATGTTTAAGAAAATGTGTTTTTTTTGTCATATTAACTAGTTTTATTTTCTTTAAATGTCAGTAGTTTTTTATTAATTAGATTTATTAGTTTTAGTTATTATAATACTTTTAGAGCTATTTAATTTGTATATTTTCACTATAATTGTTGTTAGTTTTAGACATTTTGTTGTGTTTTTGTCATTTTTGTATTAGTTTTTTTAATATGTGTTATTAATTAATTTTTTTTAAACGAAAATGAGAAATGTTGCAACTAACTTTTTTATTTTTATAAGTTTTATTACATTTTTTCCAGTTAGCATTTATTTAGTTTCACGTAACGATGATGGTTTTAGTTAAAGCTAATAACCCTGTGTCAAGATCATGGGTTTGACCCCCAGTGAATGCATGAACTGATAACACACACACACACACACACACACACATTTAACATTAGTGGCTTTAGATACACAATCTGTCGAAGGCATGGATGTTCACACTCAGAGCAGAAACACAACTTCAGGCTTGAAACGGCTCATTCTGAGTTCATACACACCTGAGCCACGATCCAGCGCAGAGGAAGGACACGTGTAACCTGGATCTGCCAGTAAACCTGCCGTCTAGACACACACACACACACACACACACCTTCAGAAGTGTCACTCTTGCGTTCAGAATCCCTCATTAATGCACTCACACTCACATCCAGATTGTCCAGATCCTGCAGGAAAGGGTTTTTGGTGGGAGGACTTTCTTTATGGGTCATGATCTCTCCTTCCCTACGAGTGGAGAAAACACAGCTCTGAATTACAGCCCATAATCAACACATCAGAGTAGAAACACACACAGAAACATAAAGCTGTGTTGTACCATGTGAAGGTGGTGTTCTCGTTCTCTGTGTCGTACAGACTGCCCTGCTTCCTCAGCGTCTGAAGACTTCCTGAAGATATCAACACACACAACACACACATCAACAACACACACACACACACACACACATCACACACATCAACAACACACACATCACACACATCAACAACACACACATCACACACATCAACAACACACACATCACACACATCAACAACACACACATCACACACATCAACAACCCAGACATCACACACATCAACAACACACACATCACACACATCAACAACACACACACATCAACAACCCAGACATCACACACATCAACAACACACACATCACACACATACATCAACAACCCAGACATCACACACATCAACAACACACACATCACACACACACATCAACAACCCAGACATCACACACATCAACAACACACACATCACACACATCAACAACACACACACATCAACAACCCAGACATCACACACATCAACAACACACACATCAACAACACACACACATCACACACATGAACAACATACACATCAACAACACACACATCACACACATCAACAACACACACATTACACACATCAACAACACAACACAATACTGCATTCATAAAATACACCAACCATCATAGCTAGTATTACTTTGATAAATGTGTATGTGAACGTTAACTAAAGCGACTTACAAGAGAGGAATAAGTCAAGGAGTCCAGGTGTAACACACACACACACACACACACACGCATCATAAATGAGTGTCGTCTCAGAGCGTCAGGTGTAACACACACACACACACACACACACACACACTAAACGCTGTCATGTTCTCTTGCATTGGGATGCTAGTGTTTGGGAACACAAATCATGTGAGACGCTTCTGGAGGACACACACACGCGCTTCTGGAGGAATACACACACACACACAGACGCTTCTGGAGGACACACACACGCGCTTCTGGAGGAATACACACACACACACACACACACACACACACACAGACGCTTCTGGAGGAATACACACACACACACGCGCTTCTGGAGGAATACACACACACACACACACACACACACACAGACGCTTCTGGAGGAATACACACACACACACAAACGCGCTTCTGGAGGAATACACACACACACACACAGACGCTTCTGGAGGAATACACACACACACACACACACACACGCGCTTCTGGAGGAATACACACACACACACACACACACACACAGACGCTTCTGGAGGAATACACACACACACACACACACACACACACACACAGACGCTTCTGGAGGAATACACACACACACACACAGACGCTTCTGGAGGAATACACACACACACACACAGACGCTTCTGGAGGAATACATATACACACACACACACACACACTTCTGGAGGAATTAAACCCAATCATTCTGAACACAGACTTTGACTCGGGAATTTCAGAGCCACCAAACCAACATCTGAGATGCTGCGACGCCATTGGTCCGCTGGGTAGGCCAGTTATCCAATCACAGCCTCCGCTGAGGCAGTCACATGAGCGTTTGAGGGATTTATTCAGTAAACGTGTTCCCATCCAAAAAAATGTATTCGCCTCATCTGAGTACATATGTTTTTTTTTTGCACATTTCTAGAATTTAAACGCTGTATACATCCAGTGTTTTTATGCGATATCCCAATATCTGCATAAAATAGGTGGATGGAAACACAGCAAATGTCATCATCAAAATGCAAAAACATAATTAAAGGGGTCCTATCTGATGTCCCCAGAGTGTGTGTGTGACGTTTTAGCTCAAAATACCCCACAGATCGTTTTTATAGCATGTTAAAATGGTCACTTTTTGAGGGCGCTGTTTTTGTGTGTGTCCCTTTAAATGCAAATGAGTTTTCGGGAAGAGGGCGGAGCTTCAAGAGCTCACATTAGCAGCTCTGATCACCTCACACACACACACACACACACACACACACACACACACACACACACTGAACATGACAGAAACTGTTCAGCCTTTTATGATCAAACCGGAGTCGGGCAATGATGGAGAGACTCCAGAAGAAGAGAAAACATGTAGAACGAGATGGAAAGGATAGTTGATGAGTTTATGTGACTGATTAGCATATTCTGTCGTGATAATCTATAAATCGCAAAATCGTGAGCTGATAGAGATGATCATCAAAACCAAACAATGTTTTGGTTTTTGGCAGAGTATCCGAGGCACGAGCTGTACAGGCCCCACCCTCTTCTGGACAGGGGGCGGAGCAGCAGATCAATTTGCATTTAAAGAGACATGCACATGTTTTTGGGTCCGCTCAAAAGGTGGGCGTGTCGTACCTTTGAGGTCCATGGCGATGAGTCTGGGGGTGTATGTGGTGTGTCCGGCCAGCGTGCGGCCCTCTCTGAACAACACATCACTCTGCAGCTCTCCCGCCGGCACCACCGCGTCATAGACCAGACCCGCATCCTACACACACACACACACACACACACACGCTTTACTAGGGCAGAGACTGTATTAAAGCCACCATCATAAATAATGAAATAAGAATAGTCCATTTTGAGAATTTCAGAGAGGCTCTCTAAAGCCACGCCTCCTCCAAGGTGTATTTTGACCAGTGTTAAATTCGTTGACGAATAATTTTCGTCAACAACCTTTTTTCACTGACGAAAACGAGACGATAACTAAATAAAAACTAGTGTTGGATGACAAAACTATAACGAAAATTAACTGTCATTTTCGTCAACAAATAAAAACGAGACGAAAAATCCACGCATCCCCAATCCAGCTCCAGAGCGGCTCACGATCAATGAACATTAACGCACATTTATGCCAGGCTATTGTTTATGAACTAATGCTGATGAATAATGACAATGTTTACTTTCCGATGTTTATATAGTAATGTGTTTTAGACGGTTGTATCAATGTATATTTTATCTCCTGAACTTGAATGAGCTCCTGCTACTGCAATAGAGGCGCAGACATTTCAAAATAAGAGTCCCGGTGTATTTACAGCTTGTTTATAATTAAAAGTCACGCATTATATATGCGTTTTTGGTTACACAATAAACTGTATTTAATTTAATTCCCATTTAATTCATAGTCAGGAGTAAAGACCAGTATTTGACACATATTCAATAAAGTATCAGGGTTATAATAGTTCACTAAAACCATTTAAAAAGAAACGTCATTACTTGAAATTAAATAAATGTTAACTGAAATAAAAAAATAAAATAAACAAACTTATTTGAAGCTTTAGCTTAACATGATATACTGACTAAAACAGAAATACAAAGTTATAAAAACTATATAGATGTTTTTAAAAAAAGTGAATTGAGCTCTTTCGTGTATTTTTAATGTCAAAAACAAAATGATGTCAAAATGTCAGTTCAAGTGACAGTCGGTTATGTAAGGCTTAAATGCTTAATGTATTAAAATTTAGCTAAACTCATTAGATTTTAGGAGACTGAATCTACTGTAGATTTAGTCGACTAAAATCTTATGATGTTTAGTCGAATAAAACTAGACTAAAACTAAAAACAATTCAGGAGACTAAAATATGACTAAAACTAAATGGCATTTTAGTCAAAAGACTGACTAAAACTAAATCAAAATTTGCTGTTAAAATGAACTGATTTTGACAGGACATCCTATCAGTGCCCGCTCGGGCCGAATGCAACGATTGGACAGATTTGTATTTGTCCTGAGACTTCCACAGTAACTGCTGTTAGGATGTGAAGAGAGTTTCAACCAGAATAACATGGCCTAGTCTAGCATTAAAGGATTAGTTCACTTTTAAATAAACTTTTGCTGATAATTTTCTCACCCCCATGTCATCCAAGATGTCCATGTCTTTCTTTCTGCAGTCGAAAAGAAATGAAGGTTTTGGATGAAAACGGTCCAGGGTTTTTCTCCATATAATGGACTTCAGCCATAACTTCCGGCAAGTGAGGTCAAATTAGATTGTGGTCATAGATGTATACGTAGATGCCTCGTTAGCGAATGCACGGATCAGTAGAATGAGGCATCTACTATCGATATATCTATGACCACAATCTAATTTGACCTTACTTGCCGGAAGTTATGGCGGAGCTCAGAGATGATCGCGTTCGTCTTTTAAGAGGCAAAATAATATCATAAATACTGCTGGGTTTCTCTCAGAAACTGATGGTTTGGCTAGATAAGACCCTTATTCATCATCTGGTGTCGTTTAAAGCTGTACTGAAACTGTCATTTGGACCTTGAACCGTTTGGAGCCCATTGAAGTCCATTATATGGAGAAAAACCCTGGACTGTTTTCATCCAAAACCTTCATTTCTTTTCGACTGCAGAAAGAAAGACAAGGACATCTTGGATGACATGGGGGTGAGTAAATGATCAGCAAAAGTTTATTTAAAAGTGAACTAATCCTTTAAATCAGGGTACTGAATAATGACCATGTTTACATATTTGTGCTGTAAAATCATACATTAATGCATCATCTACTTCAAACTTCATTGTGTTTTAGACATTTCCCACAATTTTACTGCACTCTAGCTGTAGTAACCAATGGTAGAAACCCAGTCCCTATATATGTTTACCAGTCATTCTTCTTTTAAAATTTAATGTATTCGCTATTAAACAAACTCACCTGTAAATTCCACCAATGCGTCCCGACAAAGTTGGAATAATGTCCCAGCTGGAGAGTGACTACCTCCCTGCACATGCCGCTCATGACGCCCGCTAGATATTAAAACATCTTCATCATTAGTTTAGTGAAAATGAACATGATATTTCTCATGATGTGCTCGGAAAACACACTGTTAGCGAGTACACACTAACTTCCGCGTCCCTCTGACAGGCCTCCGCCGTGATTGGCTGTCGTGGCGCAGGCAGCGTTGTGATTGGCTGAGGGAGCTGTCGCTCAGCTGCGGGGTAGTTCGGTTGCACTGCGCCTGACTCGCACACATGTGCGGCGCTTTTAGTAAACAACACGGGTTGCGTTCGAGAGGCGTCGACGAGAATCACGTGACCTCGCGCGAGAATGATTCACCTGCGGACTGACTGTCGCACCTGTACGAGTGTGTGACCACCACAGCGATCCTGCTCGAGTCTCACACACTCCTCACCTCTTATTAGCGCTTATAATATTCCATATACATTGATTATATTCACCTAAATGGAGTGTCAGGTAAGAAACGGCGTTTTGCTTTCATTCTCAGACTTCATGTGAAATGATCTCACGCCAGAGTTGGTGTTTAAGCCTCATCTGAGGTGTTTTAAGAGCTTTAAATTATTAATTCCCCTTGGGTTAAAGTGTAGTGAAGGCGTGTTGGTCGGTGTTGTGTTTATTTCTGATGTATTTGTGCTAATTTCCGTGTGTTCAGGTTGAACTGGTGTCACTGCATTACTCATTCCGCTCAAAGAGTGACTCAGAGTTACACACTTAACAGGGAAGTGTGTGTGTTGTTACGTGCTGACACACACACACACACACACACACACACACACACACACACACACACACACACACACACACACACACACACACACACACACACACACTGTATCCAGTGTTGAGGAAAACGTCACCTTTAAAAGTAATGTTACAATATTGTACAAAAAGGTAACGAATCGCGGTACTTAGTTACTTTTTATGGAAAGTAATCCGGTACGTTACTTTTACGTTACTTTCTCTGACCTCGGCAAATGTGATGTTTATCTAAAGTAATTTTTGCCTATTCCTATAGTTGAATTAGATCATGTCAGCAGGAAATACTTTGCTTAATTATTAAACGCATATCTGTGTAATTTAATGCGTAATAAAGTGAGATAAAAACACAACTGGAAAGAAACAGCTATTATCGACTGAATCATGCCCGTAGGCAGGGGGTGGTTCGAACAAAGTTTTTTGTATTAAACAGGTGTTCTTTTAAGTAATGATGGCCAATAATTTGAATCCGGACCTCTGTATTTTTCAGATGTGGCTATATAATAAATGTTGTGAAATTGCCTATAGTATTACTTTAATGCAGCAGATATTGCACAGCACCAGATCTTCTCATCTGAGCTGCGATCTGTCACCGCTCGTCAACGGCAAAATATTTAAGAGGACCAATCAAAACAAAGTAGGCGGGCTTTATGTTCACTGAAGATGCTGAGCGCGAATTCCAGCGCGACGCTTCAGTAAACGCTCATAAAGTGCGAGATAAGATGCAAGTAGCTAAACTAAACATTTCATATTTGGCAACTGTTTTAGGAACGAAATGTTAAACTACCGATACAAATACTCAGCCAAACTAATAAACCTTTGTCTAATTTTGCCCATTTTAATTTAAAATTAAATAGGTATATAGATACATATATAATTTACGTGATTTAATGTAGCAATTAGCATCTGTCAATGTGAGAGGACAAGAAACATTAACAAATCCATTTTCTTCATATGATGCATACGATTAATAATGAATGTGTACATATTGTGAATTAATTTTTTTTTTTAAATCTTAGAACGTGATTAATAAAAAAAATTCTAAATATAAATTGACCCTATGTTTTGTTGACTGCTTTAGGAGGGGAAGAGAGGGCAAGATCAGGAGAATGAGAGAAAAAGAAAGAGTGATGGAGATGAGGAGAGAGAGAGCAGGAATTGATAGATCATCTATATTGCCCACTGACTTAGTTTTAAAGCTATTTCTCATACATTTTTTGGCCTTCAAACGTCTTAAAATGCACAGATGTAGATCAGAGAAATCAACATTTTCTCGGGGGAGCATGACCCCAAACCCTTCTAACTACTTAGTGTGTGTGTGTGTGTGCAGCAAAGTGTAGGCCAAATAATTAAAGCACCTTTGTTTTCTGACCAATTATACGTTAGTGACTTCTTCAAAACTTCATGTTTCGCAACATGAAACAAACATGTTAGCTTAATAGTTCTGTCACGTGAATGTGTGATTTAAAGGCGGCATGAAATCAAATTTTACAATTCGTTTTTTTTATATTTAATATTGTAGTGTTCACTATAACTGATTTATCTGTGCACTTCATTAATTAAAAAAAAATAATTTACCCTTCTAATCTTTAATCAAATACGTTAACGTTCTCTCCCCCATTGAAACGACTTCTCTTCTCTCCCGGTCATGTGCTATGGTGCGAGGGCGGGGTTATGGTGTGAGGGCGGGGTTATGGTGCGAGGGCGGGGTTATGGTGTGAGGGCGGGGTTGTGGCGCGAGGGCGGGGTTGTGGCGCGAGGGCGGGGTTATGGTGCGAGGGCGGGGTTGTGGCGCGAGGGCGGGGTTGTGGCGCGAGGGCGGGGTTATGGTGCGAGGGCGGGGTTGTGGTGCGAGGGCGGGGTTGTGGCGCGAGGGCGGGGTTGTGGCGCGAGGGCGGGGTTGTGGCGCGAGGGCGGGCTGTGGCGCGAGGGCGGGCTGTGGCGCGAGGGCGGGGCTTGGGCGCGAGGGCGGGGTTGTGGCGCGAGGGCGGGGTTGTGGGCCGAGGGCGGGGCTGTGGCGCGAGGGCGGGGTTGTGGCGCGAGGGCGGGGTTGTGGCGCGAGGGCGGGGTTGTGGCGCGAGGGCGGGGTTGTGGCGCGAGGGCGGGGTTGTGGCGCGAGGGCGGGGTTGTGGGCCGAGGGCGGGGCTGTGGCGAGAGGACGGGGTTGTGGCGCGAGGGCGGGGCTGTGGCGCGAGGACGGGGCTGTGGCGCGAGGGCGGGGTTGTGGCGCGAGGGCGGGGTTGTGGCGCGAGGGCGGGGTTGTGGGCCGAGGGCGGGGCTGTGGCAAGAGGACGGGGCTGTGGCGCGAGGGCGGGGCTGTGGCGCGAGGACGGGGCTGTGGCGCGAGGGCGGGGTTGTGGCGCGAGGGCGGGGTTGTGGCGCGAGGGCGGGGTTGTGGCGCGAGGGCGGGGTTGTGGCGCGAGGGCGGGGTTGTGGCGCGAGGGCGGGGTTGTGGCGCGAGGGCGGGGTTGTGGCGCGAGGGCGGGGTTGTGGCGCGAGGGCGGGGTTGTGGCGCGAGGGAGGGGCTGTGGCGCGAGGACGGGGCTGTGGCGCGAGGGCGGGGTTGTGGCGCGAGGGCGGGGTTGTGGCGCGAGGGCGGGGCTGTGGCGCGAGGGCGGGGTTGTGGCGCGAGGGCGGGGTTGTGGCGCGAGGGAGGGGTTGTGGCGCGAGGGCGGGGTTGTGGCGCGAGGACGGGGCTGTGGCGTCTCTCAGAAACCTGTCACTGATCGTAGAAATATGGTGGTTAGTAGGGCTGTCACGATTATGAAATTTGGCTGACGATTAATTGTCCAATAAATAATTGCAATTATGACGATTAATTGTCTGTTTTAGGGCTTTGGCGATTAATTGCCTGTTTTAGGGCTTTGTCGATTAATTGTCATACAAATTGTTGTGATTATTTAATTGAATCCCTTGTAAGTTGTCACTTGCAATAACACATTAATACACTTAAAACCTTTAAATATTAAAGTAATTTAATCAATGAAAAATATGTATCTTTCAGAAATGTGTACATTTAAAGAAACAATGTAAATGTATATGAAAGTATAAATAATAGAAACAATCACCATAAATTTACCATAACACATAAAGGACTGTCAATATCTCATTCCAAACTAAAGTAAAATATAAATATATTTTACAACTTTGAAAATTCTGTAAATAACAGAAACAATGAATCACAAATATAAACTATGACCATAACAGAACAGGCCATAAAAATCAAATTCTGAAATAAAAACAATCATGCTCCTTAATGGCTTGGTAGATTACGGGAAAGAAACACTAGCATGTTGACTTTTTCTGGCTTAAGACAGCATCTAACTGGGGTGACAATGTTGCCAGCTGTACTGAACATTCTTTCAGAAGCAGTACTTGTTGCACATATGCACATGTAGGCTACTTTCTCGCCAACTTGGAAATTAAAGGAAACCTATGTATGACACGCCAATTCGCTATGCCATTTTGGAGTGCTATCAAGACGCATAATCGCTTTTTAACGTGTTTATCAACGCCGTTTCATTCTATCCCCCTACACTGCCCCTACCCATCACACACACACACACACACACACACACACTTAAACCTAAGCCCCTAAACCTACCCATCACAAGAAACATTCTGCACTTTTACATTTTCAAAAAAAAAGCATAATTTAGTATGTTTATAAATCCATTTACATTCACGCGGAATCACACGGCGTAGACATACACGCGGAGATGATGGTTCGTTTCGGCGTACACATACAAGCGGAATCACACTGCGTAGACATACACGTGGAGATTATGGTTTGTTTCGGCGTACACATACACGCGGAATCACACTGCGTAGACATACACGTGGAGATTATGGTTTGTTTCGGCGTACACATACACGCGGAATCACACTGCGTAGACATACACGCGGATAGCTCAAAATGCGTACTGATAACACGCCATTTGGCTTTAGAAAGTTAAGCAAAGCCATGATGTCATGTTGATTGGCGTTGTCGTTTTCGGCTTTGAAACTAAATCCATCTTTGTTGAATAACTGGGCTGCTCTAACTCAGGATGGAGAAATCAACAGGGCAATATAATTTGAACGTAATGCTCAGCGTAATGAATTCAGAGGGAGACCGGTAGAAGTAGAGTGCTGCAGGTACGTCGTTCATGAACGAATGATTCTTAATATGACTCGGGACTACCGAGTTGTCTCAGAGAGTGATCCGTTCATTTTGTTGGCCGCGCGTGTGCGCAAAATCCCATAGGTTCTGTACATGAAACAGAAAATGTTAGTTCATCCCTCGAGTTCGGGTTGAGTCTTTCGTTCTTCCTGTCAGTCCTATAGTAGACTATGCTGTCAGAACCGGAAAGAGAAATTATTAGTTCATCTTTCGAGGTTCGCATTCCGCGGGGTCCGAGTCTTTCGTTCTTCCTGTTATGCTGAAATGACTCAAATTTTTTTTTTTTTTTTTCATTTTGCTGAACGAGATTCAAAGATCCGAGTCTGTAAAATGATCCGAACTTCCCGCTACTAACTACAGGGCCCCCTTGTGTCTTCTAATAGTGGGCAATAATAACGATCACCTGTAATGACCGCGATTAGACCAATAGGGCTCGGGCGTATGACGTCATTACTTTGCGTGGCGGCCATGTTGATGGCCTCATTTGCTGCTACTCGGACTACTGCGCACTGTTTATAGACGTGCTCCCTCTCAGTCGTGTGTCTTAATTTGGCGTTATTATTGGAAACCATGGTAAACCGTTGCTGCATTGTGGGGTGTAACACTAGATCACATAATCGCCATGGGAAAAAGTTCGAAAATGGATTAACTGAGTCGTCGGCTCGCTTGGATCGCGCTTGTAAGACAAACTGTTACCTGGGGATATGGTGTTGGCTGATCGCGGCTTTGACATAAAGGACAGTGTGTGGGACTTATGTGTGCCGAGGTAAAGATCCCTGCTTTCACAAAAGAACGCTGTCAGCTGATGCAAGAGATGTGGGGAGCACAAGAAAAAATGCCCACCTCCGAATTCACGTGTAAAGGGTGATTGTAACCGTCCGCAACAAGTACACTATTTTGTCAGATAAAGTACCGATTCACATGGTGTTGCCAAGCAAGGACGAAGACATGACATTCCTCTATAAGATTGTGTATGTATGTTGTGCTCTGACAAACATGAGCCCTAGCGTTGAAATAAAATAAATGTGCATTAAATACAGCCATAAGTGTCTGTTGCATCCATACCCACAATCTTCAAAATAAATATACTTAAATCAATATAATGTGCAAAAGCAAGAAGTGTCACACAATCGCAATAACCGTATAATGTGCAAAAGCAAGAAGTGTCACACAATCAGATATTTTTCAGTGTTTATTTGCAAGTAGTGCAACCCGAGAACACAGAACGGTGCAGAATGCTTCAAGGTAAAAGGTTAACGTTACATAGGCTTCATGGTCTGCAGCTCCTGAACCCATCCATTTGTGAACTGCAAATTTCATATGAATCCAAACCGTTAATAGTTCCAATTTTGTCCATATACCGGTCCCTGGCTTCCCTATTTAACGTATCCCTGTAAATTCCACATCCTTTTCGGGATTTTAACATAGTTTTTCTTTCTCCCAACTCTGCTTCTCCTCGTTCGATTTGCTGTATGTTTACATTCGCGAGGCCATCAACATGGCCGCCACGTCCCAGAATGCAACGCAGCGCCCGAGCCCTATTAATCGCGATCAAACGATTATTTTTATAATCGTGACAGGTCTAGTGGTTAGCTGCATTTTTCTCGTTGTACACAAAACCTTCTTCAGGAAGGACTTGAGGCAAAAAGAGTGAAATATATAAGAAATAAAAGCTTTTTTTATGTAAAAATTACTCGGACGAACAGCTTGTCGTGGCTGCTCGCACTGAGGAATGCAGCGGGTGTAAAGGGAGATTATATAAGGGAGAGCTGAGAAAAAAGTTTTACAGAAATAAAGCCATAAAAGGCTTAAAATAAGTGAAATCTGTAGCATAAACCAGCGAAAAGTGAGGAAATATGCTCAGTAACATATATAGAAAAGATTTAGAGAGAAAATACATTTATTTAAGAGATAGATCGAGTTTTTCTCCACAACTGAGTGCAAACTTCAAATCCATTTTGTTAGCAACGCCCAACGATCCAATTAATTCCCGAAGGACGAAATCAAGCCCCGCCCTACATTTTTTCTAATTTCAGAAGCCGTTTCACTCGGACATACGTCACAATAAGGAGAAAAAGACCATCTCAACTTCCGTTTCACGCCGACTTTAAACTTTATGGGGAAGTTTTGATTATCCATGCCAAATAACAGTGTGTGTTTGGACTGAAAAAGGTGGTACATGATCTCGGTTAGTAATTTGACAACAATGTAGTAAACATGATGTGAAAAAGGTCCACTTTTTGGTCCCCCCCCCCCTTTTCACTATGTCATTTTGAGATGATCTGCATTTTCAGAAGGGACTGACAGATGTTTGAAATCACTCTGTGTGTGTGTGTGTTTAGGACAGTGGAAATGTGCAGCGTTTATATCCATCCTGAGCGGTTCTGAACACACACCATGATGGAGAATCCCGAGAGCGAGAGCGCTGTGGATCTGACCCGGCCGGATGCAGGTGACCGGGGGTCCGACAGCCGGACGGAGAGCGCTGAGGACCTGGAGGAGCGGGACGACTGGATGGAGACGGAGGAGAATGATGCCGACGATGAGGAGGAGGAAGAGGAGGATGAGGAGGATGATGATGATGGTGGAGAGGAAGCGGTGCAGGAGTTCACTCCGAACGTGAGGATCGTGTGGCCGGCGGGACATGAAGCCCTGCAGATGCAGGAGATCCAGATGGAGAAGATTCCTCCGGGTGTGCAGAACGTCCACACACACACTCCTCAACACGTCCACACACACACTCCTCAACACGTCCACACACACACTCCTCAACACGTCCACACACACACTCCTCAACACTTCCACCCGCCCTGGATCGACCGCATAGACAAACCTGAAGGTAAACCAGATGTGTGTGAGACAGACCAATCAATTCAACACAACTCAATCCCTGAGCTAGTGTAAACAGAGGACGTCTTAATTACTGTATATATTACATTAATACATATCATGTGCACACAAATCACATGTGTAACTAATGCTGAATGGCATTATTACATGAGCAACATTCATTTATCATTATGGACATAAGTGCAGTCATTTCTGATTTTAGCAAAGGCAGTTTTGTGTAATATTTAAACTTTTTTAATGATCAAATGAGTTTTAACTGTTCAAATTATGATTGTGTTCTGGTTTATTTATTATGTTGACACTGAGACGTGATAAACTGTTATACTTTTTATTCATATTGGTTTTTATTTTTATATTTTCAATGAAATTTTAAAGTTTTTTGTTTTGTCATTTTTTTTTTAGCTTTTGTTTCTTTGAATGTGTTTATAGTTTCAGTTTAAGTTTGAGTTATTTTAGTACTAAATAAAATAATAGAATATAATAGAAAAGAGTAGAATAGAAAATAAAAGAAAATAATAGAAAATAAAAGAATATAAAAGAATAGAATAGAATAACAGAAAAGAGTAGAATAGAATAGAATATAATAGAATAGAATAGAATAGAATAGAATAGAATAGAATAGAAAATAATAGAAAAGAGTAGAATAGAAAAGAAAAGAAAAGAGTACAATAGAAAAGAAAAGAATAACATAGAAAAGAGTAGAATAGAATAGAATAGAAAATAATAGAATATAACGGAAAAGAATAGAAAACAGTAGAATAGAAAAGAAAAGAATAGAATAGAAAATAACAGAAAAGAATATAATATAATGGAATAGAATAGAATAGAATAACATAGAAAAGAGTAGAATAGAAAATAAGAGAAATAGAATAGAATAGAAAATAATAGATTATAACAGAAAAGAAAAGAGTAGAATAGAAACGAAAAGAGTAGAATAGAAAAGAAAAGAATAGAAAATAACAGAAAAAAATAGAATATAATTGAATATAATAGAAAAGAATAACATAGAAAAGAGTAGAATAGAAAAGAATAGAAATATAATATAATAGAAAATAATAGAATATAACAGAAAAGAAAAGAGTAGAATAGAAAAGAAAAGAATAGAATATAAAATGACAGAAAAGAATATAATATAATGGAAAAGAATAGAATAGAATAGAAATGTTGCCTTTAATAGCTGAAATAAAATAATTGTTTAAAATATTTTATCTTATTTCAGGCAACAATATTTTTTTCAAAACCTTATATTTTATATTTTTTCAGTTCCTGTTTATTTTACTTTTTTAAATTAAATACATTTTTTATTACATTAATTATAGTTTATTTAATTTTAAGTAACAAACAGTTTTTTTTTTACATAAGTTTTTGTATATTTTATATGATTTCAGTTCACGTTTATATTTTATTTTGAGTAACTTTTAAAAACATTTAAACACGTTTTTTTATATAATTAATTCAATTAATATTTATTTTTATTTCAAATAACACATTTTTTAAATACATTTAAAAAAAAATATTTGAGATGATTTCAGTTAATGTTTATATTATTTCAAGTTAAAATGAGTTTTCAGTCTTAGTGAACAGTAGTAACCCAGGGTCAGGTAGAGTGCATTGCAGTATTGTATAATAAGTTCTAAAGAGCTGATTTTGAGTGTGTCTCTCTGTGTCTCAGACAGTGTGTGTGTGGAGGTTGTGTGTGTGTGTGTGTGTGTAGCGGCCGCCGCCCTCGTGTTCCCGTTGCTGACGTGGGCGGGGTATAAGCTCCTCCCCTTCGAGGCCCCGCCCCTCCACAGCTCCGCCCTCAGGCTGGTCTACACACTGCGCTGTGCGTTCTTCGCCAGCTTCCCCATCGTGCTGGGTGAGGATCGGGAAAACACACACATGTGGAAACACAAAGTGTATCAGTCAGGGTTTCCGCAGGGTCTTAAAAAGTCTAGAATTTCAAAATCAAAATTTTAGGCCTTAAAAAGTCTTAAATTCGCTGAAGTATTGAGTTCTAGGTCTTAAATCATTTTAAACAGGTCTTCATTTTCCTGCGTCCATGTAACTCTTCCTCTAATGCTCACTGAAATGCTCCCATAGCGCTTTAGAATGTTTTTTAATTCTGGGTGTTGTAGTTCTTTCTTTCACTAGTCCATATATAGTTTGCTGTATTACGACTACAAATGAGACCAGCATGCATCTTATATTGCAGCCAATCAGCTTTGGTGTTATTGGCGCGAGTCTCTTTCGGATTGTACCACAGACACATAAAACAAATTTTATTCTTCAGATAATAGTCCTCCAGTTTTTCGCATCTCCGCGATTACTAAACACAACGAAAAATCAACAATGCATTTTTTGAGATCCTGCATAATTCGTAATTTCACCGCAAAATAATGGCAAGATTCCAAAATAAACAAGATTTATGCATTTTGTTTATTCTATTGTCATGTGTGACTATTGTGAATCTAACATAATACAGTAAATGTGGAGTCCTAATTATGCAAATTTCTGGAAATTACCACCACAAATACAGTCATTTTGATCTAAAAAATCACCAAAAAAATATCCTGGTGGGATTGAGCTATGGGGAAGTGCAAGTTTATCGATACAAGTTTATCGAATTGTTCAATTTGAATAAATAAATTTACTTTGCAAGTAATTTTGTGACTGCATTTCCTTTATAGGTCTTAAATTTCATTCATAATGGTCTTAAAAAGTCTTAAATTTGACTTGGTGAAACCTGCAGAAACCCTGTGGTGATTGTGTGTGTGTGTGTGTGTGTGTGTGTTTCAGGCGTGCTGGCCCAGGGCGTGTCCCGGCTGAAGTTCGGCTCGCTGAAGCCTCTGTTTGACGGGGCGTGGCAGAACCGCGAGGTCAGAGTTCACGGACTCTACGTCCGAGACTCCCTCCACCTGTTCCTGCTCTACTTCCTGCAGCTCGCCGTCACGGCCACATACGCCCCGCAGGAGATGCTCAAACTGGTGCCGCTGCTCACCGTCATCTTCGTGTTCGGCAGGTGTGTGTGTGTGTGTGTGTGTCGGGGGGGCTAGTCTAAAGACTTTCAAATGCAACGTTTACGTTATTGTGATACTGTTACGTTTAAATTGGAAGATGTTACTTTTAAGCCGTTTAAATGTTTAACCCTCTGGGGCTCTTCGAACCTTTCTGACCCGAATTTTTTTAAATAAATTTTTTTAAAAATCGTAGTTTTATCGGAATGGTCCGAAACTTGGTGACTCTATATGGAAACTCACACACACACACATTTTGATTTTGATGTTTTAGAGATCTTCACTGTTGAGTCTTTTTTTCTGCATTCTGGCTGATTTGTAGATTGTATGCACAAAAAAACTCTGTATTTTCATATTTTTGCCAATTTTCCATTAATTTCCTATGGGGGTCATTTTTGACCCGAAGGTCCTGAATGTGACTATTTTTTTTTACGACCACTTAGACTTTTCAAATCATGTCCCCAATTGTTTTGGGTGTTCATATACCAAGTACCAATAAAGTCACCAAGTTTCAGACCATTCCGATGAAGCTACGATTTTTTACATTTTTTTTATAAAACGCAAGATCCACTATAGTGGTAAAAATGTGCTATTGCGTGATAAAAATGCTCAATGTGTCCACCGGATGGCACTGATCTCATTTAAAAAATTGCTTTCATGAGGCCTAGGCTTGACTCTAAAATGAAATGCAGCTTTAATAAAAAATTATATATATATCAATTTTTTATTATATTCAATGGGAAAAAATGGGTCATAATTATTGCATAAATATTAATTATAATTTATAAAATTATCTCAAAACACCAAAAAAGAAAAGAAAAAATATTATTGAATAAAAATATATTTAATTGATTTTACTCAAATCTTTTTTATCTTAATTCCGCCCTCCGGGTCATTTTTGACCCGAAGGTCCTGAGTGTGACCCATAAATGAAGAACCCCAGAGGGTTAAATGTTACGTTTAAGGCCTGTTCACACGGGACGATTTTCGCGCACGATTTTCGCGCGCGTTTATCGCAGACGTTTAACACCGCGTTCTTAAACAAAGGGCGCCAGTGTGAGTCAGCACACTGACACGCAAAACGCCAGCCGTAAAAGCGTCATTTAAAAAAAAACGCCTTGGGATTGTTTATTTATTTTGACGCGGTGCGTTAAAAACTGTCCGACCAATGAGATCGGCGCTTCAGTTGACGTGCCTGGAGCTGCTGAAATTACAGTAAAACACCACTTGGTGGCGCTCAAGGACAAAACGCTCTTGCCGAGCACACACTGATCCGATGAAGAAGATGAGCTGCTAATGCTGCTAGCCAGTTAGCAAAAAAGTGTGAATGGTGTTGGCTCGTAAATACTGTCTCTCTTCTTCTTCTGTGTGACGAGAGTGTCAGACCAAGTGGCAAGTGACTTAAACTGCAGTTGATGGACTGGCCACTAGAGGCAGACTCCAGAAGGAGCAGAATCTCATTGAGCTCATGTTAAAATGGCCAACTTTACAGCAGAAGAACACATGTTTACAGTCTGGGACAAACTGTGCTTTTGGTCTATACGGCTAATGTTGCCCTTCATGACGACTGTGAGGGGGGGGTGTTTTAAAAACTCATTCGTTTATATTATATAAAGCCTTAAAGTTCTGCATAATTAAGGTCGTGGCCACTTTGAGTGACAGGTGGATTGCCGTTTGTCTGCTGTCTGTTAGTCACCTCAGCTCCGCCCACGTCCCGCCTCTTTGACCATTTTCAGTTATCCAGGAGGGACGCGCGATGACGATGCGTCCTGGCTGATTTGTAGATTTTATGCACAAAAAAACTCTGTATTTTCATATTTTTGCCAATTTCCCATTCATTTCCTACGGGGGTCATTTTTGACCCGAAGACCCTGAGTGTGACTATTTTTTTTTATGACCACTTAGACTTTTCAAATCCTGTCCCCAATTGTTTTGAGTGTTCATATACCAAGTACCAATAAAGTCACCAAGTTTCAGACCATTCCGATGAAGCTACGATTTTTTAATTTTTTTTTATAAAACGCAAGATCCACTATAGTGGTAAAAATGTGCTATTGCGTGATAAAAATGCTCAATGTGTCCACCGGATGGCACTAATCTCATTTAAAAAATTGCTTTCATGAGGCCTAGGCTTGACTAGGCCTCATCCTAGGCCAGCTCGACCTGACTTTACACTTCAAAACTGCTCTATGGGTGACGTCACGGACACTATGCCCATATTTTATTACAGTCTATGTGTCAGAAGCTTAAAGTGGCGCCACCTTGTGTACGGGAGCGGCTTCATCTACTGAATGTGCACGTTCACTCGCCGCATCGCCAGTGGAAATCGCTCGGGTGTGAACACGCCAAAAAACGTCTTGAAAAACACTGGCGATAAGTGTGTTCACACCAGACGCGACTTGCGTGAATAAATCGCACTATTTACGTGTAGTTGGACGCTTGAACATTTTCAGTTTACTCGCTTCATTCACGAGTGACATTCATTTCACAACAGACGTGAAGGTTTCTGCCAGCGGCTCGTCTCGTTGTGAAATGGCTGACATGATTGTTCTAAAATACGGCGAATAAGCTCAATTTGCCGGCTTTAGCTAGCTGTAGTCTCAATATGTAGAGCTCTAATTGAGTAAAGAGTGTTTTCTACAACTCACCAGACTGTCCGACGGTCCTTTTTATTCCTGTTTCTATAAAGTATGAAGATGTGTCGACAGCTCCGGGGATCCACATATGATTTATCCTCATTGTTGTCACTACTAGAGCAAGCTCCTGATTGGTTAACGCAGCGCGAATATCCGGCAATTTTTTAACTTGCGCGAATCGCGCGTCAAACGCTCAATTCTCGCCATGTCATTCGCGCGAACCGCAGAATGTCTTTTCGCGTCTTTGTGTTGACTGAACATGTAAATCACTCGCGCAAAACGCTTCATTCACGTCTGGTGTGAACGCACCGTTAGAATGCGGTTACATTGGAAAATGAGCCGTTTAAATGTAATATTTGCTTTATTGCGATGCTCTAAATCTCACATTATAATTATACGTTACATCGGAGAAGGGAGAGATTCTCAACTGTATGTGTAAGTAATAAATAGAAATGTTACGCGTTTGTTTCTTGGAGAAATGTTATTTTTAAGACTTAAATGTGACATTTACATTATTGCAATACTCTAAAATTAAATAACTAATTATACGTTACAATATTTGGGGAAAGGAAAGATTTAACTTTGTCTTTAAGTAAAATGTAATAGTAAAAATACATTTAAATGTAACATTTACACTGCAATTCTCTAAAATGACATCACTGATTTGTCACATGGTCCGAGGGGGAGATTTTCAACTAAATTTGCAAAAAATTCAATAAAATGTTCTTACTCGGAGGGGAAAGTGACATTTATATTATATGAATATATTATGTTGTATATTCAAAAAGTAACACTTTCCGACAACCATTCAGAAATCAACACGTTCAGTGGAGTGTGTTTAGCTGCTCGCTGAAGTGTGTGTGTGTGTGTGTTTGTGTGTGTGTGTGTGTGTGTGTGTGTGTGTGTGTGTGTGTTTGTGTGTGTGTGTGTGTGTGTGTGTTTGTGTGTTTGTGTGTGTGTGTGTGTGTGTGTGTGTGTGTGTGTGTATGTGCGCGCGTGTGTGCGTGTGTGCGTGCGTGCGTGTGTGCGTGCGTGTGTGCGTGCGTGCGTGCGTGTGTGCGTGCGTGTGTGTGTGTGTGTGTGTATGTGCGTGCGTGCGTGCGTGCGTGCGTGTGCGTGTGCGTGTGCGCGTGCGTGTGTTTGTGTGTTTGTGTGTGTGTGTGTGTGTGTGTGTTGTCCGTCCTCAGGCTGATCTACTGGGCCTGTGTGGCGTTGGGCAGCAGTGTTCGGGCTCTGGGCTCCGCGCTCTCCTTCCTGCCTCTGCTCGTCCTGCTGGGAGCAAACCTGTACTTCATTGGCTCAGCGAGCGGACAGGAGGCGGTCTTTGATGTGGCCCCGCCCACCACAGCCCCGCCCCCAAAACTCAGATGGTGGGGATGAACACAACAGAATCATCAGTTTAATAAAGGTGTGTGTGACTTTACTCCAGACGCCCACCTCTGTCCAGCTATTGAAGAAAGAGAGGGAGAAGAATGGGATGAAAGTCAATGTGTGTCATGTGACAGAACCGGTTTAACAGCTGTTCTTTCAGGATCTGACCTCAATACTCAGTGCATCTCAAAAGAAAGACACTATTTACAGCCATTTTAATGCACTGATCTCATGAAGGATTGTGACCACAGTCATAATACATTATAATAATTCATCTTTATCAAGTATAATGCATTAAAAAACAGTTTCAGATGTAACGAGGAATGCATTTGAACTTTGGGTACAATTATTGATGAAAATATATAACGCTTTATAACATACATTAAGGCTTTTACAGTATATTTTGTTATTAAATTATTTTATTAATTGTAATTTTCTATTGGTTCTGTTTTTTTTTTACCCATACTTGGGAAATACTGCAAATATTAAAAATGTTTTTGAATATTTTGAAATATTTGATGATAAAAACACTACAAATGAAATATTGAAATAGTTATTTTATCGTGTGAGTGATCTTAGACTGTAGTTTTGCAGCTGTGATCAACTATAAAGCTCATATTTGTACTCTTTTTCTTTTAGTAAATGTGTTCATTTGCATTATTTCATGACAATTAAACACATTTTCCTCCCTTAATGTTCATTATAGTTTTAAAAAACTTACTGTAATGTTAAAAATACTGTGTTTTGTTTAATAGTCACAGTTCAAGCATGAGGCTCTAAAACAGGCGTCTTCTTGAATAATTGTAACCATAGTTATAAAATATTATAATAATTAATTCTTATAAGTGTAATGCATTAAAAACAGGTTCAGATGTAATGAAGGATATGCAAATGTGACGCATTTGAACTTTGGGTACAATTATTTATGGAAATAACAGTATTTTTAATGCATTAATTATGACATGTAACGATGATGTCATGAATATATTTTAGAATGATGTCTTGCATTATTTCATGTCAATTAAACACTTTCCTCCATAAATGTTGATTACAGTTTAAAATAACTTAATCTAATGTAAAAAATCCTGTGATTTGTGCTTAATAATCGTCTTTTTTTAAAGCAAAGTGTCATTAATAACCCGGATATGTTGAATAATCGAGTGTTTGACTGAAGTATTGGATGTTTATGTGGTTGATATTGTCATGCTGTGATTATAAATGTTGATTTGTGCCATATTTCTCACATGTTTACTAATGTTTGTCCTAATGCCGTCTTGAATCTGATGTTTGTAGAAGATTTATGAATAAATGATGTTTGATTGACAGGTGTGTGAGTGTCAGATCCACAGTGAGACGTTTATGAGTTCATATTTTCATCTTTAGAGAAGGTTTATGAATAAATGATGTTTGATTGACAGGTGTGTGAGCATCAGATCCACAGTGAGACGTTTATGAGTTCATATTTTCATCTTTAGAGAAGATTTATGAATAAATGATGTTTGATTGACAGGTGTGTGAGTGTCAGATCCACAGTGAGACGTTTATGAGTTCATATTTACATCTTTAGAGAAGATTTATGAATAAATGATGTTTGATTGACAGGTGTGTGAGTGTCAGATCCACAGTGAGACGTTTATGAGTTCATATTTTCATCTTTAGAGAAGATTTATGAATAAATTATGTTCGATTGACAGGTGTGTGAGTGTCAGATCCACAGTGAGACGTTTATGAGTTCATATTTTCATCTTTAGAGATGGTTTATGAATAAATTATGTTTGATTGACAGGTGTGTGAGTGTCAGATCCACAGTGAGACGTTTATGAGTTCATATTTTCATCTTTAGAGAAGATTTATGAATAAATTATGTTCGATTGACAGGTGTGTGAGTGTCAGATCCACAGTGAGACGTTTATGAGTTCATATTTTCATCTTTAGAGATGGTTTATGAATAAATTATGTTTGATTGACAGGTGTGTGAGCATCAGATCCACAGTGAGACGTTTATGAATTCATATTTACATCTTTATTAGTCACAGGCGGTGGCAGAAACAGAATGATGTCAGAGTGTTTAAATGCGGTACAAATCCACAAAAAACCAGAAGAGATCCCTAAAAATATCAAAGTCACAATCCCTGAGGTCATTTCTCAAAACATCTGCATATCATTCACGATTAAAATTGGTCAAATAACTGATTATGCGAGCATTATGATGTCTAAAACAAAATGATGCTGTAAAAACTAAATCGATTTGTTCTGTGATCTACTGGCCAATCAGTTTGAAGTATAAAGGTGTAAAAAAAATCAATATGTAACATGTCTAAATCATAAGACAACATATTTTCATCCAGTCAGAGTTTGTGCAAAGGTTCAGGCACATGCGTGTCATCATTGCTGTAATCGTCCAATCAGGGGTCAGTGACCTCGTGTGTGCGTACTGTGAGGTCTCAGTTGATTGGCTCGTAGCCCGAGGATCGTGCCATCCTCTTGCGGACACAAACAAAGACTCCGCCCACAATGATGATGGCCAGAGGAGTGCCAAGTCCAACGGCGATGATGATGATGATTAACGCGGAGAAGGAGTCGGCCGGAGGATCGCCCATGCCCATTAACACAGTCCTGAGGAGACAGAGGTCAGAGGTCACACTAACACTGTTTAATATGAGGCTGTGACGTTCAGAGTCTGTTTGACGTTCAGACACTGATCTGTTTGTTTGACAGCTGACTCAACCAATCATGTGAGTTTGGGGGCGGGGCTATCTGTTTGACTGACAGGGGGCGTGTTCTTTAAACTGAACACATTTACTAAAATTAATGTAGTAAAAATATGAGCTTTATAGTTGATCACAGCTGCAAAACTACAGTCTGAGATCACTCACACGATAAGATCATCAATAAAAGAACTATTTCAATATTTCATTTGTAGTATTTTTATATCATCAAATATTTCAAAATATTCAAAAACATTTTTAATATTTCCCAAGTATGAGTAAAAAACCCCCAGAACCAATAGAAAAATTACAATTAATAAAATAATTTAATATGTAGTATTTTTTATATTTTCAATACAAATATTCGAAAGCAAACTTGAAATATTGTTTTATAATTTACTAACAGATATTAATCAGCAAATATGGGGAGAAAAGTTTATTATAAACCAAAATAAATAACAATAGAAAATTATAATTATATTAATTGTAAATTCATTATTATATAGTATTTTATGTATTATGTATTCAAATATTTTAAAATTGTGTATATTTTAAATCTTTTTTTATTCCTAAAAGATACAAATCGACTCGTATGAGAAAAAAGTATATGATGAAACAATAGAAAATTATAATTAATAATTTAATTTAATATTTATTTAACACATAGTATTTTTAATATTTTCAATTCAAATATTCAAAAGCAATTAAAAGTATTTTAATCAAAGACAATTACAATCAATAAAATAATTTAATATGTAGTATTTTTTCATATTCTCAATTAAAATATTTAAAAGCAAACCTGAAATATTGTTTTAATATTTTATCATTTATACTAATCAGCAAGTATGGGGAGCATGGTTTTATTATAAACCAAATGAAAATAACAATAGAAAATTACATACATACAATTATATTATAATAGTATTTACAATTTAAATATTATTATTTATTTTATATGATTATATTATATACTATATATTATTATAATTCATATTATTTTATATTTTTTAATATTTTATTATTAAGTATGAGTAAAAAAGTAAATGTAGAATCAATTGAAAATTACGCTTAATAAAATTGTTTTATATTTATTTAATACTTTTAAAAAAACAATTAAAAATATTAGTATAACCAAAGACAAATGCAATCAATAAAATATCAATTTAATATTTCTTTAGCATGTTATTATTTCCTAACAGAAAGGTGAATGATTAAAAGCAGCACATTTACCCCCGGTTTCACAGACACTGCTTAAGCTAATCCTAGACTAAAATGCATGTTTGAGCTGTTTTAACTGAAAGAATCTTGCACTGACAAATCTTAAAATATGTCAGTGGCATTGTTTTGTCTCAAGATGCACACCAGCAATGTTTTTTTCTTGGGCACGTTTATAAAAGTTACTTAAATGTCCTAATTGAACTAAGGCCTAATCCTGGCTTAGTCTAAGCCCTGTCTGTGAAACCGGGCCTTAATGTGTCAGTCCTGTGAATGTGAGCTCTCACCAGCTGATGTATCTGGTGTCGCTGTAAAAGGCCGGGTCTTGATCGACCCCGAAGCTGATGTTGAGGCCGGTGATCTGAGGATGCTCCCTGAAGAAGGCCCTGACCAGAGTGGACGCAGGGCTGCGGCTCACGGGCACCAGAGGAGAGTGTCTGCAGGGCGTGGCATCCTCGAAGACGGGCGAGGGCTTCCGGTACGCCACAGGCTTCCACTGGGAGAAGCCCCACACACCACTGGAGTTCAGCGGAGACGAGACCCACTCGGACACCTGAGACACACACACACACACACCACTGGAGTTCAGCGGAGACGAGACCCACTCGGACACCTGAGACACACACACACACACACACACACCACTGGAGTTCAGCGGAGACGAGACCCACTCGGACACCTGAGACACACACACACACACACACACACCACTGGAGTTCAGCGGAGACGAGACCCACTCGGACACCTGAGACACACACACACACACACACACACCACTGGAGTTCAGCGGAGACGAGACCCACTCGGACACCTGAGACACACACACACACACACACACACACCACTGGAGTTCAGCGGAGAAGAGACCCACTCGGACACCTGAGACACACACACACACACACACACACACACCACTGGAGTTCAGCGGAGAAGAGACCCACTCGGACACCTGAGACACACACACACACACACACACACACCACTGGAGTTCAGCGGAGAAGAGACCCACTCGGACACCTGAGACACACACACACACACACCACTGGAGTTCAGCGGAGAAGAGACCCACTCGGACACCTGAGACACACACACACACACACACACACACCACTGGAGTTCAGCGGAGAAGAGACCCACTCGGACACCTGAGACACACACACACACACACCACTGGAGTTCAGCGGAGAAGAGACCCACTCGGACACCTGAGACACACACACACACACACACACACACCACTGGAGTTCAGCGGAGAAGAGACCCACTCGGACACCTGAGACACACACACACACACACCACTGGAGTTCAGCGGAGAAGAGACCCACTCGGACACCTGAGACACACACACACACACACACACACACCACTGGAGTTCAGCGGAGAAGAGACCCACTCGGACACCTGAGACACACACACACACACACCACTGGAGTTCAGCGGAGAAGAGACCCACTCGGACACCTGAGACACACACACACACACACACCACTGGAGTTCAGCGGAGAAGAGACCCACTCGGACACCTGAGACACACACACACACACACACACACACACACCACTGGAGTTCAGCGGAGAAGAGACCCACTCGGACACCTGAGACACACACACACACACACCACTGGAGTTCAGCGGAGACGAGACCCACTCGGACACCTGAGACACACACACACACACACACACCACTGGAGTTCAGCGGAGACGAGACCCACTCGGACACCTGAGACACACACACACACACACACACCACTGGAGTTCAGCGGAGACGAGACCCACTCGGACACCTGAGACACACACACACACACACACACACCACTGGAGTTCAGCGGAGAAGAGACCCACTCGGACACCTGAGACACACACACACACCACTGGAGTTCAGCGGAGACGAGACCCACTCGGACACCTGAGACACACACACACACACACACACACCACTGGAGTTCAGCGGAGAAGAGACCCACTCGGACACCTGAGACACACACACACACACCACTGGAGTTCAGCGGAGACGAGACCCACTCGGACACCTGAGACACACACACACACACACCACTGGAGTTCAGCGGAGAAGAGACCCACTCGGACACCTGAGACACACACACACACACCACTGGAGTTCAGCGGAGACGAGACCCACTCGGACACCTGAGACACACACACACACACACCACTGGAGTTCAGCGGAGAAGAGACCCACTCGGACACCTGAGACACACACACACACCACTGGAGTTCAGCGGAGACGAGACCCACTCGGACACCTGAGACACACACACACACACACACACACCACTGGAGTTCAGCGGAGAAGAGACCCACTCGGACACCTGAGACACACACACACACCACTGGAGTTCAGCGGAGACGAGACCCACTCGGACACCTGAGACACACACACACACACACACACACCACTGGAGTTCAGCGGAGAAGAGACCCACTCGGACACCTGAGACACACACACACACACCACTGGAGTTCAGCGGAGACGAGACCCACTCGGACACCTGAGACACACACACACACACACCACTGGAGTTCAGCGGAGAAGAGACCCACTCGGACACCTGAGACACACACACACACACACACCACTGGAGTTCAGCGGAGAAGAGACCCACTCAAACACCTGAGACACACACACACACACACACACACACACCACTGGAGTTCAGCGGAGACGAGACCCACTCGGACACCTGAGACACACACACACACACCACTGGAGTTCAGCGGAGAAGAGACCCACTCAAACACCTGAGACACACACACACACACACACCACTGGAGTTCAGCGGCGACGAGACCCACTCGGACACCTGAGACACACACACACACACACACCACTGGAGTTCAGCGGAGAAGAGACCCACTCAAACACCTGAGACACACACACACACACACACACACACACACACACACACACACCACTGGAGTTCAGCGGAGAAGAGACCCACTCGGACACCTGAGACACACACACACACACACACACACACACCACTGGAGTTCAGCGGAGAAGAGACCCACTCGGACACCTGAGACACACACACACACACACCACTGGAGTTCAGCGGAGACGAGACCCACTCGGACACCTGAGACACACACACACACACACCACTGGAGTTCAGCGGAGAAGAGACCCACTCGGACACCTGAGACACACACACACACACACACACACACACCACTGGAGTTCAGCGGAGACGAGACCCACTCGGACACCTGAGACACACACACACACACACCACTGGAGTTCAGTGGAGACGAGACCCACTCGGACACCTGAGACACACACACACACACACCACTGGAGTTCAGCGGAGACGAGACCCACTCGGACACCTGAGACACACACACACACACACACCACTGGAGTTCAGCGGAGAAGAGACCCACTCGGACACCTGAGACACACACACACACACACACACACCACTGGAGTTCAGCGGAGAAGAGACCCACTCGGACACCTGAGACACACACACACACACACCACTGGAGTTCAGTGGAGACGAGACCCACTCGGACACCTGAGACACACACACACACACACACACACCACTGGAGTTCAGCGGAGACGAGACCCACTCGGACACCTGAGACACACACACACACACACACACACACACACACACACACACACACACACACCACTGGAGTTCAGCGGAGACGAGACCCACTCGGACACCTGAGACACACACACACACACACACCACTGGAGTTCAGCGGAGAAGAGACCCACTCAAACACCTGAGACACACACACACACACCACTGGAGTTCAGCGGAGAAGAGACCCACTCAAACACCTGAGACACACACACACACACCACTGGAGTTCAGCGGAGAAGAGACCCACTCAAACACCTGAGACACACACACACACACCACTGGAGTTCAGTGGAGACGAGACCCACTCGGACACCTGAGACACACACACACACACACACACCACTGGAGTTCAGCGGCGACGAGACCCACTCAAACACCTGAGACACACACACACCACTGGAGTTCAGCGGAGACGAGACCCACTCGGACACCTGAGACACACACACACACACACCACTGGAGTTCAGCGGAGACGAGACCCACTCGGACACCTGAGACACACACACACACACACCACTGGAGTTCAGCGGAGACGAGACCCACTCAAACACCTGAGACACACACACACACACACACACCACTGGAGTTCAGCGGAGAAGAGACCCACTCGGACACCTGAGACACACACACACACACACACACACACCACTGGAGTTCAGCGGCGACGAGACCCACTCGGACACCTGAGACACACACACACACACACACACACCACTGAAGTTCAGTGGAGACGAGACCCACTCGGACACCTGAGACACACACACACACACACACACACACCACTGGAGTTCAGCGGAGACGAGACCCACTCAAACACCTGAGACACACACACACACACACACACACACACACACCACTGGAGTTCAGCGGAGAAGAGACCCACTCGGACACCTGAGACACACACACACACACACACACACACACACACACCACTGGAGTTAAGCGGAGAAGAGACCCACTCGGACACCTGAGACACACACACACACACACACACACACACACACACCACTGGAGTTCAGCGGAGAAGAGACCCACTCGGACACCTGAGACACACACACACACACACACACACCACTGGAGTTCAGTGGAGACGAGACCCACTCGGACACCTGAGACACACACACACACACACACACACACCACTGGAGTTCAGCGGAGAAGAGACCCACTCGGACACCTGAGACACACACACACACACACACACACACCACTGGAGTTCAGCGGCGACGAGACCCACTCGGACACCTGAGACACACACACACACACACACCACTGGAGTTCAGCGGAGACGAGACCCACTCGGACACCTGAGACACACACACACACACACACCACTGGAGTTCAGCGGAGAAGAGACCCACTCGGACACCTGAGACACACACACACACACACACACCACTGGAGTTCAGTGGAGACGAGACCCACTCGGACACCTGAGACACACACACACACACACACACACACCACTGGAGTTCAGTGGAGACGAGACCCACTCGGACACCTGAGACACACACACACACACACACACACACACACCACTGGAGTTCAGTGGAGACGAGACCCACTCAAACACCTGAGACACACACACACACACACCACTGGAGTTCAGCGGAGACGAGACCCACTCAAACACCTGAGACACACACACACACACACACACACCACTGGAGTTCAGTGGAGACGAGACCCACTCAAACACCTGAGACACACACACACACACACACACACACACCACTGGAGTTCAGTGGAGACGAGACCCACTCAAACACCTGAGACACACACACACACACCACTGGAGTTCAGCGGAGAAGAGACCCACTCGGACACCTGAGACACACACACACACACACCACTGGAGTTCAGCGGAGACGAGACCCACTCGGACACCTGAGACACACACACACACACACACACCACTGGAGTTCAGCGGAGAAGAGACCCACTCGGACACCTGAGACACACACACACACACACACACACACACACACACACACACCACTGGAGTTCAGCGGAGAAGAGACCCACTCAAACACCTGAGACACACACACACACACACCACTGGAGTTCAGCGGAGACGAGACCCACTCGGACACCTGAGACACACACACACACACCACTGGAGTTCAGCGGAGACGAGACCCACTCGGACACCTGAGACACACACACACACACACACCACTGGAGTTCAGCGGAGACGAGACCCAGTCGGACACCTGAGACACACACACACACACACACCACTGGAGTTCAGCGGAGAAGAGACCCACTCGGACACCTGAGACACACACACACACACACACCACTGGAGTTCAGCGGAGAAGAGACCCACTCGGACACCTGAGACACACACACACACACACCACTGGAGTTCAGCGGAGAAGAGACCCACTCGGACACCTGAGACACACACACACACACACACACCACTGGAGTTCAGCGGAGAAGAGACCCACTCGGACACCTGAGACACACACACACACACACCACTGGAGTTCAGCGGAGACGAGACCCACTCAAACACCTGAGACACACACACACACACACCACTGGAGTTCAGCGGAGAAGAGACCCACTCAAACACCTGAGACACACACACACACACACACACACACCACTGGAGTTCAGCGGAGACGAGACCCACTCGGACACCTGAGACACACACACACACACACACACCACTGGAGTTCAGCGGAGAAGAGACCCACTCGGACACCTGAGACACACACACACACACACCACTGGAGTTCAGCGGAGAAGAGACCCACTCGGACACCTGAGACACACACACACACACACACACACACACACACACACACACCACTGGAGTTCAGCGGAGAAGAGACCCACTCAAACACCTGAGACACACACACACACACACACACACACACACACACACACACACACACACCACTGGAGTTCAGCGGAGAAGAGACCCACTCGGACACCTGAGACACACACACACACACACACACACACACACCACTGGAGTTCAGCGGAGAAGAGACCCACTCAAACACCTGAGACACACACACACACACACACACACACACACACACACACCACTGGAGTTCAGCGGAGAAGAGACCCACTCAAACACCTGAGACACACACACACACACACACACACACACACACACACACCACTGGAGTTCAGCGGAGAAGAGACCCACTCGGACACCTGAGACACACACACACACACACACACACACCACTGGAGTTCAGCGGAGAAGAGACCCACTCAAACACCTGAGACACACACACACACACACACACACACACACACACACACCACTGGAGTTCAGCGGAGAAGAGACCCACTCAAACACCTGAGACACACACACACACACACACACACACACACACACACACACACACACACACACACACACACACACACACACCACTGGAGTTCAGCGGAGAAGAGACCCACTCAAACACCTGAGACACATGGCAAACACCACCAAATCACAGAATTATACATCATCTATGGGTGCACATCATTGTCTTAAAGGTGCAGTGTGTAATATTTATGAGGATCTATTGACAGAAATGCATTATACACTCACCTAAAGGATTATTAGGAACACCTGTTCAATTTCTCATTAATGCAAATATCTAATCAACCAATCACATGGCAGTTGCTTCAATGCATTTAGGGGTGTGGTCCTGGCTAACATTCGGGTAAATCTTGGCTAGTTTGGAGTTAGTGAAATGAAGATTGCACCTTTCTTTAATCAGAATAAGTGACATCTCTTCTCTGATGATGAGGGCGGGGCCACCTGTCACTCACATGAGATCCTCCAATAGCAAACCACAACCATCCAATCAATTCCCAACAGACAAAATCAAGCCCCGCCCTACATTTGTTCTTGTTTGTGAAGCGATTCACTCAGAAAAACGGCACAATAGAGAAGAAAAGACTAGTTTAACTTCCGTTTCATGAGCCTGACATATGAAATAATAGAACGACTGTCTGCAGTGTGTTATCCTCAGTCATTTAAAGGTGCGGTGTGTAATATTTATGAGGACCTATTGACAGAAATGCAATATAAATACATAACTATGTTTTCAGACCTTACATAATGAGCCGTTATGTGTTTATGACCTTAGAATGAGCCGTTTCTATCTACACACACCGCGGGTACAGTGAAGCCGCCATTTTGTGCCGCCATGTTACTACGGTAGCCCTAAACCAGGGGTGTCCAAACTTTTTTTAAAGGGGGCCGGATTCGATGTTGTGGACATACCCGGGGGCCGGTCCCTTTTCTATTATATATATATATATATATATATATAGATATATAACAATATCTGTAAAACTTTCATCAACCAAAAAGTTTTAATGGGTGAAATTTTAATATTATTACGGAGTTAGAGCTCTATTCTTATTTACATTTAATAATTGCTCTATTTAGATCACCACAGGTAAAACCACACTACAAAACATGCTTTTCTGACTTGGTATTTCTGTCTTTTTTCCAGTCCAAATATCAAAAAGTTCTTAAATCAAGATGCTTTTACTAAGGAAAATTACATATTTTTTCTTGATTCCTGGGGGGAAAAATAAAAATGAATTGAGTTTTTGCTTGAAACAAACTAAATTATCTGCCAATGGATTAGAAAAATAATCTTCCAAAATCTTCCTTAAAGATTCCAAACAGAAACATTATTTTTCTTACCCCATTGGCAGATATATTTGCTTGTTTTAAACAAAAACTCACTTCAATTAAATTTTATTTTCCAGAAAACAAGAAAAAATATATAATGTCATTTAACTTCTCGTAACATCTTGATTTAAGAATTTTTAGATATATTTAAACTAGAAACAGGACAAAAATACTAAATGACAGCATTTTTTGCAGTGCACACAAGGCAAAAAGTAATACATACATATATATACATATATATATATATATATAGAATGGTATTTAGTCTGTAGACATATAAATACAAAAGCACAAAACTACAAGTTTATGACAAAAAAATAGTCTGCAATTTGGCCTTTATTACTCATTTAATACATGTCTGCATTACAAATTAAATAGATATTAACCTACATTTCTGACAAATTACCACAGTTACAGGTGTTACCACAGTAAATCCATGATACATTCGAAATGCAAATTGTTGTTTGAAAATGATTTTGAATCGGCTCAGCTGATTTGCACGTTAGTGTTGTTGATTAAGTCAGCGCTGTTTAACTGGATTTAAATTAAATCAAATCACAGAGAGATTCAGTCCCGGAGACCTCAGTGCTGAACTCGAACACTTCTCACGGGCTTCGGAAGGCTGTTTAGTGGTCATGTGATCGAGACACTCAACAGGTAAACACATTTGTTCAGAGTCAGAGCTCGCGAGTTGCGCAGAGCACAAGCAGTAGCGCTGTTTCGTTCCGCTTTGGGCGCTGTTTCCCTGGCCTAAAGTCTAGTACTGCCACCTTGCGGCGACATCGTGAAACTGCATGATTTGTAAATGATCCGTGGCGGGCCACATATAATACACTTTAATAGACGCGCTGCGGGCCGTTTGAAATTCATCCCTGGGCCGCATTTGGCCCGCGGGCCGGACTTTGGACACCCCTGCCCTAAATGGACAAACTTCTCTACAGAGCGCTAGCTACTCTCTCCTCTCTCAGACGACATCTTTGTCCTGTGTGGGCCACCGTAGCTTCTCTATGTTCTCCGAAAGGGAGGGTGAGCGGATACAATTCACAACCTCACCACTAGATGCCACTAAACTTACACACTGCACCTTTAAAAATCTTGAATCAGAATAACTTCATCTCTTCTCTGATGATGAGGGCGGGGCCACCTGTCACTCACATGAGATCCTCCAATAGCAAACCACAACCATCCAATCAATTCCCCACAGACAAAATCAAGCCCCGCCCTACATTTGTTCTTGTTTGTGAAGCGATTCACTCAGAAAAACGGCACAATAGAGAAGAAAAGACTAGTTTAACTTCCGTTTCATGAGCTTGACATATGAAATAACAGATTTTTATAAAATGGAAACAGTTTATCGAACCAAAAACAAATAAGTTTGCATGTGTTTTGTATCATATTTGATGCTGCAGGCGTTTATGGCCCATATAGTCTGATATAGTGAGAATATGGAGAAAAAACAGCTCAACTTATATGAAATTATGATGCTTGTAATGTAAATCAATCAATCATCTTTATACTTACATAAAATGCATATAAATATCAATATCTGCCAATAATATATCTTAGTAAGATGATATTTAAATGCTTAGTTTTATGATCTGTAGTTTATGTAATGATGATTGACAGATGAACTAATAAACCTGACGATCATATTTGATACTCAGGAAGATGATAATCAAGCAAAGCTGCTTCAGTCCAGATGAAATATCACTAACAATATCAGTTATACTTGATCAACCCGGTCAGATTTGACCGCAGAACGTTGAACGCTTGGACGATTACATTAAAAGACTTTCACTGGATAACAGAGTCTGAGCTATCAGTCCTGCCTCATGTGATACAGTGTGGTTTAATACTTTGAGAAGATGTTTGTACTATAGATATACATAATAAAGGCTAGATGTCTCGTCCGCTCTGCTGGCCAATGGAGATCGACGTCCGCACCTGGCGGCCATCTTGTCACACTCAGCTCGCTCACTCATTGTGTTTTAATGGTGCATGTACTTTTTAAATAACCATAACTTGCTCAATTTTCTACCGATTTTCAAACTGTTTGGTTTGTTATAAACGTCAGAGATGTAGTTATGACACTGCATACTTATGAATAATTATTTGTTCAAGCATCCAGAATTATAGCCACGTTAATAACGTTTGTAAGAAACCAAACCATTTGTAAATCCGTCCAGATTTCAGCGAGATGAGAGTATTTGTGTTCAGATCACTCGCCTTACATCAGGTACAAGATGGCCGCCAGAAAGCTGGCCTGTGACAAGATGGCCGCCAGAAAGCTGGCCTGTGACAAGATGGCCGCCATTGATGATGTTAGAGACTCCGCCATAAGACATCTAGCCTTTATTATGTCTATCTATGGTTTGTACCTTGAAGATAGATGGCGTGTATTCATCATCTATGGAGCTGCGGACATCAACTCTTCCCTGGAATCCCGAGTCGCCGACCGACTGAAACTCCATGACGAATCTGGAGCAGTTCCCTCTGGGCGTGACTCCGTCCAGCCAGATGTTCAGCTGAGAGGAGTTTGCGTTATGGAGGAGACTCGGCCACGGCTGATCTCGACCCGCCGACTCGAACACTGAGAACTGATGAGAATACACACATCACTCATCTCTACATTCATCCTGTGCGTCAGGCGTGTAAAGTGTTGAGGGAAACACATTACAAGTGACTTGAGTTACGTAATAATACTTTTTTCAAGTAACCAGTAAAGTAACGCATTACTTTTCAAATTTACAACAAAATATCTGAGTTACTTTTTCACATTAGTTTGACTGACAGCTCTCCTGCCCCCATGTGGAGAAAAATAAGTGCAGAGACATGTGTGTGTGTGTGTGTGTGTGTGTGTGTGTGTGAACATGATGGTTATTGTAGTTCTAGACTAAATGTGAGCATTTATTTCTCTCACTCGCACAATAAAGATTCTGTTCTCCTCAAAATGAATAAAATCAGTCAAATGCAAAATCAGAATACTATGCAAACCTCCAATAATTAAATGTTAAATAAAACAACTATTTTTATGCATAATCTACCTTTATATTTAATTTACCAATGTCTTGCTGCTGACCTTTGATGATGAAAATGACTAGATTTTTAGTTGTTATTGGTAAATCTTTCTTCTCCTGCGTCCTCTTCTCCATTATCCAGAGCTGCGCCCTCTAGTGTTCATGAGGGAATCTGCATCTTTACCTCAGCCTGAGCTTATTATTATTTACATTTTGGTATGAAGAGGTCTTTTACAAAAATATAACTTTTTTGTTATAAAAAACAAAACAAAAAAACAAGCCCAGCCCAGGTGAGAAAAATTAACGCAAAAGTAACGTACCACATTACTTTTCTTAAAAAGTAACTCAATTAGTTACTTTTTAAGGGAGTAACGCAATATTGTAATGCATTACTTTTCAAAGTAACTTTCCCCAACACTGGTGGTGTGTTTGCAGCAGTTCTGCTCACTTTCAGACAGAGGGAGCCGTTGAGGAAACTCTCCGTCTTCGCTTCGCCGCACAGCGTGATCATGTGATCCGTCTGGTTAGCGGTGGCGTTCTGATCCGACCAGATGAAGTTCTGGAGCTCGTAGGGAGGGTAGAAACTGGACTCTGCCGTCTGCTGTGGGTCGGCGGTGTTGTTGACGTCATCGTACTCCCACAACTGAGAGAAACACACATCAGTGTTCAATTCTTACCTTCATTTCTCATTAGCGGTTCAATCTCGTGGCTCTCAAACTCTTAACGTATTTCCAAGAAGCAGCATTCTACCCTAAAAATGAGCGCTCAGACCAAAGCGTAAGTCGTAGAGACTTGAAACTTTGAGGGATGGTAGTACCCACCCTGTCTACAACGACACCAAATATCGGCCCAATCGGCCTGATGGTGGCGCTACAGTGCTCAAAATTACGTAATGGCGCATAACTCCTAAACCGTTTGTCGGCTCAAATGTCGAAATTTTCTGGTATTTTAGGTTTTTTGAAAAGCTCAACTCATCGATAGTTCGTCTATTTGTCAATAGTCCACAAAAAAAGTTGAAATTTCGATTCACGCTCGTGACGCCAAGACTTCCGAGGTGGGCGTGGCCATTTTTACTAAAACGGTTTCCGCTCTTGAACAGGATGAGATAATTTCTCCAAACTTGGTACGACTATGTTGAGCTCGGTCTGTGGTCAGATGAAAAAGGACGCGGCGACTGGCCACTTGGTGGCGCTATAAAATGAAAAACAACACGAAAATGGCTATAACTTCTTCACCGTTAGTCCGATTGTCTTGAAACGGACTGGTGTCCGTTAGTCCGTTAGCATGCGATGTCTTTGTCCAAGGGTCCGCGATCGTATATGAGGATGTTTGCATATCTCGAAAAACACAGCCAATGAAGACGAGTTTAACACAGGCCGATAGGAACGAAACAACTACATAACTAGAGGCCTGTTATGCTGTGTTCACACCAAACGCGAATAGAGTCAAATCGCATCTAGTTGGACGCTTGAACATTTTGAATCCATTCCCACAGTGAACTGGATGTGTGTATAAATTGAGCATTTGAAGTGAAATAGATGCGCGTTCAAGCGCTCCAGGAGAAATATGTCATAAAACACCTCTGCCTCTTTTCATTTTCATTAAAAATATATATTAAACATTAATAGCCACACAAATGTGGTCCAGGCAACGCCTTATCTTCACTGCATGTGTATTTAAATATCCTAAAATTTTAAGTTATGAAACTTCTCTTTGCCCTCAGTCAAAACGATTTGGCAGACAACAAATGACGATTCATGAGAGAAATCGGCCGAAATCGCTTCAAATGCGTGAATGCGCAAAAAGCACAAAATAAAATCACTTGCGCAAACTGGACGCGTGAATGAGGCGGAATCGCGTCTATCGCGCCACAGGACCTCCAGACGCGCGCCAACACGCCTTTCCATTGACTTAACATTGAAATCACTCGCTCCTGACGCTCTATTCGCGTTTGGTGTGAACGCAGCACTATATGATATGAATGTTGTTGGTGTGTGCGAAAAATCGTGTGGTATACAACCCTTTGCGCACATGAATAACATGAAGGCGCCCCCTGGTGGCCGATTTCATTCGAATTCACCATCACGTTTTTCATGTGCGCAAAGGGTTGCATACCACACGATTTTTCAATGTCAATAGCTATCAAAAAATTATAAAATTACAATATTCACGTCCGCGACAGGACTTCAGATCTCTTGAGGTGGGCGTGGCCACTTTTACTAAAATGGCTTTCACTCTTGAACGGAATGAGGTAATTTCATCAAACTTAGTACAACTATGTATGAGCTCGGTCTGTGGTCACATGAAAAAGGACGTGGTGACTGGCCACTTGGTGGCGCTATAACAACACGAAAATGGCTATAGCTATGCAACGGTCAGTCCGATTGACTTGAAAACTGGCGTGCGGTGTCTTTGTGGGCGTGGTTTTGGAGCTAGCCACTCTGAAAACTGCCTACCCGACCTTTAGATTAGCCGGATAATCCAGACTCACCCTGGTGAACACGAGGGCAGAGCTGTACTGGACGCTGCTCTCCGGCGCCACCCTCAGGCTGCCCGGGGAACTGCTGTTGATGAACAGAGGCCAGTCCACCTTCACTTCAGACTCTGTGCTGTTAGTGTGGACCAGCAGCAGCGCTGGAGCGCCATGATTACACAGCAGGAAGTGAAGCGTGTCGTTGAGTCCCAGTCCTCGCGCATGGACCAGGGCGACCCCAGGAGGAAGTGATGCGGGAGGTTTCAGACCCGGGTTCAGCTCCAGAGACACCTGAGGTCACCAGAGGTCACATTAGGATGATCACACACACCCTTTATATCATAACTGTAGAGATGATAGATTCATTTTAGAGTACGTGTTGGATATTGTTGCTGTACATTCATCAGATCTAAACATTTTGTTGACTTGTAGCAAGTGTTTTTACTCTATATGCTAATATTTTCCTGCAAAATTGCGTTTATAAATGTACAGTTGTCATAGTTACACAGTTACAATATAATTGTACAACTAAAATCATGACAAATGTAAAATAAATACACATGAAATCCACATATTTCAGCTCTGATCTAGTTAAATAATGTTTACCACTTGTCAATTAAACTTCAAATGAATGATTTTCATAATTATTAATAATTTACATCAATATAGTAAATGTAGAATTATATTCACATCACACTAAATCACTTGTACAGCTAACCTTGAATCAGATTAACATGCTTTTAATTTAAAATGATAAAAACCCATTCCAACAGCAGGTTATGGGTCTTCTGTATGAAATAGCACACATAAATCATAACTCATTTATATAATACACTGATTCATGTAACTTGAAAAACTATCTACGGTAGTTCTGATACAACCTTTCAAAGAGGAGCTTGATAACCACCTTTGTAAGAGATGAGCCTAAATATACAGGAATAAATGAATAATTATTCATAAAATGGACACTATATCAGCTATAATAAACATCACGACCAAAGACTGGATTTAAAAACCGAATTATGTATGTGTGTGCAGCTTTTAGAGGATGTTTGCTGCACCGGTGTGAAGTTTGTTTAATTGTTTAGTTTAATCTGAGTGATTTATTCTTACCTTCCGTCGGAATTTATCTCCAAACCCACGCGCAGAAGCAAACAGCGCAGAACAGATGACAATCACTTTAAACGTCGACATGTTTTAAACTCTGAGTCTGAACACAAAAGCGGAATGAAGAACTGACATTTCTGCTGCTGTTGTTGTAATGATTTCAGGTCAGTCATGTGACCCGCTCGGCTGACCTGAGATCAGTGCGCTGCGCCGCGTGACGTCATGACGTAACGTTACTCATCGCCGTGAAGCTGAAGCAGCTCATTCATATTCTGCCGTCAATCTGTGCTCGCGGTTCCCTCTGTAGTGTTAGTTGTAGTTGTAGGACAGTGGCAATAGGTCTTCTGTACTCTATACTAGCGTCGGTTTGCGTTAACACACAACACCAACAACTTCCCTGAATCAAACCCAGTGAATGAAGCTATAATCGGAGAAGCCGCTGCTAACATCATGCCATCACGCTTTAATCGGTGAGTTTGTTTTAAATACAGCCCAAAGCCCGGTTGTAGGTTTGTCTATTATGTTGTCAGTAGGTTTTATATCTGTTTAGACATGTCAAACACAAATTAGTTCACCAACAAAACTTTCACGCAACTCTCGAAAGTACTACGCCATGCGCAATGCAGTCTGGGTAATGTAGTTTTATTTTAATGCAAGAGCTTTATTGAACAGTTAACAAAAAATAATCGGACAGGTGCAATATCGACAATTTCGTAGCCAGAACACGGACAAGCATTATAAAACAAGACAAATAAATAAATAATAGGAAATAAAAGAACATCATAAACTAAACAAATAAATAGCCTACAGAAAAAATGGGAGCTAGGGGGTTTTCTCTTCTGCCATTTTAAGTTTAAGGCATTTTTCTATTCCATGAATTCATATTTGGGATACACTCAGGAGCACAGACAAACACAAATCACCTGAGGAAGTTTAAGTAACCGAGGTTCATTAAGTAGAAAACTAGAAAGCATAATTTTGTCTATCAGCTTTTTTACACTGTCATAATCTAATAACTGCACATAATGTAATAAGCATTACATTATAATTATATGTTCATAATGTAATAATTTTCTCAGATTGTAATAAAATCTTCAGCTCATAATGTAATAACAATTTTAACATTATGAGAAAATTATTACACTAAACTCATTATTGCATTTTCATTATTGTAATCGCTATTAGAATATAAAAATATTAGTATTCCCTTACAGTACATTTAAAAAAAAATCTAAATCCAGTCTTAAACTACCTGTGAAATGCAATATTTAAATATTCATGGTATTATTATAATTATTATATGTTTATTTAAGATAAAGCATTGGTATTCCTTTACAGTACATTTAAAAAATCCAGATAAATAAATAAAATCAGAACTTTTGCACCTTTAAACTACTACTACTACTACTAGTTAGGGTTAGTAGTATCAATAATCTGGTGGGTTTTGTAGGCAGGTTAAGACTGGATTTAGATTTTGAAAATGTACTGTAAAGGAATACCAATGCTTTGTTTATTATTATTAATAATAACAATTGCATGAATATTTAAATCTGTTGCATTTCACAGGTAGTTTAAGACTGGATTCAGATTTTTTAAAATGTACTATAATATAATACATTTGTTTGTAATAAAATAAAATGTAAATAAAAATATGTAAAAAATAAAATGTAATACAATAAAAAAAAGCTTTTATTACGTTTTGAGAAATATTACATTATGAACATTTTATTACAATAATAATGTAATACTTCTTACATTATGAGTTGCTCCATGGGGAAAGAAGGACAATACTAAATAAATATGTTTTAATAGCCCTTTTTAAGGCAAAACACTGTTTTTTAATGCATTGTTTTTTGGTTAATTTTAAGATTTTGGTCTATTTTGCTTCCATAACTTGACATTTTAACATTGTGTTAACATTCTTTCAGAGAAGAAGAAACAAAACATCCAAAATACAAATTTAAGTGCTTATTTTAACGTTTGCGCCTGTAGATTTCAATTACAATTCATATCTTTAAAGAGTTGTTTCTCCACTTCCGCAGCACGTACATACACCAAAACTTACAGTCCGGTTCTTATCCATATTCTGAACGTTTCTAGTGTGGGGATTGCTCATATATCATTCACACTGATTTGTGTAACATTTTATTCATAAAAACATGGTGAAAATGTATTTTTCTCTGTCTGGTGACAGTATTTTCAGATTTTACTCTAACACGTCAATAAAAACAAACCAGAATTTTGAACCAATGTTCAGATTTCGATTCTGGTAATGATAATTCACAAGATAATGCCTCATTTGCTATATTTAAGTAAATATGCAATGTTTAAACAACACTTAAGCACAATAATGTGCAATTCTTAACACAATCAATTGGGTGAAGTTTTTAAACTGACGAATAGATGACATTTTGTTGACTTGTAGTAAGTCTTGGACGTATGTTTTTGCTCTACAGGCTAATATTTTCCTGCAAAATTGTGTTTATGAATCTAGTTGTCATAGTTACACAGAGTTACAATATAATTGTATAACTTAAATCATGACAAATAAAAAAAATCATGCTTTAAATCCATATATTTCAGCTCTGATCTAGTTAAAATATGTTTACCACTTGTCAAATACACTTTAAATGATTGATTTGCATAATTAATAATAATGTACATGAATGTACATCAATGTAGAATTATATTCACGTTACACTAAATCACTTTTAAAGCTAATATTGAATCAGATTAATATGATTTTAATTAATTAAAAAACAGGGTCTCGAATGTCTTCTGTATGAAACAGAACACATAAATCATAACTCATTTATATAATACACTGGTGTATGTCACTTATTATACTGAAAAACTATCTAGACATGCTGAAAACTGAACTTTTTCTCTTCACCTCAGGGCCAAACCGCTGATTTTGCTGCCATGCATCGTTTATTGTGCGAGTGAGTATTTGATCTGTGCAGTGTTTTATTGTCAGTATTATTTACTGAGTAAACATGCTAATATTCCCTCTTCATGTCCTCAGGTTGTGCTCCTCTGTCCCAGACGTGTCTCCGCTGTTCTCTGACCTGTGATGGAGAACCTGAGCTGAAGAAGCACCAGAGCGTTCATGTTCTAGTGGAGCAGCGCTCAGACACGGTTCATGATCAGATACACACCGTCTCCAGTTTGTGTGATGGAGGAAGCTGTTCAGTGCCAGGATGTTTCCAGAGGGACACTCGGTACTCGTTGAAAATATATGCCCATGATGAGCCGGTGCCTAAAGTACTGATCGACAGAACAGATGTGCAGCCGGGTAAGGTCAACCATCATCTAACCAATGCTTAAAGGGTTAGTTCACCCAAAAATGTAAATTGTGTCATTAATGACTGAGCCTCATGTGGTTGGACACCCGTCAGACCTCCGTTCATCTTCAGACACAAATGAAGATATTTTAGTGTAAATCTGATGCTCTGAAAGGCCTCCATTGGCTCAACTTTACACTCTCAAGACCCTTAAAAGACACTAAAGACTAAAGTTACAAAGTCCATCTCACTACAGTGGCTCTAAAATAACTTTATGAAGCGGCTACGAGAATAGTTTTTGTGCGCAAAAAACCCCTAAATAACGACTTACATAGTGATGACGATTTCAAAACACGGCCTCATGAAGCTTCGAAGCGTTATGAATCAGTGAGTCGAATCATGATTCGGATCGCGTGTCAAACTGCTGAAATTTGGCGATCCAAACCGCTGAATCGACTCACTGATTCATAACGCTCTGAACCGCTGAATCGACTCACTGATTCATAACGCTCTGAACTGCTGAATCGACTCACTGATTCATAACGCTATGAACCGCTGAATCGACTCACTGATTCATAACGCTCCAAACCGCTGAATCGACTCACTGATTCATAACGCTCTGAACCGCTGAATCGACTCACTGATTCATAACGCTCTGAACCGCTGAATCGACTCACTGATTCATAACTTTTCGAAGCTTCATGATGCCGTGTTTTGAAATCGTCATCACTATATAAGTCGTTATTTAGGGTTTTTTTTGCGCACAAAAACTATTCTCGTCTTCATAAAGTTATTGTAGAACCGCTGTAGTGAGATGGACTTTGTAACTTTAGTCTTTAGTGTCTTTTAAGGGTCTTGAGAGTGTAAAGTTGAGCCAATGGAGGCCTTTCAGAGCATCAGATTTACACTAAAATATCTTCATTTGTGTCTGAAGATGAACGGAGGTCTGACGGGTGTCCAACCACATGAGGCTCAGTCATTAATGACAGAATTTTCATTTTTGGGTGAACTAACCCTTTAATGTTCATCCTCTCCTCCTGTACTGTAACACATCATCCCCTCAAAGCCATAAAATTGTTATGATTTTTTTCCTCGCGAAAGCTTGCATATCATTTAATTTTGATAGTTTTTTTTTTTTATTGACCATTTTTATCACTAATTTAATAACTATGTAAGCACATTCTTCACATTTGTTCAACTTAAATACCAAATACACTCATGTACATTCACTCTATGACACTCATAATCACCATAAAGGCAGTTTATCTGTGTAAAATGGTCAAAGAAAAGCTGTTATAAAACTTTTTAAAAGGCAGTTTTCATAACAATTATCAAGGCCAAACACAACAGAAGCAAACAAGAAGCAGCATCAGACCAACTGCAAACATGAGTGAAGACATTTGGAGACCATTTTAAGCAAAAACCCATAAATACATTGAGTTATATAGAGCCAATTTCATGTTTTGTTTAATTATATCGCCATCAAGTGGCACAGTCACACTACTTTTTGTGTGTGTCCTCAGAGTGCGCACATACATAAGTGTGTCAAATTTGGTGAAAATATCTCATTTCGTTTAGGAGTTATAGACATTTGTATTTATGAGCACATGAAAAATGACCCACACCAGACGTTGCATTTTTTTGCCACTTACTATCAAAATTTTGACATTTGGCCATTGGCTTTTAGTCTAACTGCTATGATTCAGATTATCCTACGGTGGTTTCGTCTCGATTGGACTAACGGTTTCAAAGATATTCGCAAAAGTTGTTTAAACGCTAAATCACAACGTTGCACAAACCATAATGCGAAACCTAGCATGTTTGGTGTTGTTGGACTCGGCAAGGATTCAAGAATTAAAGGAGATGACTCCCATGAAAGTAAGTCAGACAAATCCAAAGTTAGAAGCACGTAAACATTTGGTTTTACCAAGACTCCTTCAGGGCATCGTGCTGATGATCCTTACCGAGATTTGTACCGATATGCTAATGCGTGCCGTTCATAAAATAAAGCATTTTACTACAAAATACAAAATGGCTGACACCCAAAATGGCCGATATGGTAAAATTGGATAGTATTTGAGTCGGCATGCCGGTGTCATGAGAACTTGTGTCCTTCTGTGAAATAGTGTCCGCTTAGGACCCGATGTGGTAATGCCTGATCAAAATGGGAGCAATAACATGCCTAACATATTGTAAATTATTTCAATTGATAAACTAAGTAATGATACAATACAAAATCATAACAGTGTTTTTTATCCATTATAGGTACATTACTAATATACAGAACAGGTGCAACAAATAAGTACAACAGGATTTTTTAAAAATTGTATAAACATTAAAGCGGGGCTTTTAAAATGTAGGGTAAGTGCAACCGTGGTGTATAAACTAAGCTAATCGTGTAGCTGTATGCTATGCTAGACCGTATGCTAACTAAAAAAACATTAAGAAGGAGATATACTTGATTTCACAACTTATAGCTTCGGTTATATACTAGTATATGAAACATGCTTTGCAAGACGTTAAAGACTATTTTAACACAATTTAAACGACAAATCAAAACGTGATTTTATAAGAATTGTTACCCGGCTCGGTAACACTTTATAATAACTACACGCTATGAAGCATTAGTTAAGCATTAGTAAATAGTTAATTCATCATTTATAAAGCATTAATAGGCAGTTTATAAATACTTCATTTAGAAATTTTAAATATATAATTTATGAAGTATGAAAATACAATTATTAAACACATTATAGAAATGCTTATAAATCAAGAATAACGCATTAATAGCTGTATTTATAAACTGCCTATTAATGTCTATTAATGCTTTATAAATGATGAATTTACTATTTACTAATGCTTGACTAATGCTTCATAGCGTGTAGTTATTATAAAGTGTCACCTGATGTGGAAGTTTGGTCTGGATATGATAAAGCGCTGTGGAGATAGAGCCTCGTTTCCAATTTGATGTGCTCTTCATCAAATTTGTCATTATCAAAATGCTTTTAATAACTTTTTGCCAGCATGGTCTGATAATCAGATTCGGTTTTCATGAAAATCTGACAAACCGTCTAGGAGGAGTTCGAAAAAGTCGTCTTTTTATCAGGAAAATTGGCACTAATGTTTGTCATAACTTTCCCGTAAGCGGTCCAATGGCCTGCCATAGACTCCCATAGTGGAAGAGATTCTGCTTAAAAGAAGAATAATAAGAAATCCAACGATAACAATGGTGTATTGTGCCCCTAATAAGCTCAAAAACCTCACATTGGGCGTCTCCGGCCACTCCGATGATCACTCAATTTAAAAAAATATATATTTCTAATTAATCTCGGGTCAACCTGAGGAGAGGATGAAGGTTTTCACCCTAAGAGTTCACCCAAAACTGATTTTTTTTGTTTGTTTACTCCTCCTCATTGTGTTCTGTTTTGTTTCTTGTGTTAAATATGAAGGTGAATGCATCATTTGAGTGAAGTATTCTTTGAGTTATATTAAAGTCATTCTAATAATCCGCTGAACTCTCTCAATGTTTCCACAGACTGTGCTCCAGAGGGCGTCTCAGACTCAGACAGGAGCAGTGAGTAAACATTACACCCTGTTGTGCATTTATCGTCTTAGCAACTAAGAATAACGAAGCGAGACGTTGCTTCGATTTAGACGTTTTAATGAAAGAAAAGAAAAACAAGAGTAATACAGCGTATGCTTGTTCAGCAAATCGTTTACAAGATGGCTCCTTGCCAATCTCCCGAACATCAACAAAACTACACGTGACTTTCACCATAGCTCAATGCATCTTGGGAAATGAAGTCCGTTTCAATGCAATTCACAAATCATTATAACACAGTGTGTTTTTAACTACATATGCATCTGACACATGAGCTGTTAATCTTAGTGTTGTATTAACTGTCAGTATTAATGTTAACTTATTAATTTTAACTTTTAACTATTCTTTTAAATAGTCATCTAACAATAAATTCTCAACAACCCCATCACTGATATCATTCAAATACGCTTTCTGAACTCGTAAAACTCAAGTTATTTCTTTATTTGTCGAATGAAAATGACTACATTTACATGCTTCCTCATAATGTGACTGATGAGATTTAAGCAGTGCTGTTATTAAAGTTTACTGTAGTAAACCGTGGTGTTTGCCGGCTCATGATGACAACGTTACAGATACCAAAGTGAACAAATCAAAGTACACAGTGCACAATAACTGTATGAGTTCATCTTTTGCATTGTGGCTTGTGAATAATGGGGCTAAAAAACTAATCAAATCATGTAAAGAGGTTTGCTCTTGCTTACTCCGAGTATTGGAAATAATCATGTAATGTTAATGTTGAATGTGCAGGAAGTCATGCATTGATGTTTGTTTTCCAGATCCAGGCGCTGCTGATACGAGCCGCTCTAACACACTCCTGATCCTGCTGACATTCTGCCTCTGGATCCTCTTCCACCTGAGGGACTGAGATCAGAAAACACACAAACTGTTCAGTTCAGAGGCTCAATCCTTCACAGGTCGAGCGAGCGCTGGTCAAAAACCTCTTTAAATATGTTCACGTTTGGGCATTTGTGTACATGATAAAGAGCATAAACTATATAAAATCTGCCAGATTTACGAACAGCTGCTCCAGCGCAAACCCTCTCGTGGCATTAAAAACTACAGTCAGGATTCACTAAAGACACGCAGTGATAAAATATATATATAGATCAGCTCTTTCTTATTGCATATTTATTTGTGGGAGTTTCTCTTTCAGACGCAGTATTTATGGGAGGAGATTATTTAAATCAATCACACAAGGTGATTTACTAACGCCAAGTTCACACTGCACGATTTTGACTCAATGACAGAAACTGCGACAAATGCTAGCCTGGTCTCACCAGACTCTCTTCATTTCATTTGTTCATTTGCTCCATTGACAAGCGTTCACTTCCTTGAAGGCGGGAACTCTGTTGAAGTTTAAAACTATTGGATCTGCCATAACCAATCGCTGACGTTTGGTCTTGACTAGGGCTGCCACTAACAACTATTTTTATATCGACTAATTTATCACAATTTGCAACAATTTTACTTAAAAACATTTAAAGTAACTTGCACCGTTGGCCTTCAGTAGTGTACTATAAAAAAGTATAAATGTAAACAAGCCCTTGACAAAACGTAAAACTAAAAGTGTAAAAAGGTACAAATTTGTAATCCAACATAACAAAAAAAGAGAATATCAGCAAATACTTTTATATAGAATAGTGTTGTCACGACACCAAAATTATGACTTCAAAAAACTGTAAAGGTAATTGAATCATGGGCGTCGGAAGCAAAATAAATGTGGGTGGGTCCTCAGAAATGTTTTACTGGAGTAGATGCCAATTACATTAAGTATAAATATACCGCTTTACTTGCTAAACGTATAGTTCGGAAAGACAAAATTACGGAAATCGCCGTATCATTGAGAGCGGCAGTAGTGTAGGGGTAAGATGCACCGCATCTAGTTTTGACACAAATCGACCCGCGGTTCGAGTCAATTTCAATACAAATTAAGAAAATATTAGAAAAGTGGAAATAAAGCGTCTAATATGTGTTTAATAATAAGTGTTTATCGATTAGGGGTAAACAGACATGTGCTGAATTAGAGACGATTAAAGTGAGTGGGTCCAATATCATTGATCATAAAAAGTGGGCGGGTCTTGTCCCGCACACACACAATGGTTCCGACGCCCATGCATTGAATAATACGACAGAACTTACTATTCATTGTTGTATCGTTGTTTTAAGGTTAAAAAACCCTAAAAACTCACTTGTCATGACATCATCGTCATGGTTCTCAGCCTCTGTTCGCTGATTGGACCGGTTTAAATTTGACCGGAGAAAACCAGAGAATCCCAGACGGAGAACTGAAGGAAAAGGAAGTACGCAGGAGGGCGGAGCCAGGCTAGACAAATGCCCGAAATCATAGGCGAATCAGTGCTTGTTCACGCGAGAGACAATCACACAGTGTGAATGACCAAAGACACGAGCGAATCAGACATATCAGTATTTTAATAGATTTATCTACAATTATATCAAACAGAAACAAAGGCCAAACATCAGCTCGACCAGCCGCAGCAGCAACATTAGGTTTGCGCTGGTCAATTTACTGGTGTTTGCGCCATTATTTACCGCAAGCCTCAACCCAGACACTAACGGCTCATTATGGACATGATGGGGTAGGAAACCAAACACAGGACACATTTCAAGAGGGAAGCCATTGGGCCTTTGAGGGACGCAGACTCTGAATCTATAGACAAATCAGCTGCAGGTGCCAAAGACTGTTCTCCGCCCTCAGGACAGCACAGACACGCGTCTGCTGTAAACTACATGTCTAATGTCTCTCTCTGCCTTCCCAGAATGCACTCTGACACTTTATATGCTGCTTTCTCATCTCGTGAAACAAAACCAAGCATTCTGACCTCAAATCAGCTCAACATAAACTAAACAGACGTTCTCAGACCAGAGGAGCTTTATGACCAAAAGTGGACTAAACTGTTTAATATTCAATTCCCAATGTTTGATGCCTTTCCTTGATTCTCGATTCAGACAGGTTGCACTTTTTACATGCATTGTATTTTTTAAAAACTGTGAAGAATTAATGTGAAAATGCTGTATGTCTGAGATATTTATATATTAAATATTTATATATTTAAATGTTTTATGTACCAATTCTTTTGTTCACTGCATATTTTCTTTGCACAGCGACAATGTAACACTTGCTGGAAAATAATTATAATTAACGTGCGTCTTTTTCACATATTGTTTTGACCTCTTAACCTGCGCCTCTATTTTTGAGAATTTTCTGAAAACAACATACCCAAATGAAAATGTCTGCAGCTGTTAAACCCTATGGTCTATATTCATGAATCTGCTCTTATTTTAAACTACACTCTTGAAATGTTGCTACCCAAGAGTCATAATAACTCAAAGTAATATGAGAACAGAGTAATATACATAGGGGTAGAGTGGGGGAAACGCCCCCCTTAAGGAAAATGTGACATTACAGTGAAACAAAACATAAATGTGACTTGAATTGCCATCCCGGTTTTGAGTGACTATGGCAGGAGTTATTCACCAAATATTAAAATTGCACAGCCTTCATAATTAATTAGTATTTTGACTGAAAATATTTTTGTACAAAGGGGGCGTTTTGCCCCAGCGGTGGGGTAAAACGCCCCCCAAGGTGGGGTAAAATGCCCCCTTTCTTCCCAACCAGTTTGCTTCATAGATGAACAGCAAAATGAGCAGACTATAGTTTTTAATCTCTCAAAGTAAAAGGCAAGTAATGTATCAACATGTATATATATTAGTATTTATTTGAGGAATGTCCAAAATATCCAAATTTTTACCATTTATATTTATATATAAGCCATGCAAACAAATATGTTGTAATAAATAAATAAACATTAATTCATTAGCCATTCACAGCCATTTTAACATTTATATTTATACATATAACTAAGCCATGCAAACAAATATGTTGTAATAATAAATAAACAAATAAATAAATATATACATAAATAAACATTAATTCATTAGCCATTCGCAGCAATTTTACAATTTATATTTATATAACTAAGCCATGCAAACAAATGTGTTGTAATAAATAAATACATAAATAAACAAATAAATACTAAATAAACAAATAAATACATACATACATACATAAATAAACTTTAATTCAGTAGCCATTCACATAATCTAATATGTTATTATAGTAATTATGATAGAGAGAAACTATGCCCTTTGGGGGGCGTTTTACCCCTCAGCATAGGGGGCGTTTTACCCCACAAGCTATGACTTTTTAAAAAAATGTTTAATTTTTAAGATATAATTATATTCCTTATAAATAACATTTCCTCTCAAACTACAGACTTCACTATTCATCTATCATACATCACTGTGATATCCTGCAGAACAATATTCTCTTAAACACTTGTTTACTAATATCTGAAAATTATAGCACTTAGCATGTAATCCTCTTCTCTTCAAATACCTCGCGGGTGTCAGCTTCTCCAAGGAGATTTATTTATCCCCGTTGTCAACGAAGTGCATAGCAACAGTGAAAATATATCTTGACTCCCTCTAGTGGTTATTTTGGGAAAAACAGGTGGGGGGCGTTTTACCCCAGGGGGGCGTTTTCCCCCACTCTACCCTATAAGTGACTCACGTTTTTTTTTTTTTTTAACTTAGGGGAAAAAAATATGAGAATTTAATGTTAAGAGCCTGAAAATAACTTGAATATAAAACTGAATGTCTAATCATGTCATGATTCAAATATGAGGATGATTATCTCAGTAATGCAGCTTCTGTGAGCTTTTATGTCAAGAAAAGTCTAGGCGTCCTTTCAAAAAGGCCATTTATTCCAGAACCCAAACTGCCCTAAACACTGTCAGGCGCGATATAATAATAATTCATACACGGACACTTGATACAGCCGAGAGTGATGTCATCACTTTAGTCATCTGAGACGAGACACGACCAACTGCAGAACCGCAGAACCATACACGTCACTCACAACAGTCTGAGAGCAACAGCGCCACACCACGGTCTCATGCCGGAAGTGGGCGGAGCTGATTTATCTTCGTATACATTGCTCAATGCTCATGGAGCAATCATACATTGGAGCGTTTCAAACCCAAGTTTCAAACCATGTTAATAATGTCAAGTTTTTTATTAATAGGTTCTAATTGTAGAGAGATATAGATAGATAGATATACTCACTTTTCATTAATAGTACATAGTTAAATCATAAAAATACACACATTACACATTGAATATATATATAACGCAAGTTATATATGTAATGTAAATTTATATATATATATAAAATGTAAGTTTATATATATATATATATAAACCCCATTGCAACGTTTTGTTAAGGATTTTTAAAGTAAAAAGTTTCTATTTATATTATGTCTTTAAAGATTATATTAGATCAATTGAACATAAAGCTTAAAACACTAAAAATGAAAACAAAGATTGAGCATTTGAACATTTATTTATATGACAAAATATTTTTTACTCAAGCATTTCAGAATGAACCTTTTTTCATAGTACATAATACACATTACACAATTCTACACTGGAATGCATAATTCAAGCAGATTCAGATGAATCAAATCCTAAAACAACACACAAATTATTTACTTCCCCAAAGGAATCATATACTAGCTGGGGTTTGCTTTAAAAAAATACACAATCAGACCAAAGAGAATATATTGAACTAGGTTCAAAGTTATTGCACAGCAGGTACATGACAAATTAAATTAAATCTCCATAAACATGCAATTAATTCTGAGACTCCTTTAGTCCAAACACTTAAAAAATACTAAAGGCTCTTTGGCATGTTGTTGGTCAACCATTTCAGCCTGTGAAAGTTGAAGGGCTTTTTCCTGGTCTTCCTCTTTCAATTTCAGAAAGCACGGCTCCTCCACGAAACCTCTGAAAACGTTTGGTAGTTCAGCTGCAGTGCAGATGTCTTCTGTCATCCGTGGCTCCTTCATGAGAGAAGGGTACAAAAAATGGGATGAAATGTTGGAAGTTTTTTAACAATCGCGTGTGTTGAAGGATGTAGCATGTATAATAGTTTGTAAAAAAGTTTTGAAATTCAATTTCCCTCATGTCTATATTTGTGACAAATCATACCCTGTCACAAATCAAATGAATTAACCATTTTCAGTTCAATATGTATACAGAAATCAAAGGCAAGCTTTCACACTGTGCTTATCGTCGTTCTAAACACACTTTTAACCCCGGGTAAAGTAACATTTCACACTTTTATATTGACGTGCATTTGACAGTCACTGAAACACTGTGCATTCTATATAAATAATAAATTCACCGTTGGAGAGGAAAAACGTCAAATGCTGACAGAAAACGCAACAATTGCAGTGAAGAAGAGACCATTTTAATTATTTTATAGTCTGAAATGTCCATTCAGGATAAACTTGTAATACGAGGACATGCAAAGCTTGAGCATTTATGTAAAAATATTGTGTGTAGTGTTCGTCCAATCACTGACACTGCAAATAAGGATGTTATCCTATGGTTTAGTACAGTACAGTGTGGAACGGCAGTGTATGAATACCCAGGATTAATTGTTCATCTCAGGTAAATGATGATCAGTGTGAAGCAAGATAACCCAGGATTCTGTATACCCGGGGTTTACTATTTCAAGTGTGAAAAGCCCTCATGTTTTTCATCCTAATGAAGAGAAGCTCTTATTTTTAAAAAAATGTCTTACTATTAACATGAATATCCCACAGTCAATAGAGCCGACCAACTGTTGTGGAACAGTCTAAAACAATAGAACATTATTAAGTTATTCCTGGAAAAGATGTGACAGATATAACAACACACTATCTGTATAAGTAGCTTATGTCTTTATGAGAGCCTTTTAAAACTAACCTTGTTTTTGATCAGCTTCCATTGTCCTGTCCTGGGGTGAGTCTGCTTGTCAATTTACTGCAACAAAATCAAACAGAAATATATTATATATAATGAAACCATAAAAATTGTACAAGAGAGACAAGTTTCATTGTTCTCAATCAAAAATGACCACTTACTGCAAATTCAGAATATAAAAGAAACTTTCAGAACGTCATCCAAATGAACAATATCTATATTTGGCAATTCATATCACATGTTTGGTTGTGTATTTGATTTGATTTTAATAGGACATATTCAGACACATGAAATATTGTTTGTATTTTGTTAGCTTAAGCACATTGTGCTTATATATAAATATATCTACTTGAAACTTTGAAGATGAGATGACATTTTTGACCAAATCATGCAGAAAACCAACTAATTCTAAAGGGATAACAAATAAATACTATTTCTTGCCACTCAAAACATTCATACCTTCATGGACAGCTGCTTTTTGAAGTGAATTTGAAGGTGTGCATTCAACTAGTGCCATCTGGTCAGTTTAAAAACTCAGTGGAAACTGTTGCAGAATATCTTGCATTGATGGAAATGAAGTAAAGCTGAGCCTCTCCAAATCGTAAAGTGCCTCTATAAATGAGAAAAAAATCCACAAAAAACACATTGGTCAGTTTCAGAAAAGGTAATTAAATAAAAAATACAGCGCCAACAACAAAGTAAAATCACAAACAATAAATATGTAACTTAAAGCAAGACCATATCAACAGATGCGAGAGACATCGTAAAGCCCGTTTAAAATAAGATTAGAGCCACGTGCTGTATAAAGTGTTAATACAACAACTATGGATCAAATACACAACACAAATAAACTTGATAGATTAAAACCACAACACAAAAACAACTGTTTACCGTGTTCTCTTCTGCCATGCCGATTGTTTAGTTTTCGTTAACTCCGCCCACTTCCGGTCCTCAGACTGTTGTGAGTGACGTCACTGTGGCGTGGCGCTGTTGCTCTCAGACTGTTGTGAGTGACGTATATGGGTTCTGCGGTTCTGCAGTTGGTTATTATTGTCTGGGACGGCCAAATCCATGGAACAGCCCAAAATAACCTATCGGTAAGCCCCTCCCCTCGACGAACGCAGTTGAGTAGTATCACGCTGGGACTGGTTCATGTGTTCATACATACCTCACATTCCATCCAAATACAGGCCTACTCCACCACAAAGGTTTCAATGGAACCGTCGATCTGCATCTCGGTAGAAGGATTGGACAAAATGGGTGAATCGGTGGAGCACTATTGGAGATTATACGGAGGAAATGAAGCCGTTAATCGAGGAGGCGAACGGGAAAGAAGAGAGACCAGAGAGAGGGATCTGGCTACATTAAATCCAGAAATAGGTACAAGGTCGATTTTGACGCAGTATCTAAAAAGTACTGGATAAATGAGTCGGATATATGGGGCTATGAATATAAAAAGGCAAATATTGGTCTGGACTGGAGTTGAATAGGGAAAGATGTCGCTCTTGTTGTCATGTTGTCATGTTGTTGTTTTTTAGTTCTGTAATTTCCGTTATTACAGTTAACTATGCGAAGTGCCTGGAACTACGTATGTTTATCATCTGTCCCAGAGCCATAGAGAGAGAGAGTTGCGACAACGGAAGTTCAAAACGCTTGATAGTCACGTGATTCATGTAGACCTCGAATAGTTCCAGGAAGTGCTTTGACGGGCAATTCAAATTGATAGTCACAGTGACAGAACTGCGCTTTTTGGTAATTAATAGTCAATAAATGCATTGATTTTCAATAATTTTATTACACATCGACATGTGTATGTAGCATGAGTATGTAGTTACAGCGATGTTGTTTTTAAAATATATATTTTTTTAATGATGAATAATCTACACAAGCAGGCTTTAATGTACAAGTTATTTTGATTAAAATGTGCTGATCATTTAAAATCTTACTGATTAAACGTCTTACCTTTTAAAAGTGCATCACAAACGGTCTGTTCTGCTGTAACTCTATGGCGCGGCTGCTACTTCCGGGAACTATTGAGAGTCTCCGTGAGCCGCCATTGCTGTAAAAAAAACCGTTCCATTGGAGTCTATGGAGTTGTCGCAACTCTCTCTCTATATGGCTCTGATCTGTCCATCATCGTCTAAACCCCGCCCCCTTGTCAATTTCATTGGTCCAAACAGCTTCCGGGCCCCTCACGCAACCTCCGCGACCTGGACACAGTTGACCATTCTTCTACATCTGCCAGAAATACTTCTAGATGATTTACAGCGACTTTCAGATAATTTTCGCTGACAACCCGGTCTAAACTTGATAAAGGATACAAATTCTACATTGAACAGTACCTGTATGATTATAAAGGTGAGAATATATGTTAGCGGACCGGTTACGGTAGTGTAATACAGAACGCAATTGTGTTTCCATAATACTGATGTTAGCTATAGATTGTGTGTCGTTAGATAAAAGTCAGTAATTCATTGTTAATGTTGTGTCATTTCACCAAAACATTGCTTTGGAAGCAGGCCCGTCGCAATGGGGGTGGGTGCGATATGGTGGAAGGCCGTTGCTCGTCGTAATTATATTTTTACTAGTAACAATTAAATTAAAGAGCTCTACAATTCAATTATTACTAGTAACAATTACAATTAGAGAGCTCTATAATTCGATTATTACTAGTAACAATTATGATTAGAGAGCTCTCTAATTCAATTACAGAGCTCATATCTTTATACTCTAAAAATTATTAAAGCGCAAAGAAAACACATGTGTCTCTTTGCTGCTGGTCCTGGTAATGATATAGTTTACCAGACAAAATATAATCTATTTTTTGTGTTTATTATGCACGGTAACATGTTTGCAGATATTGAGCTATATATGCTAACTATTAGCAGGGGCGCTAATAGTGGCATACATGCTAATCCCCTCCGAACATAAAAATAAACATTCGTTTGAAAGTAATTAAAGAGGAAATTATGAGTTAAGCAATATCATACGAGCAAGAGTGCTATTTTCCAGAGTAGCCTATATCAGTACAATTGCAAAATGTGATATTAATTTTATACAACAGTTCAATAAACAATAAGTTGTCATTTTTTACAGTTTTGCTCTATTTTTCCAAATAAAATAGATTCAAACAAAGTATAGGTTTCGTTCTCGAATAATTCACCGTTTTTGAACAGTCGGTTAGAACAGTTGAATGATTCTAGAATCCACTCACGCCGCCAAATATACTGGCAGTTTTATAGTTTCATAGGCCTGGAATAATTTCATATTTCTATAATTAAAATATTATATTTAGAACATAAATCTAAAAATCTCATGACATTATTTAGGCAATTGTAATTACAGTGTAAGTGGATTTTGATAAATGGTAAGATGGATTTTGTTGAAACTGATTTCATTTCATTCTTATAACAGCCATAGTGTATCGTGGTCAATAGTGTAATGACTTAAAAAGATGGTCAGCAATATGTAACTTTACTTTATAAGAGGTGTGCCCTAAAAAGTAAGCATGTATTTTTGAGAACACCAAGGAAAGAGCACGTTCTTTAGTCTGTTTGGATACTTCAAACACAAGTTTGCACTGCCTGTTTGGTTTACCTGTTTAGCCTACACGTTAAAAGCGCGCGTCCTCGATTTACCATACAAGCGCGCGTTCTTAACGTGCGCTCTGGGGTCACGGAAAACCAGCGTTGGTTTTTTAAATAGCATATCACGCGTCGAGGACGTGCGCTTTGATATAAAACCCGCATCGGAAACGCGCGTTTTCCTTGACCCCAAAGCGCACCTTATAAGAACGCACATTTTTGTGATAAGGACGCGCGTTTTGCTGTCAAATCGCACGCTTTTGACGTGTCAGTGCGCAATCAGATGCCCGCCCAAGCGTATATGAACACTTTGGCTTGCCACCGGAATTATGGAATCTTATGAGGGCGCCTACTCTGGCCTGTTAGTCCTCTAAAATGTTATATAATATTGAGGAAATACAGAAATTATTTAGAAACGCACAACAGCAGCTACATACAGAAAATACCACAAAAAAATTTTCACAACATCGTTTTGGCGCCCCCAAGGTGCTGCGCCCCTATGCGCCGCATATAGCGCATACCCACTTTTTGCGCCACTGAGTATTAGGCTAGCCGTCACTCCAACATAATGAGATTTAAAATGTATTTCTCTCTTTTTTTTTATTCATCAAGTTTGTTTTAATTACCCAATAACTATATGGAATATAAGTATGAGAGAAAAATAATGATTACAATTTTTAAAATATTATATATAATAAGACATTTTTTAAAAATATTATATACACCCAAAAAGTGTGGACTGTGGAATAGCCTACTGTAGGTTGGAAGGAGATATATTTAAATAGGCTAAACCTATTCTGGCTTTAAATCGTTCCAAATTTCTTGTAGCCTAAAATGTTTTTTTTATTTTATTCTCATGACCAAACAAACAAATACAAGCCCAAATTAGGGGTATGCAATATTGACAAAAAAATATAGGCTACATATATTTTTGGGGATTTTTCTTGACAAGGATAAGATATCTTGCTAATTTTGGGGCTTTTTTTGTGTGGTTTTAGGCTTGTCTAAAACCACCACTAGGTGGCAGCCCAAGTCTGTCTTAATGAGTGATTCATTGAATCATTCATTGAAATGAAAAATTTACTTTTCATTATTCCCATATTACACTGTATGATTTCAGAAAATAATGTTTTTAATAATGTCTAAATTTGTTCAAAACAATCATTTTAATAAAGTTTGTAAAATTTTTGATACATAAAATAATTCATTTTTGTTCAATAAATATGTTCATTTTAAAATACAGAAACTATATGATTACTTATATTATTTTACCCAAAATACCTTACTTTTACACATTCTTCCATTATTGGAAAAACTTGTGCTTTTTCATTACCTTGAACAAAACTGAAAAACATTAAGACCTTTGTCTCTAAATTTATTCAATAATTTTATCGATTCTCATTTGCCACATAAACTACAACATTAAAAAAAACACCTATTTAATATAACATTAAATATTACATCAAATTAGCGCCAAATCAACTTTGTGTTGCAGACCTCTGCATTTCTATTCATCATTAAAAATGCCTTGACTGAACAACCTGCAGTGCAGTCGGACATTTTGTGAATATGCGTACCCTAATTATCATAATGAGGTAGTACTAAATAGAGAGCTCTACTACAATTACATATTTACTAGTAAGAATAGAATTAGAGAGCTCTGTTATTGAATTGTTACTAGTAAGAATTCAATTGCAGAGCTCTCTAATTCAATTACAGAGCTCTGCAATTATACATATCTTTAATTAGTTTTTTACTAGTAAAAATTGAATTAGAGAGCTTTGTAATTGTTACTAGTAAGAACTGAATTAGAGAGCTCTCTAATTGTAATTGTTACTAGTAATAATTGAATTGTAGAGCTCTTTAATTTAATTGTTACTAGTAAAAATATAATTACGACGAGTAACGCTGGAACGTTTTTATGCTGAAACGGCCTTCCATAGTGCGAGGCTCTGTGCAAACGTGATGTGCGCGGCCCGGGGGTATAGCCTATTAACGGGGGTCTACTCTGTTGCCATTGTGTTGTTTAAGTGGATATTTAAGGGGAAAAAAATCGTATATTCATTTTAACAGCAGGTTCAAGAAGTTAAACCGTGTAACTGAACTGGGCAGTGCGCACATTTTGACGCTAAAAATATGTTCAAAATTATGAATGGGTCAAACGCGTTTGCTAAACGCCCTGAATGCACTTGAATTACTTTGGACTACCCTCTCACTGAATCATCAGAAGCGATTTCTCAGTCGGTAAAATAAACAGACAGTATTGAGAGGACCAGCGCTGTTTTTCAGTATTTCCTCTTTGAACATGAACAAAATGGATGTCTGACAATTTCGTTGCTTTTTGCAGTTTTCAGATTTAAAAACGTTTAAAACGTCTAGAGATAGAGTAGTAGAGCTGCAACTAACGATTATTTTTTCTGTCGACTAATCTAACGATTATTTTTTTCTGCCGACTAATCTAACGATTATTTTTTTCTGCCGACTAATCTATCGCTTATTTTTCGATTGGTCGACTAATCTAACGATTATTTTTCCAGATTAATCTTATTATTCTTTTTTACTGATTATTGTATTTCAAAGAGGGTAGTGAATTTGTATATTATTTTAACATGAAATCAATGAATGATGACAATATTAATTGTAGGGATGCACCGATCCACATTTTTTCACTTCCGATCCGATCCCGATACCTGAATTTGGATATCGGCCAATTCCGATACCAGAGCTGACAAAAAAAACAACAACAACATTCTGTTCTGTGCTAGATTAACTGAGACTTGTTACAGCACTTGCATATTGTTGATATTGTTGCCCTTGGACTGCTCTAGTTGCTTCTATTGCCCTCATTTGTAAGTCGCTTTGGTTAAAAGCGTCTGCTAAATGACTAAATGTAAATGTAGAGCTGTGTTTGCTTTAATTAGGGGCAAAGCATCGAAGGTGCAAAGGCACCTATTGAAACCGTTCCCGTTCTTATTATTATTATTATTATTCATCTTCTTCTTCTTCTTCTTCTTCTTCTTCTTCTTCTTCTTCTTCTTCCGCCACGAAGTCTATGGCAGCCCATAGAACCGTATGGTAAAAAGTTGTGAAATTTGGCACACTTATAGAGGACAGTCTGAAAAGTCACCATAGCAAATTTGGGGTCTCTATTTCAATCCCTCTAGCGCCACCATCAGTCCAAAATTTTACTCATGTTTATGCTAATAACTTTTGAACCATAAGGGCTAGAAACAAAATTAATTTTTTCCTCTGATTCCTTGGCTCAAGACGATTCGATTGCACCCTATGACGTCATTTTCCGTCATAAAAATTTTCCCGCCATTTTTAATTTTCAGAAAAACCTACTTTTACGAAATCGTCCTAGACGGTTCATCCGATTTTCACGAAAATTGAACCAGATCATCTTCAGACCATGCTGACAAAAAATCTTGCAAATCAAGTTGATTCGTCAAATCATTTGCGATAAACGCGCAAACAAATTTTACGTAGCGGTTGCAAAAACACACTTAAGGCAATATCTCCGCAACACTTTATCGTATTCAAACCAAACTTGGGACATCTAATCACAAACATGACATTAGGCAACATGCAGTGTTTTGGCGCAGCGCCACCTACTGGTCCGGAGATACAAAAAATGGCTGTTTTTGCTTATAACTTTTGAACCGTTTGTCCAAAAATCATAAAAGTGGTCTCGTTAGATTCAGGACGTCACGCAGAGTCGTCTGATATTCAATGTTACCATATCGGCCATTTTGGCTGTCGGCCATTTTGAATTATGTGCTAAAATGCTGTATTTTATGAACACATGAACGGATTGTTACGAAACTCGGTTTGGGTCATCAACACGATGCCCTGAATGAGCACAAGAAGTTTCTAAACAGCGCCACCTAGTGGATAATTTTTTTTCTCCAAATGCTTATAACTTTAGGTGAGATTGACTTATTTTCATGAGAGTAACTTTTTTTGTCTCCTGAATCCTCGCCGAGTCCAACGATGCCAGACTTGCTAGGTTTCGGCGTAGGGTTTGTGCAACGTTGTAATTTAACACTTTAAAAACATTAGCTGATATCTTCGAAACCGCTAGTCCGATCAAGACGAAACCAGCGTCAGAAGTTCGGAAACATAGGTCGATAGCTATTCGCTAATGCCCAAATGTCAAAATATTGATAGTAAGGGGGTGTAAAATCCAATCAAAGTCAGGTGTCAGTCATTTTTCATGTGTTTTTTCATATAAATGTCTATAACTCCAAAACTAAACAAGATATTTTCACCAAAATTGACACAGACATGTATGGGCTCACTCCAAGGACACATAAAAAAAATGATAGGATTGTGCCACTTGGTGGCGCTATAATAGAACAAAACATGAAATTCCCATTGACTACAATGCAGTTTTATGATAAAAAATGCTATGCTTCACAAATGAATTGTTGTATCATTACGAAACTTGAAATTGGCCATCAGCACCATTTCTTTAAGCTGCTTAAACGGTTTCAAAACAGCACCGCATGTGGTCCATACTTATAATGAAAAGGCCTCTTGAGGCTATATCTCTGCAATGACATATTGACACTATATTGACACTCTGCTTTGATATATTGACACCAATCTTTGCATGTGTCATTGTTCCCTTATTCTGACCACACCACATCAATTTCGTAACTGTGCCACCTATTGGTTGAAAGTGATAAATCATTAAATCATTATTATTGACTGTATTTATCATTTTACAGCTATTTTGCCTAAAATCACCTTAATAGGTCTTTAATTGCTCATTGCTGCCGTTGATCTGACATTGCCAGCATTTTTGGCATGTCTTGTCTTCTTCTTTGCGCTTGGCCCCGGTATTGCTGCTTGCAGCTATATTTCATCATCTTCTTCTTCTTCCGCCGCGAAGTCTATGGCAGCCCATAGAACTGTATGGTAAAAAGTTGTGAAATTTGGCACACTTATAGAGGACAGTCTGAAAAGTCACCATAGCAAATTTGGAGTCTCTATCTCAATCCCTCTAGCGCCACCATCAGTCCAAAATTGGACGCATGTTTATGCTAATAACTTTTGAACCATAAGGGCTAGAAACAAAATTCTTTTTTCCTCTGATTCCTTGGCTCAAGACGATTCGATTGCACCGTCATTTTCTGTCATAAAAATTTTCCCGCCATTTTGAATTATCCGAAAAACCTACTTTTGCGAACTCGTCCTAGACGGTTCATCCGATTTGCACCAAAATTGAACCAGATTATCTTCAAACCATGTTGACAAAAAATCTTGCAAATCAAGTTGATTCGTCAAATCGTTTTCGATAAACGCGCAAACAAATTTTATGTAGTGGTTGCAAAAACACACTTAAGGCAATATCTCCGCAACGCTTTATCGTATTCTATCCAATCTTGGTACATGTCATCACAAGCATGACATGAGGCAACATGCAGTGTTTCGGCGCAGCGCCACCTACTGGTCCGGAGATACAAAAAATGGCTATTTTATCGTATAACTTTTGAACCGTTTGTCCAAAAATCATAAATGTGGTCTCGTTAGATTCAGGAAGGCATGCCGAGTCGTCGGATATTCAATTTTACCATATCGGCCATTTTGGCTGTCGGCCATTTTGAATTATGTGCTAAAATACTATATTTTACAAACTCATTAGTCTATCGTTACGAAACTTGGTATGTGTCTTCCGCACCGTGCTTTGAAGGTACTCAAAAAGTTTTGGGGCAGTACCACCTTGTGGTAAAAGGTTATAACAAAATTTACAAAAATGCTAATAACTTTTGATTAAATTAGCTTAGTTTAATGAAACTGGTCATAATACATTTATTGGCTCATGCCGAGAACATAGATACTAATTTTGACATATTTGGCAAACTTTCTTGTCCTCCATCTTGTTATTTGATCAAAACCTACTTTTTCAAACTCATCCTAGACCGTTTATCCAATTTCCACCAAAATCGAATCGTATCATCTTCAGACTGTGTCAACAAAAATTTAGGGATTTTGCATCAATAGATGAAACCGTTTTTTTAAACCGCAGCGACGAAGTTGAGCCATTATGCCAAAATTACTCTTGAGGCTGTATCTCTGCAATGCTTTGACATATTGACATCAAACTTTGCATGTGTCATTGTTCCCTTATTCTGACCACACCACATCAATTTCGTAACTGTGCCACCTATTGATCCAAAGTGATAAACCATTAGATTAAATTATTAGTACTCTATATATGATATTTCAGCCATTTTGCCTAATCTTCTTAAAGTGTATAATTTTTCATTGTTGCAGTTGGTCTGACACTCTCAGACTACAATGCATTTTCAGCCTTTTGTCTAAAATCATCTTAAAACGTGATTAATTGCTCATTGCTCCAGTTGATCTGACACTGCCAGCCATTTTGGCATGTCTTGTCTTCTTCTTTGCGCTTGGCCCCGGTATTGCTGCTTGCAGCTATATTATTATTATTATTATTATCATTATTGTTGATTTTATATGATGCTGACATAAACTCCACTCAACAGGCAAGTATGATAAGAACATAATAGTGACCCAAATTATCACGGTTATCAATTTATATTTGAAAATCAACAAACAAAAAATAAATCAAGCAGCTCTAAGCACTTTTTTAAGCTAGATTCTGTGGGTTTTCCTTCCTTATAATGTCCGTCGTCAATAGGGTTGGGAATCGTGAGAAATTTTCCGGTTCCGGTTCCGGTTTCGGTTCCGCCTAACGATTCCGGTTCCGATTCCGGTTCCATTAAAATTATTACACAAATAGTGGTAAAGGAAAAAGACACAATACGCAACTCAAACAATCCATTTTGTGTTTATTACTTACTCTAAAATTAATTTACAGGTTGGCAATGTCAAAAAGTCCTGTACTGTACATATATTACAGTATTAATTAAGCCATTCTTGCAACACATTGTTTTTCAAATGAACACCTCTGAAATTGTCTTATTACATTTTATCTCTCTGTCTCTGAATAAAACCAAGTTATAAATTATATTTATTAGTTATATTTATTAATTAGTTGTATATTAATTTAATAGTAATTCAGTTATTCAGTGAACTTGTAAATAATAAATTGCAATTCAGCATTACAAAGGTAATTGTGCCTAAACGCTTACCTAAACCATGGTGACTCAACGGTTGACAAATATATATATATATATATATATATATATATATATACACATATATATATACACATATATATATATATATATATATATATATATATATATATATATATATATATATATATAGGCCTTACACTATAAATCTGGTATAAGCCCTGAGGCACTTTGTGCTGTAGCAAATGTTTTGTCAAATTGCTAGTGCAGCCTCCTTTGCATGTTATTAACTTTTCACATTTTGCTTCATTATCATTCATTCTTTGGAAATGATAATCCATACTTGTGACTTTCTCTTCGCCATGCTGGTGGTCAACGAGAAAATATCTGACACAAAACCGTAAATGTGTAGCGCGAGGGCTTTCAGTGCTGAACTGCGTTGCACTCCTGGAAGCGGCAGGCAACGTAATTAATATTCATGATGAGGTGAGCCAGGGTTGCCAGGTTTTTTCAACAAAACCCGCACAATTGCACAATCGCTTCAACCCGCGGACATGAAACACAGCCCGCGGCAACAGTGGAAAACGGGAAAGCGGGAAAACCACGGACTTGGCAACACTGGCTGTCACTCGCTATGAAAGGATACGCTTCCAGCGCTTCGCACACACATTGCACCAGAACCGTTTTCGGAACCGAAACTTAGGAATTTCGCGCGGTTCTGGTATTTTTCAAAAATCAGTTTCGGTTCTGAATAAGAACCGGTTCTCGGTTCCCAACCCTAGTCGTCAATGGCAACCCATAATGCATAAATCTCTAATATTATATCTGTAAATATATTCTCAAGCAATATTCTCATCAGTGTTCTATCAGCTATGACACAATTAAATCTAGCATATTTTGTGTAAGAGCCCATACAGTATTCTAGTGAAATAAAGCATATATTATAGGGATGCACGATATATCGGCAACATATCGTTATCGGCCGATAAATGATTATTTTTGATGTTATCGTTATCGGTCCAATAAGAAAATTTGACCGATATAGTCAAGCCGATAGATAATGTATTATTTCCTTCAGCTGAGACGGACGCGCTGTCCACCATGATGGGTTTGAATTGCTCTAAATATGTTTGGAATCACTTCGAAAAGGAAAATACAGTTATGTGCAACATGTGCAGCGCAAGTCTTCAATAATCTACATAAAATGATAATGAGAATAGAATAGGCTGTAAAAGAGCGTTGTGTTTCAGCGCGTTTGTTGAGGGAAGAGCGCGCCCACGGAGTTACACCTTCATGACGAGCACAGTCAAGTTCGCTTGTGCATTCACAGCCTTTTGTGCCATTGTAAGTTGTAATATTATATATATTATTATTCTGTGTATATAATATCATATAGGATGCGTTTGGTTGAGTTAATAAACGATGCAGTAAAGCACTTCATTGTACCGGTCTTTAGCTTCAGCGCGCGCCCACGGAGTTACACCTTCATGACGAGCACAGTCAAGTTCGCTTGTGCATTCACAGCCTTTTGTGCCATTGTAAGTTGTAATATTATATTTATTATTTTGTGTATATAATCCCATATAGGATGCGTTTGGTTGAGTTAATTAACGATGCAGTAAAGCACTTCATTGTACCGGCGCGCGCATTTCAAACAGAAATGCACAGCATTAATAACTACTGGGACTGTCCTATACATAACACTGCAATGAGAATATTTCTGTTATAAAACGTAGTGAATTCTCTGGGTTTAGTTGTTTTTCAGCGCGCTGTTGTGGGAAGCGTCAACGCATTCTGACCAGCACAGTCAAGTTCGCTTGTGCATTCGCGTCATTTTAAGCATATGTAAGTCGTAATATTAGGTTTTTGTAGTATAAACATCTGATTAAAGTCATATAAGATGTGTTTGGTTAAGTCAATAACCCGCAGTGCTTCACTGTACCGGTGATCATCTTCAGTTTCAGCACGCTCTCAAACAGGGGAAGAGCATCCACAGGAGTTATAACCCTTCACCTATGCGTGATTTTGTGCTAATATAAGTTGTAATATTATATTTATTTTGTATAAATATCTGATTGTTCTCATATATGATGCGTTTAGTTGTTAATTAAACTTCTAAGCGCTTCAGTTTATGGTTGTTCGTTCATTCTCTCCAGCTTCAGCGCGCTCTCAAACAGCAACATTATTCCTAATAGACTAGACTAATATTACAGATGTTTACTATTACTGTAATATTAAACATATTTTTTTTTTCAAAAACACAGAAGCATTATTTTTTATAATTAGCACTTTTATTGTTCTCGTATCATTTCCATCAAATATGGTTTGATTAAAACCATTTCTTTATCGTCTGTGCGGAGGTTATTTCATGCACTTGCATTCTGATTCTTTATTATGCAGCCTCAGTAATGCTGTTCAATTACTTGTTTGCATTATTTAGGTATATTATTTTTATTTTTTAGACAATATAATTTTTGGTAACATTTTACAAATAAGGTCTCATTGTATTAATGCATTAACTATCATGAACAAACAGAGAGCAATAACCTTTGTTTCTTTTAGTAATAAAATGTTTGTGTTTTGTAACAGTCCATTCACAGTTCATAACTAATGTTAAAAGACACAACTCTGGGTCTGAATATGTTGAGATTAACATGAACTAAAATTAATAAATCCTGTTGAAGTATTGTTCATTCATTGTTGGTTAACTAATACTAACAAAAATTAAACCTTATTGTAAAGTGTTAAAAAAAATTTTTGGCCATAGGAGTGTAAAATTAATTTGAAAAGGTAAGGAATCTCACACTGGTTCAAATAGGCTACTGTAGTGTATAGGTTTGATTTATGTTGAAGTGTTTGGGACATTAGGGCTTTTAATGGTGAGCCTTTTGTTTTTGTAATCAGGCTCTCAGAGTTTATTAAAATTTGTATTTAGATTTATCGGCCAATATATCGGTTATCGGCTTTCAAATATTAAGAATTATCGGTTATCGGTATCGGCCAAAATGTTCATATCGGTGCATCCCTAATATTTTCATATATTTGACAGTTTATTTGATTAAATATCAAAAATCCAAAAGGTGTGCATCATACCTAACACCTAGATGAACACTTTACAGTCAGTTTTATGACTAAGTCATTCTCTTTAAATGCCATTTAAGTTAGAAACGTGTATAGCCTACCAATGTTGTATGTAACTTTAGAGACGGTCCCTAGATTCGCGAATGTCAAGCCAACCTAATGCCAGTCATATTAGATGCGCTGTGGTTCTGCTGTGTTTTGTTTGAAACTATTTTCGGTGCTGAAATATAACAAAAACTGTCAATCACTGTATGATGAATGAATCTCCTGCGTGCATCGCTCGTTTATCTCCGCTTTGAGTGTAGATTTCAGCGAGAGTGAGAGCTGCGTGCGCTCTGAACAAAACTACGCTAATCTGAACGCCTCTGATTATTATATTCATAAACTCAATATAAACACGTGTGATTGGTTATAATGCGCAACGCGACTATAACAGACGGCTTTTGAGAAGACCATAATAAGTTCAAAGTTGCTGGTGTGAGTGTTACACAGCCGAAATACACGCAGATGGCGATTGTCAATGTCAAGCCCTGATTATTATCTCTTACTGTGCGTTCACACCGCCGCCGGCGAGAGCGTCAAAGTGGCCGGAAGTCATTCATTCTCAATGGGAGCCCGGCGGCGAGCTCCGGCGAGAGCGGCGCGGCGCGTCTTGGACGATTTGGGCGTCGAGGAGAGTTGGGATCAGGTCAACTTTATGGTAATGAGCTACGACGCGCTTCGGCGGCAGCCGGCGGCAACCAATCGGAATGTAGAAGTGCTCCGCTTGAGATGATTCTAGAGAACGCAGCGCTGTAAACTATGGTTCCGACCACATTAGTTCCCAAGCAAAATAGAGAGAGGTTGATCACTGCTGGTGCGGCGGGTTTGATAAGAAGATGCGCAACATTATTTATACACCACACAAATGGCTTTTAATTGGTTTATTTCGTTAGCAAACATGTAACTATATTTGTTAAGTTCTTTCCATCGATCTGCTTTTTTTAACTTTCTCATGAAATCATTTAAATGTGGTTATATTATACGGTTATACCCTACTTGTGGTCAGTCAGCACAAACGCCGATCAACATGATTGTTTGCTTTGCAGCCCCTTAAATGCTGTTTCAAAAAAGACAAGCATTCGATCTACGTCAGAGCGGCAGCGCGTCCACGAATCTTCTACAGCGTTGATGGCAGGGCGGCCAGAGCGAAGTTTGACGCTCTCGTTGGCGGCGGTGTGAACGCAGTTATGTCACCTTACTGTGCGTTCACACCGCCGCCGGCGAGAGCGTCAAAGTGGCCGGAAGTCATTCATTCTCAATGGGAGCCCGGCGGCGAGCTCCGGCGAGAGCGGCGCGGCGCGTCTTGGACGATTTGGGCGTCAAGGAGAGTTGAAGTCAGGTCAACTTTATGGTAATGAGCTATGACGCGGTTCGGCGGCAGCCGGCGGCAACCAATGGGAATGTAGTAGTGCTCCGCTTGAGATGATTCTAGAGAACGCAGCGCTGTAAACTTCGGTTCCTACCACATTAGTTCCCAAGCAAAATAGAGAGAGGTTGATCACTGCTGGTGCGGCGGGTTTGATAAGAAGATGTGCAACATTATTTATACACCACACAAATGGCTTTTAATTGGTTTATTTCGTTAGCAAACATGTAACTATAATTGTTAAGTTCTTTCCATCGATCTGCTTTTTTTAAACTTTCACATTTAAATGATTTCATGAGGTTATATTATACGGTTATACCCTACTTGTGGTCAGTCAGCACAAATGCCGGTCAACATGAGTGTTTGCTTTGCAGCCCCTTTAAATGCTGTTTCAAAAAAGACCAAGCATTTGATCTACGTCAGAGCGGCAGCGCGTCCACGAATCTTTCTACAGCGTCGATGGCAGGGCGGCCAGAGCGAAGTTTGACGCTCTCGCCGGCGGCGGTGTGAACGCACAGTTAGTCTTGTCTGCTTTTTTAAATGTTTGATTGCGTTCGTTGTGTTGTACGACGCGAGGGAGCTTCCACCTCTCTGAATTACGGTTTTGCAAACATTGTCTTGCTCTGCGGTGTTTCCAGTGTGAAGTATTTCCACACAGCTGACATGTTGGCTAGCCACAATGCTGCTCAATGCTATCCTGCTGCAAACTGCGGAATGGATTTCCTGAGCGGGGCGTGTCTCATAACTCTGTGTCTCATTGAGCCGCGCCTCCGTTCAGGAAATCCATTCCATCGTTTGCAGCAGGATAGCAGACAAGCCGGCGGGAATCACTTTTGGAAAGCGCAGACGTGGTAGCCTGACGTCGTCATACTCAATTCTAGTCAGAATATGGCTGCGTCCCAATTCGCCTACTTATACTACGTCCTAAAAGTATGTACTCTTTTTGTGAAGAAAAAGTACATACTTTTGAGTGTGTAGCAGAAGAGTATGCAAGCTTTGGGACATACTACTTCGTCATCTTTAACGGACTCTGTTACGTGCGTCCCGTCACCGTTTAAAATGTCAATCAAATAAATTAATTAAATTAAATTTCAATTAAATCAATTAAATTTAATTTCCTACCGTATCGGAGAGAAATGTAGTCGCTCGTTGATCTGCCTTTCGTGGGTCTTTAATGCAGAGACTCCTCTCATGTGTTTGCAAAGTTAATGGCCAAACGTATCATTACAAAAGTTCTCAATGCTGCTGAAGGAGAAATATAATGTGGATAATATTGAATAAATATCTTTTCGTCCGGTTAAATACTGATAATTGCTCACTCAAACCACTTTATCTAATCCTCTCCACTTAACCGTCAGACTCGCGTAACCGTCATGTTTGTAGTTTTTTAAACACTTTTTATCTGCGTTTGTAGCTCTAATCGAATCCTCGTCCATCTCGCAATGGGTTGTGGGCAATATCAGCCGTTAGAGTGCGCATCGATCTGCACTTCGGATTCTGACCGGAAATAGTAAACCATCCGGGAATCTTTGGAATACTTTTTTCAACATACTAAGATTTGGGACATACTAATTCTTTTTTCGAATACTATTTAGTACGGATAGTATGCGAATTGGGACGCAGCATATGAGTCTGAAACTGCTCAGTTGGGCTGTGATTATGGGGCGTGTTTCAACCGAGCCAGGAAAGACCTCAATTGGATAGACCTACAACCAATCAGAGCAACGGAGCGACGCATAACGTTAGTTGTCAAATATCAACAGAACTCAACTGACCTGTGTTGCCAAGTCCACGGGTTGAAGCGACCCCAATTTTGTGATATACAGACCCAGGAATGTGAATTTTAGCTGCCAGCCTTGCCAAAATAACATATTTTACCCCCCAAATGCCATTTGTTTCCCGGAGAACCCCCCCGGAAAGCTATTGGGCTTGTTTTTGGCTAGTTTTGAGTAGCAATTGCCAATTGGGCAGGTTTTGTTGTAAAAACTTGGCAACCCTGTCAATGCACGCACGCTGGAATAAGTTACGTTAGAAGAAAAAGATGAGTGTAAACGATCTTTGCCAGTGTCGTACAAAAATAATTTAAGGATACACAGAGTACTTACCAACACGATCATCGTTTCTGAGAGAAATAGTGAAGGTGAACGCATATACGAACAAGTTCTCCGTTTAGGATTAGAACAAAATTCACCCAAGCGCCTTTGATGACGTGGATGATGACGTTACTGTTTATCATCTGTCCATCATCGTCTAAAGCCCGCCCTGATGATTTCATTGGTCCGAACAGTTTCTGTTCGGGCATAATTACTCCTCTATGGAGAAAGTCCAGACCGAACTGCCCGAGCACAATTGTTGTGGGCGGGGCTAAGTTCGTCTGGCATCCAGGCTACAGACGTGGCTCATGGGTATCGGATTTCTCCGCAGGTTGGATCGGGAAAATCCGATGCATGAATTAAGCTGGTATCGGTCCCGATACCGATACTGGATCGGATCGGCCCCATCCCTAATTAATTGTATTTCAGGAAGGGTAGTGTACATAGTATGCCATTTTATAATGAAATATATGGACACAAGAAGCATTTTAAACATCATGTATAACTAATGACACTATTCATCATAAAATGTATACAGAGTAGGCCTAATTAGGAAAAGTTGTTTACTATAGTAGTTGAGTATGATTTACTTATTGATTTGTGTCAATAGTAAACGAAAATGCAACAGGTTCACATACAGGAGCTTTCAGCAGTGTTAATGTTGAACTAGTCGTCTATTTTGAAGATACATGTGCATAAACAACGACTAAAGCTGCCAGAAGTTTTTGCCCAAATTTCAAAGACACATTTAAATGATTAAAGCTAGAGGCATATCTTAACTTTAATGTTACTTTAATCATGCAAACTACCTATATACAGCATGTTATTATGCATATGTGTTTGAGACAGAGGGGAACCAGGTCGCATTAACAGCAGATATATGCAGCCCATAATAAATAAAAGCACGAGACGTACTGGGGTCGGAGAAGAACACCGGAAAATGTGACCGTCTGTTGCAATACACGCGCCACGGTTCAGCTGCGCGAGAGAACACTGGCAGCAGGGTTGCCAGGTTTACACAACAAAACCCACCCATTCGTTACTCAAAACAAGGCCAATCGCGTTTTGGGGAGTTTCTCCGGTAAACATCGCGTTCGGGGGGTTAAATATGTGTGGTTTTTTGCAGGGCTGCCTGCTAAAATTCTCATTCCCGGGGATAAATATCACATAATTGGGATCGCTTCAACCCGCGGACATGAGACACAGCCCATGGTAACAGTGTAGAGTCTGCGGAAAAAACGCGGACTTTGCAACACTGATTGGCAGTGTGAAAGCTCCCGCTCTCCACGCGCACAGCTTCTGCTCTGCCACCGCGCGCAGTGTGAAACCGGCGTTACAGAGCGAACAAAGCACAGTTTTTTCGGCTTCTATTATTTTTTTAACTATTATAGTATTTTGAAGGACAAAAACATGAACTTTAACTATTGACTTTACATCCTCAAGTCAGCTGTCGTCTTTACTTTTGCGCAAGGCCCTGTGCGGTCGCACACTTGGCACAGCCCTTGCGACGGTACTGTTTGGAAGTGTCGAATGTAGTTGTCGATGAGGGCCTTGTCACAGGTCCATCAGGAGGCACATCACCTTCAGCTTTTTCTGATTGTTGTGTTATGCTGCGGTTGCAGAGACTTTGCAGTATCCCACACAGTTCCATTGTGGTTCAGGATGTTTCTCAGTCTGATGTCAATTATTTTGTGTATTTTATATGCCTCTACAGTCCAGACGCAACTGGCCAAGTTAAAAAGGTTTGGGCCAGGGCTAAATTCGGCTGGCATCCAGGCTAACAGCACACAGAAGAGCCAGAAGAGCGAAATAAGTGATAAGCCGACCTGAACAAAAGATTGAACAGAACGTTTACCATGTAAGTTTTGATATTTTTGAATATAACTTCAGCTTGTGTGTTTCGAGTTCTTATACCAATAGTTTTGTCTGTTTGTGTAAAACTAAAACTATGATAGTGATGTTAAGGAGAGACAAAGTATATGATGATGAAGATGTCTATGATTTGTATAGAGTGGTTATTAATATAATTGTTAAAGTTGGGCATTATAACATGAGGAGCTCAATGAGCTCAGTGACTGTATTGGCCTGATGGGTAATGAAGTCTTGCTGAAATCACGTGACTTTGGCTGCTTGGCTCATTTGTGAATTATCTTTAAATTTTGGTCTGATGTTAGTTCTTTTCTTTTCGCCTCAAGAAATGTTAAATTATCTCTAAAATATGTCTCTATGTTCTTTCACACACAGAAGCAAAATGCTTGAGTATGTCTTGAACTTCTACATTTTTATGATAAATATTACATCCATAAACAAAAATTAGCAAAATGCATACCTAAATGTAATTTACTCATAATATAGATAAAATTGCTGAAGAAGTCATTAAAGGTCCCATGGCATGGCATTTTTCTATTATTTTATAATGTTTCCTGAGGTGTACTTATATTGTTAGTATGACTTTTACATCATAAAATGTCATAATTTAGAAATAAAAGGCATTTTTTCTATACTGCTGTTTGCCCTGTGGCTGAATGCCCTGCTTCAAGAGGCGTGTCTGCTGTGAGACTTCAGTAAAAACGCCCACTGTTGTGATTGGCTGACATCTTTGCATTTTAAATGAGCGGAGGGGGCGCGGTTTAACGAGGTCTACGAGGCACGAGCTGCTGCCAGAGAGACGGACCTGAGTTCACTTCACATCAGTTCTCTCAGCATGTCTGAACTGTTGTAGTTACTAGAATATACTTCAGGTTATTAGTCTATTTCTAGTCGGAGGGACTGTCACGCATGTCAGAAAGTTTGTAACTTTAGTAAATTATGGATCAGCGCTGACTGGAGACGCGAACCGTTTAGAACGATTCAGTCCGATTTGGTGAACTGATTCGGTTCACTAAAAAGAACCGGTTCAAAAGAAAGATCGTTCGCGAACCGGACATCACTAATGTACCAGAGTCAGAGCTCAGCGATTGCTAACAAAGTTATTTATAGTAACTACTGAGTTATGAGAGCGCTGTCAGTCTGCGCAAGTTTATTGTGTTTGTATCTGAGAGTTCTGAATAAACACGAGTCCCAGTCACACCGAGTCCGTCTCTTCATCATTATTACCAACTTTGTAACACATGCAAAGTACCATTACAGCTGTTCAGATGAACGAGTTAAAAGTAAGTGTTGATAATAGCATTATTTTAAAAATAAAATAAAAGCGTCAGTGACGCGCGTTGAGTACACAGCACAAAAACAAAGACACAACAGCAGTAATCGAATGTAATCCAGTTTATTGTGGGGAAAGCTGGCTAGCCCGAATATGCTCACGCTTACCCTCCTTCTGCTCAATCTCACCCGCGTTTGGTGCCTCCGCTGTGGGCCAGATGCAGTACTGGGGGTCGGGGATGCTGAAGGCCACCGGCCAGTGCAGCCCGAGCTTCGGCGTGTGTGAGGTTTATCTCTAAAGATGTTGAGCAGAAACGACTGTATGCACATTTTAGAACCGATAGACGCGATGAGGACGTACAAAAACACTGACTCACAAGATAGAAAACACAGCTCTGTCGGGAGAGAGAGAAGCCGCAGTGTGTGCACGAATAATAAATAATTAGCTACACATCAGAAATCACTGATCACAGATCAGAAGGAACTGAAGAAAGACTTCTGTTTTCATTTGTACATCCAAACACTGAGAAACTGCCAGCGTTCACTCGTTCACAAGTAATGATCTCTCGAGCGCTTGAGCGTTTGCATGGGCGTGGCAGATTCTCTGGGCGGAGGAAAGGGAGGAAACCGTTCCTGCTTGGACGTCAAACCAGGAGACTTCAGGATTGGCTCGTCTGGCCTGTCATTTTCTCAAAGGCAGAGAAAGACAGCCACAACTCGGGTTTACCCCGATCAACATTTCTATCCACTTGGGGACAATATTCAGGCTAGGGGAACTCATATTAATGTTGAAAAACCTCATAAAATGAAAATTTCATGCCATGGGACCTTTAAGTTAATTATTAATGAAAATAATGAGATTTTGTTCAACTTTATGTCAATATTCTTTCCAAATTCGATGAATCTTGAATGTGTTCAAAGGCAAAAGGAAGAAATATTTTGCTTATTGTTTTGCTGTAGTTTCAGCGTTGCGCTAACTTGTCCCTAAACTACAATTATTTTCCTTTTCGTAACAGTTTATAATGTATTTTATTAGTACGTATGCAGGGCCGGCCCAAGCCCTATTGGGGCCCTAAGCAGAATTTTATTTGGGGGACCTCGGTGCCACAATACGATTGACTATTGTCAGTTCTTGATCATTCACACACCCAGTATCAGTGTTATAGTTGTAGCTGTGTTGCTCACATCATGTCTGCCTGTCATGTTTTCACCCTTATACGGTTTTTAATTCTAACATTAGCAAACCCACAAGAGTGATCAGGTGTTGATATTCAAAACCTTACAGTACTACAGTTCAGACTGGGATATGTACTTTTTTTTAATTTATTTATTTATTTTTTTTAAATAAGTTTCTTATGCTGAATATGCTCACTTTTCCCCAGGATTATTTGATGAATAGAAGGTTCAAAAGAACAGCATTTCTCTGAAATAGAAAGCTTAAAAAAAATCCTAAAAGTAATGTACACAACTGTTTTAAACACTGATAATCATAAATGTTTGTTGAGTATCAAATCATATTAGAATGATTAGTGAAGGATCATGTGACACTGAAGACTGGAGTAATGATGATAAATTCAGCTTTGATCACAGGAATACATTACACTTTACACTCAAAAATAAAAAGGTGCTATATGGCACTAAAAGTGGTTCTTTGTCGTAATCACAGGGGAACCACTTATGCTGCTAGCACCATATCTTAACAGGTTCTGTATAGTAGCGGTGCTATATAGCACCTCAGCCAAAGAACCGCTGAAGAACCAAGATTGGTGCTATACAGCACTTAAAGTGGGTCCCCTATGATTACGAGCCAAGAACCACTTTTAGTGCAATATAGCACCTTTTTTTAGAGTGTACTATATATTCACATATAAAACAGCTGTTTTACATAATAATAATAATAATAATAATAATAATTAATATTTTTACTGTATTTTTGATCAAATAAATGCAGTCTTGGTGAGCAGAAGATACTTCTTTTAAAAACAAGAAATGTTGATTTCATTCAAACATTAAACAGAGCTTTTATTTTGGCGGAAATAAAACTTAAAAAGTGTGCATTCCATTCGACTGTGTAGAAAGAACCTTTTTATTTTGTAAACAAAAACTTCCAAAATACAGGCTACACAACTTAGGCTATAATTCCAGATATAGCACTTGCAGAAAAACACATTTACTGAGAAACTGAAGCTATGCTGTACTCCGTCCAAAACATGCAGCGCATCAGACAAGATATTCACACTAAACCACATCACATTCTCAAATCCATCCATTCATAAAAAGGTTACCGGGCAACTGACGAGTACATTTTAGCCGATTTTTCTCGCACTTTGGACTTTGAACCCTGGCTAACAAGTGAATAGTGTCCGGCCGATGGCGCCGCGAGCTCGTGCAGATCTGTCAGAATCAATCCGTGCATAATATATTAGAAAACGTAACATTTTGCAGTTTATTAAGTAGGGTGATATCAGGTAAAATGGGCCATTTAAAGGGCATATTGCAGGTTAAATTTCTTTTTTAGATTAATATATAACCTTGTATGAAAATACCATATGAAAAGGTAATGCAGGATTTAAAATGTTTTAAAAAGACATAAGAGCACAAATTTAGTAGATAAAGTGGCCGTTTCGTTGGCCGCTTGGAAAAAGCGCTTTTTTTTTCAACATCGCGTCATATTACGTCACGAGAGGGAGTCGCTGGCCGAGCTCTGCGTTGGCTCAGTGCAGAATAGGTTGGTATTCAGTAGAGTCTGTGTATTTTCGGTAGTTTTTCTATTCCAATTTATCATTGTCATGTTAAATTATTGTGTCCAGCCTGTCAGGACATCGAGTCTACAGGTTTCCTAAAAAAAAAAAACAGTTAGGAATTCAGCATGGTGGCGTTTTGTGCAGGTGAAGAAACGGGACTTCCCTCCGCGCATCTGCTTGGAAACACACGGTGGTGTGTATAGTGCTTTAGACCGGAGGATTATCATCCCGGCGATATGATGGAGTCAAACATTGTTATACTCATGTAAAGCCGGCTACACACTGGCTACGTGACTTGAGCGTGGCGTTTTCTATGTCTTTATACACACCAGAAGCGTGTCTGATGCGGCGCTGCTGCTGCTGCTAGGTGACGTACAGGGAGGGCTATATTCCCGTTAAACATAGCAAAGACCACGCGTGCGTCGCAATCATGGTCTCGATGAGCTCCCTAGTTCAGTAGTCAGGATACTGATCAGGACATTATAAGTCAATGGGCTGACTCCCTTATCAGTGCCCTGACTAATGTCATTTATTCGTGTCAAAATGACTCGGAGAAAACGTGAACTGTGCACCGTGAGTCTTGTTTTTAAAACATTTGCTAAGTACCAAATCAGTCGACGTGATGAGAAACCGCTGACGTTATATCACATAACGTTTAGTATGGACGGATATTAACGAGTGTGACTTTTCCTGATGGTCAAAGCCTATTCGTTTCTGTTATTTGGTAACGTTAAGTATACTAGATGACAATAACCAGCTTTGCTATTGCCTGAGACATGATAATAATCAGTACAGTATTGTAATCTGAGCAGTGTTCATATCGTTAGCTAGCGTATATAAGCTAACACTGGTCTCTCACGGAGACACCTGCCACTGTTCTCCACAGTTTCTCCTCACACAACAACTCAATTTATATCCTCTAATCGTTGTTCTGTCTAATCCTGGTCTGTCCCTAATTGTGTGTCATAATTGTATGGCTGTTGTCTGCCATATGACTATTAATAAACATTTATAATGTCCTCAGCGTCTTGACCTGTCATTGCGATTCATTGTTTTCCTATCGCTGAGATTCTCCGCACTCCCTCTCGTTATGTCACGTCCGGTTTTGGCATTTTTAGATGCGGAAGTAAAATTCTCACAAAAACGACTCCAAAAGCCTTAATAGCGTATTTTAAAGTATATTTTAAAGAAAATCTAGTTCCTACATTATTTTTCTAAACATTGACTCACTGGAGTCTCTAACCTGCAATATGCCCTTTAAGGTTTGGGGGTCCCAGCCCCTCTGGAATTTAGAGCCAATGACTGAAAAGGATTTCAAACTGTTGTCATAACTGTGTTTGACAAGTAACAGGTGATTTGATTGGTTTATGTTTGCTTTGGTGGGTGGGGCAATAATTCAAATCAAGACTGCACCAGAAAGCTGCATGGTAAGTAGCCTGGCATACCAAATCTAACTAAACTATAAGGATGATAAATCTATAAAAAAAAAAACATGCACATACAAAAATATGCATAATATCTGTCTTGATGGCATCCATCAGAAATAATGCTGTTAGTTTGGTATATGACATTTTTTTTTGGAAAAGTGATGTTTTTCTTGACGGCCCAATTTACCTTAACCCACTGAGATTAAATGGGCCACAAGGTTTCAGCTAAAATGGGCCAGCCTCTGTGTCACTCACAAACTAGGGCTGAACGATTTTGGAAAAAAATCTAATTGCGAATATTTTTTATTTATTTATTTTTACCAATATTGCGATTGCGATTTAATATGCGATTATTTTTTTAAACTCTTTATCTTCTGTATTATTCAGCAATACATCATTGTATAGTAATGGTGGAAATCTTTAATTGGCACCTCACAATCCGATTCCGATTCTGGGAGTCACGATCCGATTCCAAAACAATTCTTGAACTTTTTCCTTATTAATTAATCTTATTAATTTATTAAAAACTTAAAGTGTTTTTTATTATGATATATGTAATTATAAGCTTTTTAAAATAACTAGGACATTATAACATTTTAATTAAAACAATTGCATGTTAATAATTTTAAATATATAAACTATTATAGCTGCAAAACATAAGCTAGTAAATTATAAAGAGGAACAAAAAACATATTACAAGCAATGAACAAAGAGTGCTTTCAGTATTTAAGAGTGTCTGAACTGTGAGTGATTTTTCTCTTTCTCAGCTTTACTGTTGTTTGATTATTAATCATGACATCATAGACAGCGGGAGACCTGCATTCACACTAATGCACAATCTCTTTTGAAATACAAGATGTTTTTGCCCTGTCTGATTAATTCATTAAGACATTACTGATGGTGTTTACATTAATTTTGCGTCATAAAAGCATTTTGAGACTCACACAGACGCGTGCTCGCGAGCACTCTTCACAAAGCGCCGCGTGAGCATTTGAAATGGAAAACCTTCTGTCAGTGAGTTACTTATTTTTTAATATACAAGCACACTGCATTCCTAACGACATGAATGAAGTTTGTAAGGAAAATACCGGCGGGCGAGAACACACTCTGTAAGCGTGACATCAAAGCTAAGTTTCTCACAGCGCATATCCTGTGCAAAGAAGCCTGCGAATGTCATTGCGATTCGCGCCGTCAACCGTTCCGGACGTTATGAAATATTATTTTATGGTTCGTGTGTGTGTGTGTGTATGTGTGAGAAAGAGAGAGATAATGGAAGCAATCAGAATACGGGTGTTTCTAAAACACACGCAGCGCCACCGCGCACCTGCAGTTAAAATCTAAGCTCAGAATCGATCCAGAATCATTGGAGAAGAATCTTTTCTCCCACCTCTATTGTAGCCTATAGTATGAACAACACACTATTAGATAGATCAAACACAAACAGTTTTTTCCCCTTTTAGGCAAGGTATGTGTAACGTGCCACGTTGCTTCTTCTGCAGACTTTACTCTCGCGTGTCACGTGACCAGACTGTAATCGCAGCCTTTGCGGTTAGGAAATCGTGTTTTATCATATCGCGATATTATCGCAAATGCAATTAATCGTTCAGCCCTATCACAAACACACATACATGTGTGAGTGTGTCTGTGGAAGTGTGTGGGTGAGTGTACACACACACTCACACACCGACACACACACACACACACACACACACACACACACACACACACACACACACACACACCTACACACATATGTTGGTGCAACAACATTATGAGGACTCTCCATAGGCGTAATGGTTTTTAATAATATCAGTGTAATTGGTAAATGTCATTATACAAATTTGTGTCCTCATAAATCACATAAACAAGCACACACCGACACACACACACACACACACACACACACCACTGACCAATGATCTATGCTGTTCCAAAATTGACTTTTTTAATTGCACATTTGAATATGTGGGTTTGCGGCCAAAATGTTTTTTCGTTGTTTTAATGTTTGTTTAATGTAGTTTAAATGTATGTGGATACATAAAATAAAAATTGATGATAAATCACTATTTCCCTGCAGTTTGACTGGCCCATTGGTTACCTGAAACAGCGGCAATTGAACCGATTGCTTCGCAAATGATTCACTGATTCGAAGTGTTCGAAACGCCACACACTGACCCCTGCTGGACATAACAGTGGAAATACAGCGAAACTACTATTATTCCTTTTAAAGGGTAACTAAACCCTAAACCAACTTTTTTTAGTTAATGATCTGTAATACTGGGGCTTTATTAATGCTGTTCATTGATTCGAGTAAATGTTTTGACATTTGAGTATAAAGTGTTTTAATTCTATAAAATATGGTGTAAAACCGCCAAAGTGCTGCCCTCTTAAGGTTGAACGGTGGCTACTGCAGTTGAATTTTCCTATTGGACGTTGTGGTACATCGTGACGTATGATGGTACTTCCAGCGGCTCACTATCCGCGCCCCTAGCACGAGCTCACCACGCCCTCAGAAATGATTCCCCCAATCACACGATGAGAACGGCTTCACTCCAGTATGAACTGTCATGCTACATGAAGTAAACATTATGAATGAAACTCACTTGACACTTGCTTTAACATTGTAATGAAGAAAATACGGTTAAATAATGCAGTTGTCAGTACACGTCAGGCTTTTCTTGCGATATTATTGCCGCCCGTCATGTGTACAGAAGATCATTTTCATACATGAGACGCGCTTTCAAACCCTGACACGCAAGTGGTTGCCGCGGTAACGAACAACAATACCGTAACGTGCTGGCGTATATAAGGCGTTTCTCAATGTCAAGGAAGGATCCTCGGAAGCCAGAATTCCGAGGATGCTACGTCATCGACAGCCGTCGAAGGGCTGTTCCATTCTCAAATCGCCCACAATCCTATGCGCGCAGCTTTGCTATCTTGTTCAAAACATACAAAATATCGGACGTTGGCGGAGTCGGAGCGTTAACGGGGCAATATGCTTTCAAGTGTAACGTTACCAAACATTTGTTATAACCGTAGTAAATATAAGTAAAGTTTAACTTTTGGTGACAGTTGGTGGTGGTTGAGGAGATTCCCCCCTTCTATGTAAAAGCGCTTTGAGTTAGTGCCTAGAAAAGCGCTATATAAATGTAATTAATTATTATTATTATTATTAACTTTTAAATGCAAGTACAAATTACAACCGTATTGATATTCTACAAATGACGTTATTGATGGCTAACGGACCTTTTCACTGACGTAATGAGGCTGACGCGCACTTGCAAGCCTGTTCCATTTACATGTTCTCCGAATGCTAAAGAGGAGTCTCGCCTAGCCTCTGAAGGAAGTGACTTGGAAGGACTAGTCCTACAGAGGAAGGATCCTTGACATTGAGAAACACCTATAGTCTAACTTATTTGAGGAAATCTGTTTAGAATAGCTTTTAGTTCATTTGAATCAAAATACATTAAATGTATATCAGATATCTGATCTACTTTTAGTGGCATTCAGTGTAAGGGTTTGACTGTTCATAGATTAGGTCTGTTCTCTTGCGCTGCTGCTTCACTAGCATCGTCTGCATCAGGAGTTAACGCAGTTTGAGCAGCGGCTCGCATTGATTAGGCTCTGGGTCTGTGTCTACAGACTCCACCCTCCTCCACTTCAGGTGAAGGTAGGAGAATGAACGTTCTGTTGCAAAGCTACTGGCGTCACTACAGTCATTCTCCATCTTTGCGACTCGCGAGTCTGACAGCTGTCAATCAATCCGTCACTGCGGGTCTCAGGTGCACGCCCTCCACTCAGCCCCGCCCTCGGTTCATCCCTCTGTCTCCACTCAGCCCCGCCCTCGGTTCATCCCTCTGTCTCCGCTCAGCTCCGCCCTCGGTTCATCCCTCTGTCTCCGCTCAGTTCCGCCCTCGGTTCATCCCTCTGTCTCCGCTCAGCTCCGCCCTCGGTTCATCCCCTCTGTCTCCACTCAGCCCCGCCCTCGGTTCATCCCTCTGTCTCCGCTCAGCCTCGCCCTCGGTTCATCCCCTCTGTCTCCACTCAGCCCCGCCCTCGGTTCATCCCTCTGTCTCCGCTCAGCTCCGCCCTCGGTTCATCCCTCTGTCTCCGCTCAGCTCCGCCCTCGGTTCATCCCTCTGTCTCCGCTCAGTTCCGCCCTCGGTTCATCCCTCTGTCTCCGCTCAGCTCCGCCCTCGGTTCATCCCTCTGTCTCCGCTCAGTTCCGCCCTCGGTTCATCCCTCTGTCTCCGCTCAGCTCCGCCCTCGGTTCATCCCCTCTGTCTCCGCTCAGCTCCGCCCTCGGTTCATCCCTCTGTCTCCGCTCAGCCTCGCCCTCGGTTCATCCCCTCTGTCTCCACTCAGCCCCGCCCTCGGTTCATCCCTCTGTCTCCGCTCAGCTCCGCCCTCGGTTCATCCCTCTGTCTCCGCTCAGCTCCGCCCTCGGTTCATCCCTCTGTCTCCGCTCAGTTCCGCCCTCGGTTCATCCCTCTGTCTCCGCTCAGCTCCGCCCTCGGTTCATCCCTCTGTCTCCGCTCAGCTCCGCCCTCGGTTCATCCCTCTGTCTCCGCTCAGCTCCGCCCTCGGTTCATCCCTCTGTCTCCGCTCAGCTCCGCCCTCGGTTCATCCCTCTGTCTCCGCTCAGCCCCGCCCTCGGTTCATCCCTCTGTCTCCGCTCAGCCTCGCCCTCGGTTCATCCCTCTGTCTCCGCTCAGCCTCGCCCTCGGTTCATCCCTCTGTCTCCGCTCAGCTCCGCCCTCGGTTCATCCCTCTGTCTCCGCTCAGCCTCGCCCTCGGTTCATCCCTCTGTCTCCGCTCAGCCTCGCCCTCGGTTCATCCCTCTGTCTCCGCTCAGCCTCGCCCTCGGTTCATCCCTCTGTCTCCGCTCAGCTCCGCCCTCGGTTCATCCCTCTGTCTCCGCTCAGCTCCGCCCTCGGTTCATCCCTCTGTCTCCGCTCAGCTCCGCCCTCGGTTCATCCCTCTGTCTCCGCTCAGCCTCGCCCTCGGTTCATCCCTCTGTCTCCGCTCAGCTCCGCCCTCGGTTCATCCCTCTGTCTCCGCTCAGCTCCGCCCTCGGTTCATCCCTCTGTCTCCGCTCAGCTCCGCCCTCGGTTCATCCCTCTGTCTCCGCTCAGCCCCGCCCTCGGTTCATCCCTCTGTCTCCGCTCAGCTCCGCCCTCGGTTCATCCCTCTGTCTCCGCTCAGCTCCGCCCTCGGTTCATCCCTCTGTCTCCGCTCAGCTCCGCCCTCGGTTCATCCCTCTGTCTCCGCTCAGCCCCGCCCTCGGTTCATCCCTCTGTCTCCGCTCAGCCCCGCCCTCGGTTCATCCCTCTGTCTCCGCTCAGCCCCGCCCTCGGTTCATCCCTCTGTCTCCGCTCAGCCCCGCCCTCGGTTCATCCCTCTGTCTCCGCTCAGCTCCGCCCTCGGTTCATCCCTCTGTCTCCGCTCAGCCCCGCCCTCGGTTCATCCCTCTGTCTCCGCTCAGCTCCGCCCTCGGTTCATCCCCTCTGTCTCCGCTCAGCCCCGCCCTTGGTTCATCCCTCTCTCCGCTCAGCCCCGCCCTCGGTTCATCCCTCTGTCTCCGCTCAGCCCCGCCCTCGGTTCATCCCTCTGTCTCCGCTCAGCTCCGCCCTCGGTTCATCCCTCTCTCCGCTCAGCCCCGCCCTCGGTTCATCCCTCTCTCCGCTCAGCCCCGCCCTCGGTTCATCCCTCTGTCTCCGCTCAGCCCCGCCCTCGGTTCATCCCTCTGTCTCCGCTCAGCCCCGCCCTCGGTTCATCCCTCTCTCCGCTCAGCTCCGCCCTCGGTTCATCCCTCTGTCTCCGCTCAGCTCCGCCCTCGGTTCATCCCTCTGTCTCCGCTCAGCTCCGCCCTCGGTTCATCCCCTCTGTCTCCGCTCAGCCTCGCCCTCGGTTCGTCCCTCTGTCTCCGCTCAGCTCCGCCCTCGGTTCATCCCCTCTGTCTCCGCTCAGCTCCGCCCTCGGTTCATCCCTCTGTCTCCGCTCAGCTCCGCCCTCGGTTCATCCCTCTGTCTCCGCTCAGCCTCGCCCTCGGTTCATCCCTCTGTCTTGTAATAGCAAAAATTAATTCGTCGACATCACTAATAAGAGACAAACCAAGATCCAATTGTCTTTATAAAGATTTATTTTCCTTGCAAGGAAGAGCCACGGTCAAACGCAGCCGCTCGAGGCTACCTTGAGTGTGAACTGGAGACACAAAGAAGCCACAAGCTTCTTATACCCCCAATGTCTAAATAACCCCCTCAGTAATTTCCCATACATCTGGCGAAACCCACTGAAGGTTTCGCCTTGAGCAATTAAAAGCAAGAAACACAATGGTCCTTCATCTGTAACAACAGACAGAGTATCACCTACTCTTAATCAGCATATCTATTCAAACGCATAGATGCTAGTCAGGAATTCCAATTCCAGGAGCCATGAAAGATAAAAGGGACAATGTATGGCTTCCACAGGTGAGGCCTCTTTGATCTGACTTATTTAAAACACAATAGAGAAAACAGGTCTGGAAGATTAAATCTTCTGTGATTAAATTTTTCCCCAACAATTTCCCCCTTTTATCATTCTTTGATAACTTGCAAAAAAGAAAATTTTTAAATGTGTATATAATAAAAATAGAAGTAGTAATAATAGTCACTCATCACATTCATTAAAGCTGGGTAACAGCAACCTGTCGAGTCTTTCTGTGGCATGAAATGGTTTCTGTCACCACAAACCCAAATTACAGCATGCGAAGTGTCACTTGGTTTGCTAAACGTACAGGTAAAACCTGTTGTGATACTGCCTATCACCGCTGTGCAGTTCCCTGTGGTCGAATTCTTGATTTCTTGATTCTTGAATTCTTCTTTAACTTGAAAACTGATTGGCTCAGCACCACGTTGTGCCAGTGTCTCTGCTCCTGAGATGATAACGGCAAATGATGTTTATATATCTGCTCGCACAGACGTTTGCCTCCTGCTTCTCTCTCCTCTCGGCTCCTCCTCCCCGATCACTGGTGGGATCTTTCTGCAATGGCTCGCATGCACCCACGTCGATCTCTCTCCGCTACTTTGACGGCAGTGTCGTCAGAAGCCTGACAAAAGGCCCTAGCCACCTTTCCGCTTTCCAGCTCTTCGTACTCAGGTCCTGTTTTACCACGTGATCTCCTGGCTTGATGTTGTGCAAGGGAGTCTCAGCCGGTTTCCCCTGTAGCAGCTTTCGCCTGCACACAGATATCAGACAACAGAGAAGACATTTCTTTGCAATAATTCACAATTCTATTGATGCAAGCTATTGTTTACCCCCTTCCATTCCCATGAATGGTGGTCTTCCAAAAAAAATGTCTCAAACGGGCTCAGATTTACTCAAGGCCTTTTCTCGTTTTCATGTATTTCAATATGCATCAAAATGCGAAATTTTCAGCAAATATTGTAACCCCCTTATAAACTTCATTCATTTGAGTACCATTACCATTACCATTCCCCCTTTGGCTGCAGGCTCGCCCATGCAGCCATTTATCATAATCATTGAAAATATTGTTGGGGTAAACAAGGCTTGCCATCACTTCTTGTCTAGACGCCATTTTGCACATTCACACATCATTCATAAATTTCCACCCACAGTCACTCCTCAGAGACTAAACACTTTAGAAAACATATATGAAAACAAACAATCAGTGGTTCTTTTGATTAATCAAAATCATAACAGACCTTTTTGGCATTCACTCAAACTCAAACTAAACAATACAAATAAGTAAGATAGATAATAATCCATCTTAGCGCCTTAAATCTCTACATAAAACATCCTTCAGTTTACATTTTGTGCTTTGCCCACAGTTTCTCACTGTGCATCACATTCTTATCAACCTTCCTTCAGTCAGTCATTTCAACACAATTCTTCACAAACTTCCCTACTTACTATTTCCAACAGAACCATTTTCACTCATCATAGCCCACCTCATATTTAACCATTAACAAATATAAATCTAAATTTGTTAATGTTAAATATACTTCATCAAAATGACAAAATTATCAATTCGTATTACGTTCAATCAGCTCGTTCACTCATCTTTATCTCGTGACATCATACTTAATCATACTCAATACCCAATTCTTTATCAAAATCTTTTCAGCTCCTGTTATCAATAAACAAAATTAATTAATTAATCAATTAGGATTTCTTTTAAAGTACCCTTTTCTCCATGCCCTGTCCATTAAAACTCCTCTTATATCATGTCATTTGGCAGTGATTCTTATCATCAAACTTGCCACATCAATTTCTTTAACGCTGGTTAAAACCAGTCTCTATTTTAAAAAGCATTCATATTTCAATATCCATTTTAGCCTAATTTGACTTTGATTGTTCACAATCCCTGTCAGAAATCCTAATTTTTATTTTTATTTTCTATTTATTTTTTGTTTCCTGTATGAATCAAAATATGTCTAGAAGTTATCTAGATATTCTTTAAGAAGTTATCTTTTTGGTTCGCCCTCCGGCCTTTCGTAAATATGAGTGAGTCTCTAGATCATTTGGATAGTGACTTCAGTTAAATTGTCATTTTGTCTCTTAATTAATCCAAAGATAAATTAAAATAGTCTTCATCCATGACAAATTTGGTCATAATTACTAGTGACAGACAGAGCTGGATGTCCAATCCACTTAAAGCTCGTCCCATGTCCTGATCATCTTTTCATCAGATTCACTCGGAATAATCAACTTCCTCTAAAGTTTTGTTTTGTTTAACTCAACCCATCTGTAATGATAAAGACACTAATTCCAGAGGTTACTGACACACTACACTCAATCATGACACATAAATATGAACTGCTCATTCTCAAGATGTGCTTTTACATGGTCTCTTAACCAGTTTCAAATATGTCTGTTCATTAGTTATTTATTTTTAGAAAAGTCAGCTGGGTTGTTTTGTTCTGATATCATTGTTTTTGTGTAGTCTCAGCTTTAACTGAGCAATAACAGATATAGTACAATCCCTGTTTCCAGCCTCTCTCTCTCTCTCTCACCCAGATAATCTTTTCAACAGTCTTCTAAGACTTTAACTATAATGTTAAATTCATTAACCCTTAAATCATTAATCCTTCACAAAGTTTAGAAATTTCATAGTGTAACTTATTGTTTCAAGTTATCTTTAGTTTAGATTTCTTTGTTATTCAGACCTTCTCTTTAAACTTCAAAAGCCATCCTCATCTTAAAGCCATCACCATGTCTCCAAATTATCCTCTGCCATCCTAATGACCTGCAGGATTAAGACTATGATAGAGACATATTAGTTCAATATCATACAGTTTTACTAATCCAAATAAATTTTGTTCTGCTCCACAAAGTTATCAATCACAATCACAGCATGGTCTCAGCTGGCTCTTGAATGCCGATCTCATTCATAGCTCTTTTCCTTCAGGGTGTTTCCTGGCTCTCAATTTATGCGGTATTTGGTGAGCGGTATAGAGGGGCCAATATTAGGGCAGGGGCTGCTGTGTCCAGTCTTGACCTTGGCCCTTACGAAACACAGCTTCCCCCCCAACAGAGATGCTGCTGGCCTCACAGACATCTGCCTCACCTCTCATACACACCTCACATAAAACCCCCTCCTCCCTTTTTTTTTTTTTTTTTTTTTTTTGGTAGGGGGTCCAAGGCGACTTATCGTGATTCCCCTGGCTTGGGTTGCTATCCTGTCAGGCCGTAGGAAGTCTTACCCGTCATCGGGAACAACCACATCGTGCTCAACCTCGTCATCGCTTTGAGATCTTTGACCCTAAACAGGATCCGATATTTTCTAGAGCCTTTCGGAAAGTGCATTCAAGAGTCATCAGAGCCATCTGGTCTGCTTTCAAATTAGCAAAAACATGGAGACAGGTTAATTATAACACAACTTAATCACTAAAATCCATCATACTTCTTCAAAGACGCAACCTAACAGTGCGTGGATTACACACTGTGAATTTAGCCAAAACAACTCTCCATTCCATTTAATGTTCTGCTACATCTGTGACTAAGGCCATCAGTTCTGTACATGGTGAAGACTAAGAGTAGACAGAAGTTACTGGTCATATCATACATTAATCAAAATTTCAGTTCAATTTCCGTCTTATTGCCCTCTTGATGGCACCTTTTTTATATCTTAACAAATAACTGTCTATTGTGTTCACATAATGCCCTGTGCTTTTACTCATCAATATCTTCTATCATCTGTGGCACAGGCTCATATATCAGCTTTGAGCTGGTCTGGGATGAGAGAGAGACTCTGAGGCCTTCAGGGCTGGTACACTGCATTTTCATAAACCTTTCACTCCTCACACTAGCTCAGTGTAAGATCTGGCTTTGTTTTCAAATCAGAAATCACATTTTCAAGTGATCATAACTTTATATTTGTCTTTTGCCCCCAAAATGAATTCAGAAACTTTAATTTCCACTCAGATTGAGTCTCTGTTACTCAAATTAGGCCACGTGGTGGCCGGATTGAGATTACAAATGGTTTATTTCAGATCAGCACAATCTTATCTTTTGAAACCAAAACATCAATTTCTAGGGTTTTCAACATTTTAACACCTATAGTTATTTCAACAACCCAATATTCAGTCAAATCATCATTATCAGAGTTTTGCAAAGGTGAGAAGAGCAAGAACATATTTATTATATCTTTTTCATTTAACTCGGTTAATCAGGATTTATATATTTTATATATCTTTTACAACATGTTTTATCATCTTTAACTTTAATTTTAACCTCATATTAAAATTATCTCAAGTCCTTCAAAAGTAATGCTAAAGACTTTATTAAGCTTATTATTTTCTCATTTTCTTAGAGTGTAAATCTGTTTTATTCTTTTTACTGAGTTTCGTTTACAAAATTTAGTCTGGTGGCCTGATTTGCCACACTTTCTACTCTTCTTTTCACCAACATCATTTTTAGTTACTCAATTTTATATCTCAGTCACTTCTGGGATTTTCCCTTTGATTATAATGATACCTCACCTATTTTATAATTTAATGAATAAGCACAAATATCTAGAAATTTTTATTTTCTTGTTCTCTCTTTTGTTTGTATCCAGTCAAGTTGCTGATCAACTTTCTAATTACAATAAAAACATTTCTGCCCATTTCCTTCATCAGTTCAGCAAATTTCTTTGAAGTCAGGGCTTCAGAGCGGAGCTGCTTACAGCATTTGCTCTCTTTCTTCTCAAAATCTTTATCCCGTCTAATTAAATTACTGATTATATTACTCAAATTGTTAGCTAAAATTTAGTCAAAGTTCATACTCACCGGCGATCTTTAAACAGCTGTGGCTTCTGCGTGATGAGACAACATTTTAATTTCTCCGTTTGATTTCTCCACAGTCAATGCCTCTCACACCCAGCATTTCAGTGTCTGCTCACATTTCTCACACACGTTCTCACAACAGCCCATCGATTTATCCTTTTCCTTCAACTGACTCTCTTTCACAGTCCCAGTCCGGTCACTCAGCGGTGACACTCAAATCATGACATTTAATGAACTTCGTATACGTTGCATGCATTTCTGGCCATATAATTTTCTCATTTGATAAAATACCGGTGTCTCATATTCAGCTAGCTTGCTTTGGATTTCCCCATATTGGCAGTCTGATTCTGTGGCTTTTCGCGCGCGCGCTATTAATCTGTTGGACGTCTCCGTACAGATCTGATCTCTTCACCCAAGATCAGCCGGGCAGACGCTCGCAATAGCGCTCGATTTTGTGCCCTGGTTACCTGACCGCGGGCGGAACCAACCCAATCTAGGTAATATGGTTCCCAGACCAATCTAGGTCTTATTTATTCTCAGACCAATCTAGGTCTTATTTATACCAATCTAGGTATTTAATCGCCCACGTGATTTCAGTTCTTTTTTCTACCTCGTAAAAAACATCAATTCACGCTGCATTTGCCACAGAGTCAGACTCGCCTAATGGTTTATCCCTATCAATTCAATTTTCAATTTAACCAAATTCTATAAAATAAAAAATAAAACATTTCCCCCTGAATTTAAAAAGTTTGTCTCTTACCAGAAGCGCCCCGTTGCCATCGGATTCGTTTTCTCTGATTCCAGTGTCTGGACCCTCCGGACACCCCCAGAGCAGTCAGCCCTTCTCCCTCAATTCTTCGGGGTAAGGCTGTGACTCTAAGTCCAGGATGATCGGGTCACTGTCTGCTCTCGGGGTCCAGAAGGCACATCCAAGGAATCCCACTTCTGACACCAACTGTAATGGCAAAAATTAATTCGTCGACATCACTAATAAGAGACAAACCAAGATCCAATTGTCTTTATAAAGATTTATTTTCCTTGCAAGGAAGAGCCACGGTCAAACGCAGCCGCTCGAGGCTACCTTGAGTGTGAACTGGAGACACAAAGAAGCCACAAGCTTCTTATACCCCCAATGTCTAAATAACCCCCTCAGTAATTTCCCATACATCTGGCGAAACCCACTGAAGGTTTCGCCTTGAGCAATTAAAAGCAAGAAACACAATGGTCCTTCATCTGTAACAACAGACAGAGTATCACCTACTCTTAATCAGCATATCTATTCAAACGCATAGATGCTAGTCAGGAACTCCAATTCCAGGAGCCATGAAAGATAAAAGGGACAATGTATGGCTTCCACAGGTGAGGCCTCTTTGATCTGACTTATTTAAAACACAATAGAGAAAACAGGTCTGGAAGATTAAATCTTCTGTGATTAAATTTTTCCCCAACAGTCTCCGCTCAGCCCCGCCCTCGGTTCATCCCTCTGTCTCCGCTCAGCCCCGCCCTCGGTTCATCCCTCTGTCTCCGCTCAGCCTCGCCCTCGGTTCATCCCTCTGTCTCCGCTCAGCCCCGCCCTCGGTTCATCCCTCTGTCTCCGCTCAGCCCCGCCCTCGGTTCATCCCTCTGTCTCCGCTCAGCCTCGCCCTCGGTTCATCCCTCTGTCTCCGCTCAGCCCCGCCCTCGGTTCATCCCTCTGTCTCCGCTCAGCCCCGCCCTCGGTTCATCCCTCTGTCTCCGCTCAGCCCCGCCCTCGGTTCATCCCTCTGTCTCCGCTCAGCCCCGCCCTCGGTTCATCCCTCTGTCTCCGCTCAGCCTCGCCCTCGGTTCATCCCTCTGTCTCCGCTCAGCCCCGCCCTCGGTTCATCCCTCTGTCTCCGCTCAGCCCCGCCCTCGGTTCATCCCTCTGTCTCCGCTCAGCCTCGCCCTCGGTTCATCCCTCTGTCTCCGCTCAGCCCCGCCCTCGGTTCATCCCTCTGTCTCCGCTCAGCCCCGCCCTCGGTTCATCCCTCTGTCTCCGCTCAGCCCCGCCCTCGGTTCATCCCTCTGTCTCCGCTCAGCCCCGCCCTCGGTTCATCCCTCTGTCTCCGCTCAGCCCCGCCCTCGGTTCATCCCTCTGTCTCCGCTCAGCCCCGCCCTCGGTTCATCCCTCTGTCTCCGCTCAGCCTCGCCCTCGGTTCATCCCTCTGTCTCCGCTCAGCCCCGCCCTCGGTTCATCCCTCTGTCTCCGCTCAGCCCCGCCCTCGGTTCATCCCTCTGTCTCCGCTCAGCCTCGCCCTCGGTTCATCCCTCTGTCTCCGCTCAGCCCCGCCCTCGGTTCATCCCTCTGTCTCCGCTCAGCCCCGCCCTCGGTTCATCCCTCTGTCTCCGCTCAGCCCCGCCCTCGGTTCATCCCTCTGTCTCCGCTCAGCCCCGCCCTCGGTTCATCCCTCTGTCTCCGCTCAGCCTCGCCCTCGGTTCATCCCTCTGTCTCCGCTCAGCCTCGCCCTCGGTTCATCCCTCTGTCTCCGCTCAGCCCCGCCCTCGGTTCATCCCTCTGTCTCCGCTCAGCCCCGCCCTCGGTTCATCCCTCTGTCTCCGCTCAGCTCCGCCCTCGGTTCATCCCTCTGTCTCCGCTCAGCCCCGCCCTCGGTTCATCCCTCTGTCTCCGCTCAGCCTCGCCCTCGGTTCATCCCTCTGTCTCCGCTCAGCCTCGCCCTCGGTTCGTCCCTCTGTCTCCGCTCAGCCCCGCCCTCGGTTCGTCCCTCTGTCTCCGCTCAGCCCCGCCCTCGGTTCGTCCCTCTGTCTCCGCTCAGCTCCGCCCTCGGTTCATCCCTCTGTCTCCGCTCAGCCTCGCCCTCGGTTCATCCCTCTGTCTCCGCTCAGCCCCGCCCTCGGTTCATCCCTCTGTCTCCGCTCAGCTCCGCCCTCGGTTCATCCCTCTGTCTCCGCTCAGCTCCGCCCTCGGTTCATCCCTCTGTCTCCGCTCAGCCTCGCCCTCGGTTCATCCCTCTGTCTCCGCTCAGCCCCGCCCTCGGTTCATCCCTCTGTCTCCGCTCAGCTCCGCCCTCGGTTCATCCCTCTGTCTCCGCTCAGCCTCGCCCTCGGTTCATCCCTCTGTCTCCGCTCAGCCCCGCCCTCGGTTCGTCCCTCTGTCTCCGCTCAGCCCCGCCCTCGGTTCGTCCCTCTCTCCACTTTTCCAGCATTTTTTAAAAATTGCCAGTGGGTGGAGTTAAGCTCTGAGCAGGGGTTTAGTTACCCTTTAAAATCCCCACTCAGCAAACCTGCTATAGTCCCTGTGTCTCATCACAGCTCTTGTGTTTCCTCATCAGGTCGAATCTTCTTCTTCCTCATCTTCTTCTTCCTCTTCTTCTGCTGCTGTTGGTCAGTTATAACGGTCAGTATAATTTATGTTCATAGAAACAGTTTTTGATTTCCAGTGTCTAGAGTTATTCTAGTCGACTGTGTTTCTGTTCTGACATTTCCTATCATATTCCATAAATAACACACACTCACATCACTGGTTTATTCATTTATCAGTTTATTGATGAATAAATGATGTTCAGGAGATCAACATCTGACACAGATTTATACTACAGTCATCAACATGTCAAACATTAGTGATGTGACACTTCTAATATTGTTGGCTACTTCATTCATATTTAATCCAGTTCACTGACATAACTCTACAGAATATTATGATCACATTGAGTTGAGAAAATAGACAGAAATGCCACATTTATTTTACTGTCATTTACTGAACATTTAATGAACATTTACTGAACATTGACTGTCATTTCCTGTGTGTATTTGCAGGATCCTCCCCTAGATCTGTGTCAGGAATGAAGGGAGGAAACGCCATCCTGTCATGTGACTTTGAGGCCGGAGAGATTTTGGAAATCAGTTTTAATAGTCAGTCAGAAAACATTGATGTTTGTCAGAAGAAAAACTGCACCGGTCGAGTGTTTAAAGAAGGATCATGTGACATCATCATCAAGGATCTGAGACTGAGGGATGCTGGGAAATACTTCTTGCTTGTCTATTACCATAATCATCAGACGGAGCTGGAGCGACAAATCCTGGAGTACCAACTTCATATTCAGGGTAAAGTCAGAACAGATCAAAGCATCATCAGTGTGTGTGTTTCTGCATCTCCTTTAGTATTGCATTCAGAGACTCTGATAGACACTGATATTCAGATTGGATTGGGTTTCTCCAACGGCTGATTTTATCTCAATGATAAATGTTTAAATCTGATCAGCCAATCCTAAATCTGTGTGTGTGGTCTTGACTGATGGACACATTATAATAATGCTGAGTGTGTGTGTGTTTCTCCTCAGATGAGATCTCTGTGAACACAGGTGAGGAGCTGAAGCTGGATGTTCTGTTGACCAATGCTGATAAAGTGGACACAAACTCCAGTGGAGAGTGGACAGAGGTGTGGACGAGAGGTCACGGGGTCAGCAGTGATCGACTGACCGACAGTGATGGGAATCTGACCATTAATGCGTTCACATCCACTGACACTGGAACATACAGAGTTCTGGATTATAGAGGAGAAATCCTGATCACACTCACACTCACAGGTCAGAGAACATCAGAGGAGGAGTGGGAATATTATCTTTAATCAGCAAATTAATATTAAACTGCATGACTGACCTTATAATATTCTGTACAGACTCGAAGGGAAATCTGAAGGACACAGATGAAGACAAAACTGATGCCACTGAACATCGCTGTGAGTAAAGCTGGAGCATTGAGAGCTTTACAGAATTCATCAACAGTGAATTTAAAAACTCTCTTCCCTCTTTTCTCTTCCTCATGTAGGTTATTGGATTCTGCCAGTGGGACTGACTGTGGTTCTGGCTCTGGTTCTGGTGGTTCTGGTTCTGGTTCTGGTTCTGGTGGTTCTGGTGGTTCTGGTTCTGGCTGCTGTCGTGTTATACAAACGTTTTGCTAGAAGGGGAAAAGGGCGACTGAGTTCAGGGGACACAGAAACATTGGAGGTCCATGACAGTGTCTGCTGAGGGCCTGTGGATCATGATTTAACTCTACAGGGCCTCAGACTCTACGGCTGTTTCCGAAATCGCCCCCTATACCCTCATTCACTATTCCCTACATTAGTCCACTGATATAGTCCACTTCGAAAACGAGTGAGTGATTTCGGACACTAAGTGCGCCGGAAAGGCAGCCGTTTTTGCAGTTTGTGCTTGTGCTGTTTGGCAGCTCCAGTAATAATGAAAAGATTTATCCTGAACTCTGCTACGGAAACTAGCATGTAACCTTAATCAAACAATATAATAATCATCTTAAAAAGGATAATTTATACCTGTATGCATGATATTGGGCTGGACCAGTGCGGTTCTGAAGATGGATGGATGATTGATTCAGCTGTGGGCACTATTTGAGGGAACAGCCATTTAGTGGTGTCCGAAACCATAGTGGACGTTATTAAGTGCACTCATACAATCCCACAATGCACCACAATAACGAGTTTGCAACCGATGTATGCTCGACGGCTAGAGAATACCCATAATGCACTGCGAGAGTCGCGCCGTGCATTGAATGAATTCCCGCGTTTCGCCAGGAGATGGCATCGACTCACACACTTTTTAAGACCAATGATATTGGGCGCACTCACTTATCGTCTCTAATTGAGCACGTCTGTTTACATACCCTGATAAACACTGATTAAACGCGTTAGTAGCTTTATTTTCACTTTTCTAATATTTTCTTCATATTCATAGAAAATAATTTCCTTTCCGATCTGATATATGATGGATAAAAGGATCAGTGCGAGTTTGGTAAAAGGCGGATTCGAACCTCTGATCAATTTGCGTCAAATCTTATTGCCATACGTCTTACCCCTACACTATTGCTGCTGTAGAAGATTGTGTGTTCCGTAGCTGTCTCTTCGTCAACCAGACGTTTAAACAAGCCGATATATTTAAGTATATTTTTTGTAAATTGCATCTACTCCAGTAAAATGTTTCTGTTAAAGGACCCACCGACATTTTTTTTGCTTCTGACGCCCATAATATAAATAGTAGCCTACTATAAAGTATGAAATATATAGGCCTACTACGGCATATACAAATATTATTGTTATTTTTTTAATTAAATGCTTATTAGTTACTTTATTATTCCCCTTTCCAAGTAAGTTCAGTGCCACACAAGTAAAGAGTTATAGGGTTAACTTTAAGCTTGTTTTTCTACTCGTTTTTAGAGTAGAGGAGTAATGGAGAATGAGGGTACATAGGGCGAATCGGACAGCGGTAAGTTCATTCACCAGGGCGCGACTCTCAGTGCGTTGAGAGTACACCGTCTGGTTGAGTGAGAGAACGTTTCAAAAGCATAAGGAGTTGTTTCTCGTTTGCTCTCGAAATGCTCTCGCGGGACTTTGCTGTCATACGCCGATCGGGCATCGAACAAGCATATTCTGTATTCTCCAGCGCGTACATCTAATGTACACTCGTTATTGCGGTGCATGGTGGGATTGAATGAGTGCACTCAAAAACGTCCACTATTGTTTCGGACACCCCTAAAAATGGATGTTCACTCAAATAGTGCCCTATTTAAGGGTATAGGGGGCGATTTCGAACACAGCCTACATCTTTCCCTCTCGGAGCACATAGAGAAGCTACGGTGGCCCACACAGGACAAACATGTCGTCTGAGACAGCAGAGAGTGACTAGCGCTCTGTAGAGAAGTTTGTCCCTTTAGGGCTACTGTAGAAACATGATGGCACAAAATGTCGGCTTCACTGTAAGGAACCCGCGGTGTGTGTAGATAGAAACGGCTCATTCTAAGGTAATAAACACATAACGGCTCATTATGTAAGGTCTGAAAACATAGTTATGGATATTATATTGCATTTCTGTCAATAGATCCTCATGAATACTACACACTGCACCTTTAAATGACTGAGGATCACACACTGCAGACAGTCGATCTGAACACACACACACAGAAACATGAGCCAGCAGATCTGCAGAGATCGGTCAACATATTTCTGCAATATAGTTTTAATTTTCAGTGCATTTGATCATTTGGGCTGCAGAACTACCTCAGGATCTGTTTAACTGGATATGAATTTAGTGTTTATGTAAAGCATATAGTATTTTTATATAAAATCTGGACTGGCCTTACCAGAGGAATTATTGTTTCTATTTAATCCATCATCTGATGACTGAGAATGTGTGTCTGTGTCAAACTGTGTAAAACAATCTGTGTGTGTGTGTGTGTGTGTGTGTGTGTGTGTGTGTGTGTGTGTGTGTGTGTGTGTGTGTGTGTGTGTGTGTGTGTGTGTGTGTGTGTGTGTGTGTGTGTGTGTGTGTGTGTGTGTGTGTGTGTGTGTGTGTGTGTGTGTGTGTGTGTGTGTGTGTGTGTACATATGTATATTTTGTACAGTCTTCTATGTTAATGTTTAAATAATGTATGTGTATAGTTTTTGTCTATGAAGTGTTCATGGTTTACCAGTAGAGGGCAATAAAGACCAGTCAGACTCCACCGTTATATCCCAGACTCTCCTGAGGGATGATGATTTCTGTCTTTGTTTTTGCTTCAATCTTGCCAAAGTTTAGACACACAGAATGTAAGAGCCATGCAGAACTTGTGCAATAAAAGCGTAAATGCTTTAAATATAACGCTTGTGTGTTTTTGTGTTATTACACCAATAGTTGTGTTTGTTTGTGAAAAGGAAATGAGTCAAATCATTATGATGCTGGTGTTTATTAATGTTATTATTAATTGTTCTGATTACTGTAATGGACTGATTTCTACATTGATTAGAGGATTGTTTGGAGGTTATTGAACGTCTTCATCTTTCTGTTTGTGTGCACTGGGCATTCGGTTTGACCGATCATGTCGAGTCCAATGATTACACTGAAATCTATAATAAGACAAATATTCATAATTTGATCTTTCTTATTGGACATTTTTATCATGTAAGATTAGGGCTGGGCGATATGGCTGAAAACTGTATCACGATAAGTGTTTCATATCGATAATTATTGGTATTTTATGACCTATTTAAAATAAGGACCAGGAGAAAAATATTTTACATTTAAACATTTTTATTGTAAACATAACCGTCCTCTAATTATAATCCCCTCCGTTATAAAGGCAGAAATGTCAACACAAGAGTGCAAAACACTCAAATAATTAAACTATAAACACACGTCTAAAATCACAATGAACACTTCACACTGATCTCTCACATTAAGATGCAGTGCCTGTTATTTCTTTATAACTATTAGCGTTTAGATGCTTTATCATAAGGCACTGATGCAGAGTAACATCACCTCTCCATGTCGTTTCGATCCGAAATCGCCCCCTATACCCTACATAGGGCACTATTTGAGGGCACAGCCATTTGTAGTGGTGTCTGAAACACATAGTGGACGTTATTGAGTGCACTCATTCTATCCCACAATGCACCACAATAACGAGTGAACAGCCGATGAACACACAGCTGCCGTCCGCCTTCACACACTCAGGAGGTTTCAGACCCGGGTTCAGCTCCAGAGACACCTGAGGTCACCAGAGGTCACATTAGGATGATCACACACACACTTTATATCATAACTGTAGAGATGATAGATTCATTTTAGAGTACGTGTTGGATATTGTTGCTGTACATTCATCAGATCTAAACATTTTGTTGACTTGTAGCAAGTGTTTTTACTCTATATGCTAATATTTTCTTGCAAAATTGTGTTTATAAATGTACAGTTGTCATAGTTACACAGTTACAATATAATTGTACAACTAAAATCATGACAAATGTAAAATAAATACACATGAAATCCATATATTTCAGCTCTGGGGCCAGTTGCATAAACTAAGCCATTATGTTAAGACAGGGTCTTAAGATCTAGTATGAGCCACTAGCAGTTAGTCAAGGGGCATTCAGTCTTACTTTTCATATCAAATTAGGCCAGTCTATGTTTTTATGTAACTGATTAAAAAAAATTATGAACAGTCTTAAATAAAAAAAATTATGTCTAACTTGTAAGACTAGTCTTAACGGTTTATGCAACCGGCCCCAGATCTAGTTAAATAATGTTTACCACTTGTCGATTAAACTTCAAATGAATGATTTTCATAATTATTAATAATTTACATGAATATAGTAAATGTAGAATTATATTCACATCACACTAAATCACTTGTAAAGCTAATCTTGAATCAGATTAATATTATTTCAATTCAAAATGATAAAAACCCATCCTTACAGCAGGTTATGGGTCTTCTGTATGAAATAGCACACATAAATCATAACTCATTTATATAATACACTGGTTCATGTCACTTATACTGAAAAACTATCTAGTTCTGATACAACCTTTCAAAGAGGAACCAGATAACCACCTTTGTAAGAGATGAGCCGAAATATACAGGAATAAATGAATAATTATTAATAAAATGGACACTATATCAGCTATAATAAACATCACGACCAAAGACTGGATTAAAAACCGAATTATGTATGTGTGTGCAGCTTTTAGAGGATGTTTGCTGCACCGGTGTGAAGTTTGTTTCATTGTTTAGTTTAATCTGAGTGATTTATTCTTACCTTCCGTCGGAATTTATCTCCAAACCCACGCGCAGCAGCAAACAGCGCAGAACAGATGCGTGACGTCATGACGTAACGTTACTCATCGCCGTGAAGCTGAAGCAGCTCATTCATATTCTGCCGTCAATCTGAGCTCTCAGTTCCGTCTGTAGTGTTAGTTGTAGTTGTAGGACAGTGGCAATAGGTTTTCTGTACTCTTTATTAGCGTCCGGTTGCGTTAACACACAACACCAGCAACTTCCCTGAATCAAACCCAGTGAATGAAGCTATAATCGGAGAAGCCGCTGCTAACATCATGCCATCACGCTTTAATCGGTGAGTTTGTTTTAAATACAGCCCAAAGCCCGGTTGTAGGTTAGTCTCTTATGTTGTCAGTAGGTTTTATATCTGTTTAGACATGTCAAACACAAATTAGTTCACCAACAAAACTTTTACGCAAGTCTCGAAAGTTATACTACGCCATGCGCAATGCAGTCTGGGTAATGTAGTTTTATTTTAATGCAAGAGCTTTATTGAACAGTTAACAAAAAAGAATCGTCCAGGTACAATATCGACAATTTCTTAGCCAGAACACGGACAAGCATTATAAAACAAGACAAATAAATAAATAATAGGAAATGAAAGAACATAATAAACTAAACAAATAAATAGCCTACAGAAAAAATGGCAGCTATGGGGGTTTTCTCTTCTGCCATTTTAAGTTGTCAAGGCATTTTTCTATTCCATGAATTCATATTTAGGATACACTCAGGAGCACAGACAAACACAAATCACCTGAGGAAGTTTTAAGTAACCGAGGTTCATTAAGTAAAAAACTAGAAAGCACAATTTTGTGTATCAGCTTTTTTACACTGTCATAATGTAATAACTGCACATAATGTAATAAGTATTACATTATAATTATATGTTCATAATGTAATAATTTTCTCAGATTGTAATAAAATCTTCAGCTCATAATGTAATAACAATTTTAACATTATGAGAAAATTATTACACTAAACTCATTATTGCATTTTCATTATTGTAATCGCTATTAGAATATAAAAATATTAGTATTCCCTTACAGTACATTTAAAAAAAAATCTAAATCCAGTCTTAAACTACCTGTGAAATGCAATATTTAAATATTCATGGTATTATTATAATTTTTATATGTTTATTTAAGATAAACCATTGGTATTCCTTTACAGTACATTTAAAAAATCCAGATAAATAAATAAAACTTATAGAACTTTTTCACCTTTAAACTACTACTACTACTACTACTACTAGTTAGGGTTAGTAGTATCAATAATCTGGTGGGTTTTGTAGGCAGGTTAAGACTGGATTTAGATTTTGAAAATGTACTGTAAAGGAATACCAATGCTTTGTTTATTATTAATAATAATAATAGCATGAATATTTAAATCTGTCGCATTTCACAGGTAGTTTAACACTGGATTCAGATTTTTTAAAATGTACTATAATATAATAAATTTGTTTGTAATAAAATAAAATGTAAATAAAAATATGTAAAAAATAAAATGTAATACAATAAAAAAAGCTTTTATTACGTTTTGAGAAATATTACATTATGAACATTTTATTACAATAATAATGTAATACTTCTTACATTATGAGTTGCTAAATGGGGAAAGAAGGACAATACTAAATAAATATGTTTTAATAGCACTTTTTAAGGCAAAACACTGTTTTTTAGTGCATTGTTTTTTGGTTAATTTTAAGATTTTGGTCTATTTTCCTTCCATAACTTGACATTTTAACATTGTGTTAACATTCTTTCAGAATAGAGGAAACAAAACATCCAAAATACAAATTTAAGTGCTTATTTTAACGTTTGCGCCTGTAGATTTCAATTACAATTCATATCTTTAAAGAGTTGTTTCTCCACTTCCGCAGCACGTACATACACCAACACTTACAGTCCGGTTCTTATCCATATTCTGAACGTTTCTAGTGTGGGGATTGCTCATATCATTCACACTGATTTTTGTAACATTTTATTCATAAAAACATGGTGAAAATGTATTTTTCTCTGTCTGGTGACAGTATTTTCAGATTTCACGTCAATAAAAACAAACCAGAATTTTGAACCAATGTTCAGATTTTGATTCTAGTAATGATAATTCACAAGATAATGCCTCATTTGCTATATTTAAGTAAATACGCAATGTTTAAACAACACTTAAGCACAATAATGTGCAGTTCTTAACACAATCAATTGGGTGAAGTTTTTAAACTGACGAATAGATGACATTTTGTTGACTTGTAGTAAGTCTTGGACGTATGTTTTTGCTCTACAGGCTAATATTTTCCTGCAAAATTGTGTTTATGAATCTAGTTGTCATAGTTACACAGAGTTACAATATAATTGAATAAGTTAAAAAATCACGCATTAACTCCATATATTTCAGCTCTGATCTAGTTAAATATTGTTTACCACTTGTCAAATACACTTTAAATGATTGATTTGCATAATTAATAATAATGTACATGAATGTACATCAATGTAGAATTATATTCACGTTACACTAAATCACTTGTAAAGCTAATATTGAATCAGATTAATATGATTTTAATTAAAAAACAGGGTCTCGAATGTCTTATGTATGAAACAGAACACATAAATCATAACTCATTTATATAATACACTGATGTATGTCACTTATTATACTGAAAAACTATCTAGACATGCTGAAAACTGAACCAATAATCTACTTTTTCTCTTCTCCTCAGGGCCAAACCGCTGATTTTGCTGCCATGCATCGTTTATTGTGCGAGTGAGTATTTGATCTGTGCAGTGTTTTAATGCCAGTATTATTTAGTGAGTAAACATGCTAATATTCCCTCTTCATGTCCTCAGGTTGTGCTCCTCTGTCCCAGACGTGTCTCCGCTGTTCTCTGACCTGTGATGGAGAACCTGAGCTGAAGAAGCACCAGAGCGTTCATGTTCTAGTGGAGCAGCGCTCAGACACGGTTCTGGATCAGATACACACCGTCTCCAGTTTGTGTGATGGAGGAAGCTGTTCAGTGCCAGGATGTTTCCAGAGGGACACTCGGTACTCGTTGAAAATATATGCCCATGATGAGACGGTGCCTAAAGTACTGATCGACAGAACAGATGTGCAGCCGGGTAAGGTCAACCATCATCTAACCAATGCTTAAAGGGTTAGTTCACCCAAAAATGTAAATTGTGTCATTAATGACTGAGCCTCATGTGGTTGGACACCCGTCAGACCTCCGTTCATCTTCAGACACAAATGAAGATATTTTAGTGTAAATCTGATGCTCTGAAAGGCCTCCATTGGCTCAACTTTACACTCTCAAGACCCTTAAAAGACACTAAAGACTAAAGTTACAAAGTCCATCTCACTACAGTGGCTCTAAAATAACTTTATGAAGCGGCTACGAGAATAGTTTTTGTGCGCAAAAAACCCCTAAATAACGACTTACATAGTGATGACGATTTCAAAACACGGCCTCATGAAGCTTCGAAGCGTTATGAATCAGTGAGTCGAATCATGATTCGGATCGCGTGTCAAACTGCTGAAATTTGGCGATCCAAACCGCTGAATCGACTCACTGATTCATAACGCTCTGAACCGCTGAATCGACTCACTGATTCATAACGCTCTGAACTGCTGAATCGACTCACTGATTCATAACGCTATGAACCGCTGAATCGACTCACTGATTCATAACGCTCCAAACCGCTGAATCGACTCACTGATTCATAACGCTCTGAACCGCTGAATCGACTCACTGATTCATAACGCTCTGAACCGCTGAATCGACTCACTGATTCATAACTTTTCGAAGCTTCATGATGCCGTGTTTTGAAATCGTCATCACTATATAAGTCGTTATTTAGGGTTTTTTTTGCGCACAAAAACTATTCTCGTCTTCATAAAGTTATTGTAGAACCACTGTAGTGAGATGGACTTTGTAACTTTAGTCTTTAGTGTCTTTTAAGGGTCTTGAGAGTGTAAAGTTGAGCCAATGGAGGCCTTTCAGAGCATCAGATTTACACTAAAATATCTTCATTTGTGTCTGAAGATGAACGGAGGTCTGACGGGTGTCCAACCACATGAGGCTCAGTCATTAATGACAGAATTTTCATTTTTGGGTGAACTAACCCTTTAATGTTCATCCTCTCCTCCTGTACTGTAACACATCATCCCCTCAAAGCCATAAAATTGTTATGATTTTTTTCCTCGCGAAAGCTTGCATATCATTTAATTTTGATAGTTTTTTTTTTTTATTTACCATTTTTATCACTAATTTAATAACAATGTAAGCACATTCTTCACATTTGTTCAACTTAAATACCAAATACACTCATGTACATTCACTCTATGACACTCAATCACCATAAAGGCAGTTTATCTGTGTAAAATGGTCAAAGAAAAGCTGTTATAAAACTTTTTAAAAGGCAGTTTTCATAACAATTATCAAGGCCAAACACAACAGAAGCAAACAAGAAGCAGCATCAGACCAACTGCAAACATGAGTGAAGACATTTGGAGACCATTTTAAGCAAAAACCCATAAATACATTGAGTTATATAGAGCCAATTTCATGTTTTGTTTAATTATATCGCCATCAAGTGGCACAGTCACACTACTTTTTGTGTGTGTCCTCAGAGTGCGCACATACATAAGTGTGTCAAATTTGGTGAAAATATCTCATTTCGTTTAGGAGTTATAGACATTTGTATTTATGAGCACATGAAAAATGACCCACACCAGACGTTGCATTTTTTTGCCACTTACTATCAAAATTTTGACATTTGGCCATTGGCTTTTAGTCTAACTGCTATGATTCAGATTATCCTACGGTGGTTTCGTCTCGATTGGACTAACGGTTTCAAAGATATTCGCAAAAGTTGTTTAAACGCTAAATCACAACGTTGCACAAACCATAATGCGAAACCTAGCATGTTTGGTGTTGTTGGACTCGGCAAGGATTCAAGAATTAAAGGAGATGACTCCCATGAAAGTAAGTCAGACAAATCCAAAGTTAGAAGCACGTAAACATTTGGTTTTACCAAGACTCCTTCAGGGCATCGTGCTGATGATCCTTACCGAGATTTGTACCGATATGCTAATGCGTGCCGTTCATAAAATAAAGCATTTTACTACAAAATACAAAATGGCTGACACCCAAAATGGCCGATATGGTAAAATTGGATAGTATTTGAGTCGGCATGCCGGTGTCATGAGAACTTGTGTCCTTCTGTGAAATAGTGTCCGCTTAGGACCCGATGTGGTAATGCCTGATCAAAATGGGAGCAATAACATGCTTAACATATTGTAAATTATTTCAATTGATAAACTAAGTAATGATACAATACAAAATCATAACAGTGTTTTTTATCCATTATAGGTACATTACTAATATACAGAACAGGTGCAACAAATAAGTACAACAGGATTTTTTAAAAATTGTATAAACATTAAAGCGGGGCTTTTAAAATGTAGGTTAAGTGCAACCGTGGTGTATAAACTAAGCTAATCGTGTAGCTGTATGCTATGCTAGACCGTATGCTAACTAAAAAAACATTAAGAAGGAGATATACTTGATTTCACAACTTATAGCTTCGGTTATATACTAGTATATGAAACATGCTTTGCAAGACGTTAAAGACTATTTTAACACAATTTAAACGACAAAAATCAAAACGTGATTTTATAAGAATTGTTACCCGGCTCGGTAACACTTTATAATAACTACACGCTATGAAACATTAGTCAAGCATTAGTAAATAGTTAATTCATCATTTATAAAGCATTAATAGGCAGTTTATAAATACTTCATTTAGAAATTATAAATATATAATTTATGAAGTATGAAAATATAATTATTAAACACATTATAGATATGCTTATAAATCAAGAATAACGCATTTATAGCTGTATTTATAAACTGCCTATTAATGTCTATTAATGCTTTATAAATGATGAATTTACTATTTACTAGTGCTTAACTAATGCTTCATAGCGTGTAGTTATTATAAAGTGTCACCTGATGTGGAAGTTTGGTCTGGATATGATAAAGCGCTGTGGAGATAGAGCCTCGTTTCCAATTTGATGTGCTCTTCATCAGATTTGTCATTATCAAAAAGCTTTTAATAACTTTTTGCCAGCATGGTCTGATAATCAGATTCGGTTTTCATGAAAATCAGACAAACCGTCTAGGAGGAGTTCGAAAAAGTCGTCTTTTTATCGGGAAAATTGGCACTAATGTTTGTCATAACTTTCCCGTAAGTGGTCCAATGGGCTGCCATAGACTCCCATAGTGGAAGAGATTCTGCTTAAAAGAATAATAATAAGAATGCCAATGATTACAATGGTGTATTGGCCCCTCCGACCACTCCGATGATCACTCAATTTAAAAAATATATATATTTTTAATTAATCTCGGGTCAACCTGAGGAGAGGATGAAGGTTTTTTAAAAAGAGTTCACCCAAAACTGATTTTTTTTCTCCGTGTTTTGTTTACTCCTCCTCATTGTGTTCTGTTTTGTTTCTCGTGTTAAATATGAAGGTGAATGCATCATTTGAGTGAATTATTCTTTGAGTTATATTGAAGTAATTCTAATAATCCGCTGAACTCTCTCAATGTTTCCACAGACTGTCCTCCAGAGGGCGTCTCAGACTCAGACAGGAGCAGTGAGTAAACACAACACCCCATCACTGATATCTAGGGTTGGGCACCGAGATCCGGTTCCAATATGGCACCGGTACTTATATAACCGGTATGTACCGGACCGAATCAGAAAGCAGATTTCGGTTCCTCATTTCGGTGCCAAAATTCAAACGTGCTTTCGCGCTTTGGCTGAGCCAGAGACAGACGCTCAGCGCTCGTCTCATGACAACTCATGACAACTATTCAGTGTTTTCAACCACATCATGTTTATTCCAGGTTTCAGACATTTAAATGCTCATACAGTAAGTAGGCTACTAGCAACAAAACACACACTGATGTCTATGAAAGCGGCAATGACAATCCTTTCAGACGGTTATAATTTGATTAATGTTACATGTTTTATTCACATCAGATATATGCACATTAAATAGTAGCTATATAGTTTACTCTATTCTTCCTCCAGTTCACTGGTCACTTACTTTCATGTATTTTGTAAGACGAGAATGAACTCAAGTGTTGTAAATCCGACAGATCCGATTCTGAGGCGCAAACTAACATGGCGTCGCCCATTGCGCTTTATAGATCAACTAACACACATTCACTCACACATTTGAACATCAGATAGTTCGTGACACAGTTAAGAAGTTTGTGAATATTTTGAATAAAAAGAAAAAATGAAATAAACCCGATACAGCTGAGCTGTCAGCGCTATTGCGGCTGCTGTTGTCATGTGAGAAACATGACGCGTCGTCATGGAAACATTAAGGCGATGCGTTCTAAAATATTTAGCCAGAGAATATGATCATATTTCAAAATAAAGCTGAAGCTGAAGCTGGTTTGTAGCAGAGCAAGAATACAGACGACTGCTGTTATTACTGTAACTGTTATTTAGAGTTATGTTAGGCTTGTTGTAGTTAGGTGGCTATTAGGTTTTACTGTGAATTTGTAAATAAGTCAATAATAATTTGTAAATAAGTAAATTGTGTTTTGTATTTATTTATATTCATACATTTAAGTATACATTAAACTTTTAATAAATGGTTCAATTTAAATAAAAAATAAATAAATAAAAAGCCATTTAATGTCATCCACCTTGTTTTGTGGCCTTTTTAAAAAAAATTTAAGTATCGGTTCAGGCACCGCTTGGGCACCGGAACCGTTTGAAAAGTATCGGTTTGGCACCGGAATCGAAAAAAACTCAAACGATACCCAACCCTACTGATATCATTCAAATACGTTTTCTGAACTCGTAAAACTCAAGTTATTTCTTTATTTGTCGAATGAAAATGACTACATTTACATGCTTCCTCATAATGTGACTGATGAGATTTAAGCAGTGCTGTTATTAAAGTTTACTGTAGTAAAGCGTGGTGTTTGCCGGCTCATGATGACAACGTTACGGATACCAAAGTGAATAAATCAAAGTACACAGTGCACAATAACTGTATGAGTTCATCTTTTGCATTGTGGTTTGTGAATAATGGGGCTAAAAAACTAATCAAATCATGTAAAGAGGTTTGCTCTTGCTTACTCCGAGTATTGGAAATAATCATGTAATGTTAATGTTGAATGTGCAGGAAGTCATGCATTGATGTTTGTTTTCCAGATCCAGACGGTGCTGATACGAGCCGCTCTAACACACTCCTGATCCTGCTGACATTCTGCCTCTGGATCCTCTTCCACCTGAGGGACTGAGATCAGAAAACACACAAACTGTTCAGTTCAGAGGCTCAATCCTTCACAGGTCGAGCGAGCGCTGGACAAAAAACTCTTTAAATATGTTCACGTTTGGGCATTTGTGTACATGATAAAGAACATAAACTATATAAAATCAGCCAGATTTACGAACAGCTGCTCCAGCGCAAACCCTCTCGTGGCATTAAAAACTACAGTCAGGATTCACTAAAGACACGCAGTGATAAAATATATATATAGATCAGCTCTTTCTTATTGCATATTTATTTGTGGGAGTTTCTCTTTCAGACGCAGTATTTATGAAAGGAGATTATTTAAATCAATCACACAAGGTGATTTACTAACGCCAAGTTTACACTGCACAATTTTGACTCAACGACAGGTTTTGTGAAACTGCGACAAATGCTAGCCTGGTCTCACCAGACTCTCTTCATTTCATTTGTTCATTTGCTCCATTGACAAGCGTTCACTTCCTTGAAGGCGGGAACTCTGTTGAAGTTTAAAACTATTGGATCTGCCATAACCAATCGCTGACGTTTGGTCTTGACTAGGGCTGCCACTAACGACTATTTTTATATCGACTAATTTATCACAATTTGCAACAATTTTACTTAAAAACATTTAAAGTAACTTGCACCGTTGGCCTTCAGTAGTGTACTATAAAAAAGTATAAATGTAAACAAGCCCTTGACAAAACGTAAAACTAAAAGAGTAAAAAGGTACAAATTTGTAATCCAACATAACAAAAAAAACTGAATATCAGAAAATACTTTTTATATAGAATAGTGTTGTCACGACACCAAAATTATGACTTCAAAAAACGTATTGAAGTAATTGAATCATGGGCGTCGGAAGCAAAATAAATGTGGGTGGGTCCTCAGAAATGTTTTACTGGAGTAGATGCCAATTACATTAAGTATAAATATACCGCTTTACTTGCTAAACGTATAGTTCGGAAAGACAAAACTACGGAAATCGCCATATCATTGAGAGCGGCAGTAGTGTAGGGGTAAGATGCACCGCATCTAGTTTTGACACAAATCGACCTGCGGCGGTTTCACCGAACTCAATCTTCTCTGTTTTCCCATCACATATCAGATCGGAAAGACATTTATTTTCAATACAAATTAAGCAAAATATTAGAAAAGTGGAAATAAAGCGTCTAATATGTGTTTAATAATAAGTGTTTATCGATTAGGGGTAAACAGACATGTGCTGAATTAGAGACGATAAAAGCGAGTGGGTCCAATATCATTGATCATAAAAAGTGGGCGGGTCTTGTCCCGCACACACACAATGGTTCCGACGCCCATGCATTGAATAATACGACAGAACTTATTATTCATTGTTGTATCGTTGTTTTAGGGTTAAAAAACCCTAAAAACTCACTTGTCATGACATCATCGTCATGGTTCTCAGCCTCTGTTTGCTGATTGGACCGGTTTAAATTTGACCGGAGAAAACCAGAGAATCCCAGACGGAGAACTGAAGGAAAAGGAAGTACGCAGGAGGGCGGAGCCAGGCTAGACAAATGCCCGAAATCATAGGCGAATCAGTGCTTGTTCACGCGAGAGACAATCACACAGTGTGAATGACCAAAGACACGAGCGAATCAGACATATCAGTATTTGAATAGATTTATCTACAATTATATCAAACAGAAACAAAGGCCAAACATCAGCTCGACCAGCCGCAGCAGCAACATTAGGTTTGCGCTGGTCAATTTACTGGTGTTTGCGCCATTATTTACCGCAAGCCTCAACCCAGACACTAACGGCTCATTATGGACATGATGGGGTAGGAAACCAAACACAGGACACATTTCAAGAGAGAAGCCATTGGGCCTTTGAGGGACGCAGACTCTGAATCTGTAGACAAATCAGCTGCAGGTGCCAAAGACTGTTCTCCGCCCTCAGGACAGCAAAGACACGCGTCTGCTGTAAACTACATGTCTAATGTCTCTCTCTGCCTTCCCAGAATGCACTCTGACACTTTATATGCTGCTTTCTCATCTCGTGAAACAAAACCAAGCATTCTGACCTCAAATCAGCTCAACATAAACTAAACAGACGTTCTCAGACCAGAGCTTTATGACCAAAAGTGGACTAAACTGTTTTAATATTCAATTCCCAATGTTTGATGCCTTTCCTTGATCCTCGATTCAGACAGGTTGCATTTTTTACATGCATTGTATTTTTTAAAAACTGTGAAGAATTCATGTGAAAATGCTGTATGTCTGAGATATTTATATTAAATATTTATATATTTAAATGTTTTATGTACTCATTTTGTTCACTGCATATTTTCTTTACAAAAAGCTGTAATTGCACAGCGACAATGTAACACTTGCTGGAAAATAATTATAGTTAACGTGCGTCTTTTTCACATATTGTTTTAACCTCTTAACCTGCGCCTCTATTTTTGAGAATTTTCTGAAAACGATATACCCAAATGAAAATGTCTGCATTTGTTAAACCCTATGGTCTATATTCATAAATCTGCTCTTATTTTAAACTACACACTTGAAATGTTGCTATCCAAGAGTCATAATACCTCAAAGTAATATGGGAACAGAGTAATATACATGTAAGTGACTCACGTTTTTTTTTTTTACTTGGTGAAAAAAAATATGAGAATTTGATGTCAAGAGCCTGAAAATAACTTAAATATAAAACTGAATGTCTAATCATGTCATAATTCAAATATGAGGATGATTATCTCAGTAATGCAGCTTCTGTGAGCTTTTATGTCAAGAAAAGTCTAGGCGTCCTTTCAAAAAGGTCATTTATTTCAGAACATTTGCAATTGTAGAGTAGTTTTTCATTCTAATAAATCTGCAATAAACTGCTAATTATAATGGATAAACAGTTACTTAAAAGCTAAAGCAACTATATACAGAAATTAAAGTGTAAAAAACTCATTTAGTTGATAAGAAGTGTCAGTCATAAGCTGTGTCCCAAAGTGAAGGGTGCGCACTTCGAAGGCCAGACCAGGCCACACTTTTTCTGCAGTTTTCCCGCAGTTTTGCACAAACGCTTTAGGGATGCCACAATTATCATTATAATATTAAACCGTTCGGTACGGCAATCACGGTTCAATAAGCGCTTGTGAATTGCGTGGTTTTCTTTTTTTTTTTTTGCAGTGTGTCTGTGAGTCTACGTGCTGATATGAGCAAATATCCAATCACTAATAGGCCTACTAGCCTATACACAGTGCTAGACACGCTTGCAGTGCTGGAGTCAGAGAGTTATACTCACGGAACACTAGAGTTATTCTCAATCACGAAAGTTAATTATTTGCATGCGTTTTAAAGCCTTGCCGGTTATTGGCGTGCTATACACCATTTTAACACGCAGAGCGCGCGCAGACTAAAAGCCTGTCAAACACTTGATTACTGGACTAAGTAGTCTTACTGTGCTGTGTCATACTGTCAAATACACACAAGGTTAACATAAACACAGTCGGTTATGTGTAAAGTGAAAGTACATTTGCGTGTGTCTGTATATTAGATGCACGTCTTAAATTGACAGCAGCGCAGCCTATAGTGAACACGCTGTCCTTAAAGGGACAGTTCACCTCTAAAATTCTGTCATTATTTACTCACTCTAATGGTGCGTTCACACCGGACGCGATTCGCGCGAGTGATTTACATGTTAAGTCAATGCAGAGACGCGAAATGGCATTCTGCGGCGCGATTCGCGCGAATGAGGCGGCGAGATTCGCGCGATTCGCGCGATTGAGGCGGCGAGAAGGACGCGACTTGAGCGTTTTGAACGCGCGATTCGCGCGAATCGCGTGAATCGCGCGAAACGCTCAAGTTGAAAAATCTGAACTTTGGCGGATATTTCGCGCCGCGTTAACCAATCAGGAGCTTGCTCTAGTAGTGACAACAATGAAGAGAAAATCTGTATATTGATATCTGGTTCAGACAATATGATTATCACTGTGATAACATTAAATTACATGAAACACAACCCAGTCTCTTTTTGTTAAATGCAAGTTTATGTATGATCAATAATACAAAAGTATCAGTAATGTATAACAAGCTTATAGTTTCATACATGAAACAAAGCAACAATGCAGTCAAACATTCAAAGTCAGTGCTAGTAGGCTAACGTTACAACTGCAACGTAAAGTTATAGCCTAAAAATATAAAGTAATGAAACTTATCTTTGCCCTCAGCCTAAACGATTTGCCAGGGAACAAATTATAGATCCATGAGACCAAAGATCGGCCGTTACAAGACGAATTATAGCTCGAGACACACCACAGAGACATCAGAGCCAGCGGGAGACGGCAGAAGGACTGGCCGAGGAAAGGTTGCCCTCTCCGGCTTTCACGTGCGCTGAGCGCGCTGTCCACTGGAGCTCACAGCTCCGACAACGGCAGATAAAATGTTCAAATAGGCACTGTTTATGTAAATAAACCACAGATTTGAGCTTTAAACAACTACATTATCGACTGAAAAAGTCTTAAAACTACGTTTTGTCACACATTAACAGTAGATATGAACAAAAAAAAAAGACATGTAAACACAGCCCATGTCAGCCATTTCTCAACGAGACGAGCTGCTGGCGGAAGCCCCGCCCATGACGCGAATTCGCATCTGTTGTGCAGTGAATGTCACACGCGATTCGCGCGAGTAAACTCAAAATGTACACGCGTCCACCTTCGCGCGATTAGCGCGAATTATTCGCGCGAATCGCGTCCGGTGTGAACGCCACATAATGGTGCGTTCACACCGGACGCGATTCGCGCGATTCGCGCGAGTGATTTACATGTTAAGTCAATGCAGAGACGCGAAATGGCATTCTGCGGCGCGATTCGCGCGAATGAGGCGGCGAGATTCGCGCGATTCGCGCGATTGAGGCGGCGAGAAGGACGCGACTTGAGCGTTTTGAACGCGCGATTCGCGCGAATCGCGCGAAACGCTCAAGTTGAAAAATCTGAACTTTGGCGGATATTTCGCGCCGCGTTAACCAATCAGGAGCTTGCTCTAGTAGTGACAACAATGAAGAGAAAATCTGTATATTGATATCTGGTTCAGACAATATGATTATCACTGTGATAACATTAAATTACATGAAACACAACCCAGTCTCTTTTTGTTAAATGCAAGTTTATGTATGATCAATAATACAAAAGTATCAGTAATGTATAACAAGCTATACATGAAACAAAGCAACAATGCAGTCAAACATTCAAAGTCAGTGCTAGTAGGCTAACGTTACAACTGCAACGTACAGTTATAGCCTAAAAATATAAAGTAATGAAACTTATCTTTGCCCTCAGCCTAAACGATTTGCCAGGGAACAAATTATAGATCCATGAGACCAAAGATCGGCCGTTACAAGACGAATTATAGCTCGAGACACACCACAGAGACATCAGAGCCAGCGGGAGACGGCAGAAGGACTGGCCGAGGAAAGGTTGCCCTCGCCGGCTTTCACGTGCGCTGAGCGCGCTGTCCACTGGAGCTCACAGCTCCGACAACGGCAGATAAAATGTTCAAATAGGCACTGTTTATGTAAATAAACCACAGATTTGAGCTTTAAACAACTACATTATCGACTGAAAAAGTCTTAAAACTACGTTTTGTCACACATTAACAGTAGATATGAACAAAAAAAAAGACATGTAAACACAGCCCATGTCAGCCATTTCTCAACGAGACGAGCTGCTGGCGGAAGCCCCGCCCATGACGCGAATTCGCATCTGTTGTGCAGTGAATGTCACACGCGATTCGCGCGAATTTCACGCGCGATTCGCGCGAGTAAACTCAAAATGTACACGCGTCCACCTTCGCGCGATTAGCGCGAATTATTCGCGCGAATCGCGTCCGGTGTGAACGCCACATAATATTGTTCCAAACCTGTATTAATTTCTTCTGTTGAACACCGACAGCTGATGGTAGCCATTGACTTAAATGTTAATAAAACTACAAAAGACATAGAAAAGCACTCTCTGCTCTTGACTGAAAACATTAATACAGTAGCTTTAATGTGGCGTTCACACCGGACGCGATTCGCGCGAATAATTCGCGCTAATCGCGCGAAGGTGGACGCGTGTACATTTTGAGTTTACTCGCGCGAATCGCGCGTGAAATTCGCGCGAATCGCGTGTGACATTCACTGCACAACAGATGCGAATTCGCGTCATGGGCGGGGCTTCCGCCAGCAGCTCGTCTCGTTGAGAAATGGCTGACATGGGCTGTGTTTACATGTCTTTTTTTTTGTTCATATCTACTGTTAATGTGTGACAAAACGTAGTTTTAAGACTTTTTCAGTCGATAATGTAGTTGTTTAAAGCTCAAATCTGTGGTTTATTTACATAAACAGTGCCTATTTGAACATTTTATCTGCCGTTGTCGGAGCTGTGAGCTCCAGTGGACAGCGCGCTCAGCGCACGTGAAAGCCGGCGAGGGCAACCTTTCCTCGGCCAGTCCTTCTGCCGTCTCCCGCTGGCTCTGATGTCTCTGTGGTGTGTCTCGAGCTATAATTCGTCTTGTAACGGCCGATCTTTGGTCTCATGGATCTATAATTTGTTCCCTGGCAAATCGTTTAGGCTGAGGGCAAAGATAAGTTTCATTACTTTATATTTTTAGGCTATAACTGTACGTTGCAGTTGTAACGTTAGCCTACTAGCACTGACTTTGAATGTTTGACTGCATTGTTGCTTTGTTTCATGTATAGCTTGTTATACATTACTGATACTTTTGTATTATTGATCATACATAAACTTGCATTTAACAAAAAGAGACTGGGTTGTGTTTCATGTAATTTAATGTTATCACAGTGATAATCATATTGTCTGAACCAGATATCAATATACAGATTTTCTCTTCATTGTTGTCACTACTAGAGCAAGCTCCTGATTGGTTAACGCGGCGCGAAATATCCGCCAAAGTTCAGATTTTTCAACTTGAGCGTTTCGCGCGATTCGCGCGAATCGCGCGTTCAAAACGCTCAAGTCGCGTCCTTCTCGCCGCCTCAATCGCGCGAATCGCGCGAATCTCGCCGCCTCATTCGCGCGAATCGCGCCGCAGAATGCCATTTCGCGTCTCTGCATTGACTTAACATGTAAATCACTCGCGCGAATCGCGCGAATCGCGTCCGGTGTGAACGCACCATTATACGAATCAATTTATTTTATATTGAAGTCTATGTAGTGTTTAATTTTTACATTTATTCATTAAATTTCATACTTAAATGCTGCTGAACAGCTTTGAGCTGCCAGTGTAAATCTTTATATATATTTATTTTATATTATACTATACACTAGGAATGTGTACAAGGTTTTTTTTTAAGTAAAGTTTTAGGTTTAAGTAAGGTTTTTCAAGTCTTTTATGTAAAATAAAAAAATTGCATTTTATTTTTCTCAACATCTTTCTGTCCCCGTCGCCTAAGAATAGAATAGCAAAAAACTGATGTGACTAGCCATCAGAACCCAATCGAACACCGTGGTTAAAAAAAACAGAGGTATGCAGAATATATATATTATATATCTTGTATGCTATACCTTTTGTACCCTTCTGTCATTGTATTCATCGTTTTTATTGTTAACAAACAAACCACATCCATCCCCCACACTTTTGAAAAGCTTGCTACGCCTCTGACTATAGGCCACAAACAAAACAAACCACATCAACAGTAAATGCCTCCCAATTCCAGACTTGGCAACACTGAACCGAGCGTCGTTGAATGGGCTGTAGCAGGTGTGTGGCAACTGACAGCGGACGTTCGTGAGGAGATTTTAAATAGAGAAATGGAGCAATATGGTTAAACATTTAATCGTTAAGTTGCAACTTATTTATTATGTTAAATGTAACTGTTACAATATATTGTAAACATTTATATATTTACGTCCAAGTCTTTATTTAAGTAGCCTACTTATTTTATTTTTTATTTTTATTCAACTCACATCATCTCAGATGCAATTGTAGCTATATAGCCTACTTTTTATGACATGCCAGCAGTCGACCGATTCAGCCCCGCAAACCTGCGGACAGTGGAAATATGCACTCATCCCAGAAGAAGATGATTATGAAGATGATGATAATGATGAAGATGATGATGAAGATGATGATGAAGATGATGATGAAGATGATGATGAAGATGATAATGAAGATGAAGATGATGATGAAGATGATGATGAAGATGATGATGAAGATGATGATGAAGATGATGATGAAGATGATGATGAAGATGATAATGAAGATGATGATGAAGATGATGATGAAGATGATGATGAAGATGATGATGAAGATGATAATGAAGATGAAGATGATGATGAAGATGATGATGAAGATGAAGATGATGATGAAGATGATGATGAAGATGATGATGAAGATGATAATGAAGATGATGATGAAGATGATGATGAAGATGATGATGAAGATGATAATGAAGATGAAGATGATGATGAAGATGAAGATGAAGATGATGATGAAGATGATGATGATGATGAAGATGATGATGAAGATGATGTCCCGCTGGCACCATCCCGGTCCAGCTCCACCAGCGTCTCCCGCTCAGCTCAATGAAAATGTAGAAATGTGTTCTTCTGTTTCAGCTGTTCATTTAAATTTCTGTTGTTTCTGATGTTTATTGTAGGCCTATGAATAGTTAAAAAAACTATTAGATAAAAATAGGTAAAAAGTACTTTAAGTAGGCTAATGTATAGACCAATTTATTTTCATTTCCACATTTTAATTTACATGACAAGAAAATATATGCATGAACATATGAATTTCTACAAATTATAACTTGCATTACAAAAATAAACAGAATGTACAAAACAACCACTCTTTTATTTAGCCTACACATTTCAAGTTAACGAAAATTAACAATAGACAGCAATTACTTGGTTTAATTTACAAATAACTTGCATAAAATAAAATAATAATAATATAGAGAAATTGTTCTGTGCATTCCGGCCACGACTTTACATTCAGCCTTTGGAGGTAGCCTATTATGGACGTCGTCAGTGAGCGACATTCATTCATTTATTCATTCATTCATATTAAATACTTTAATTTGGAGTAATGTCAGCAGTTTTCGTTTATTTGCATTTTGACTTAGGCTATAGTTTTGAGTGACAGATGTCATATTTGATTTAGCCTATTTTTGTCTGTGACATATTTTAGGTGTTGACAGTATGCCTATAAGAAAAAATAAATAAATGATTGCTTGGCCAACATAGCCTTACTTCTGTTATCCCCAGTCTCTCTCTCGCGCGCGAGCGGGAGCGTGCGGTGCGCAATAGATCTTATTGCGGGAGCGGGACGAAAAAACAGCCCCGCGCAGATCTAATTTGTATTTAAAGAAAGTGCAGAAATAAGAGATAAAAGAAAAAAAAGAGCAAAAAAGGAGAGAATGGACTGATTCCTCTTCTTGAGAGAATGGTTGAGAAATAAATAACACTTATGCTAGTTAAAATTGGGAAATTATCTTGCCAGGTTGCTCTACCACGAATGCACTAAACGTTTTGTTTACTTCAAGTTCAAGCGGTTGCGCCAGGCTACACTTGTGTTACCGACCGCTACCGTCTTTCACTGGGAAATTTAAACCCGCCGCGGGAATGCGGACCAGTCAATTCCTGTGTGCTATGAATGCTGGGATAGGGTAGGCTGCGAAGTTCCTGTAATCACCAGTGTGCTATGAATGCTGGGATAGGGTAGGCTGCGAAGTTCCTGTAATCACCAGTGTGCTATGAATGCTGGGATAGGGTAGGCTGCGAAGTTCCTGTAATCACCAGTGTGCTATGAATGCTGGGATAGGGTAGGCTGCGAAGTTGTGGTGAGGTTCCATCTGCTGTAACCTACCCTTCCTTTGCCTGAGAAACGGAGGGGAGCATTTTGAGTCGCTTTTTTTTTTTGAGTTTGCTGCTTTCCTCACTAGTGCTGTGTGTCTGAAACCCATGGAAATAAGTGCTATAGCCGACCTGAACACACTGCAGAACTTTTACCATGTAAGTTTTCATATTTGTCAATATAACGCTAGTGTGTGTGTTTTGAGTTCTTGCGATGCGATTCGATACGATGATGACAGTGATGATGATGACAGTGATGATGATGATGACAGTGATGATGATGACAGTGATGATGATGATGACAGTGATGATGATGATGTTTTTAGTGTGGTTATTAATATAATTGTTGATATGTTGATAACAGGAAAAATAACTTCTTAAACCTGTTGCTTGTGTAATTGGGACTAAAGAGTAAATTGGGACTAAACACTAAAATCATTATAAAACCAAATTGTTTCCTAATGTATTGTAAATATTCACTTCATCCATATCTCTTTAAGTTTTCTGTCTTATAAAATATCCCGTGACTTTTCCGGTGTGAAATCATTGCAAACAAAGTGTGTGAACTGACCGCGGATGAATCAAAGTCGCGAACAATTTCAGACATTTACACTCTAAAGGTTCTATATTGCACCAAAAATGGTTCTTGGTTCAGAGCTTCAGAAGTGCTATAGTGCACTTTAATCAAAGAACCTCTGAAGAACCACTGAAGCACCAAAATTGGTGCTATATAGCACTAAAAAAGGTTCCCCTATGATTACGAGCCAAGAACCATTTTGGGTGAAGCGTGCCTTTGCTGGACTTGTGTTGTAAAAGATCTCTGCCTGATCTGCGTTCTTTTGCCCTGTCGCTAAACCCTCCTCTCACTCCGCCCTTTCATGACGTAACGCTATTGACTGCCGGAAAAAACTCCTCTGTGTAACTGCACAGCAGGCTAGGCTGAAGTGCGCTCGCGAGCACCTTCTGAGACTTAAAAGAATAAATGTATACATTTATAAAATAATACATTTATAGCCTATTTATTCATAGTACTCACATACTGTAAATATGGTGGGGTGTAGGGGGGTTTCAATAAACATTAAATTTCCCAAGAGCAATTTTTGAAGGGGACACAAATAATATAGCCAAAATCGTCCTTGAAAGGATATGTGTACCAAAAAAAACACAAAAAAAAAAAAACATTCGTACTTATTTGGCGTTTTGGTGCTCTGAAAATTATCTAATATCCGTTTTTCTTTTCTCTGTCATTTTATCTGACCAACAACACAAAGCGATAGTTGTTGTTCACCACGCAGTCATATTATAATTATTGAATGATCTTGCGTCCTCCACATAGTATTTTATACTATGATATTCAGATAATTAGATATTCAACTGCAGCACTGATCTGCCACTTATTATCATATTGAGCAAAACCCAACACAGATCTGACAGAGCGGCCGTCCACTTATACTTTCGGTTTAGAATCAGTGGCGGAGCCAGAGTTGGGGACGAAGTCCTTGCCACCCCTGTTGCTGAAAACATTACACTGTTTGATTTTTAAGAACATTTCCCAAATCTCCCAGCGGACGTGAATGCATCCTTACGCCGGTTTCACTTTGCACGCGCGTTAGGAGGGCGTAAGCAACGCGTGTTTTTTTCGGCGCCCATGTTAACAGACTAGAGCATTCACACTGCACGCAGAGGCGGCGCGGCATCGCAGGAGCAGAAGCAGCAGTACCGCGATCGTTTCGGCGCCGAGTCTATTTTTGCCGCACTGCTCACGCTGAATTAAAGCCACAGTGGATTGTTCTTGATCAAATATATATATATATATAAAATAAATATAATATATATAATATATATCTACTATTATTCTTGTGGTACATGTTTGAATGTGTACAACTGCCTTGTTTTGATAGGTCCAAGTTTACCTCAGTTTTTTCTCTTGGACTTGATTAGTCCAAGGAGCACTTTGAATACTTGTTGTTCTATTTTTGCTGTATACTTAATACATATATAATTGTGTACATTTTGGAAAATAAACAACTTTAATTTAATCTATATACATTTTGTGGAAAATAATTTATTTTTAGTGTAATTGAACACTTTGTATATTGACCCCCAAAAATAACACCTTGCCACCCCTGTTTTTAAAGTCTAGCTCTGCCACTGTTTAGAATTAGCACCAATTCGGGGCGGGTTGCTTGAATTTTGGATTCATTAGCCTATTATTCTTAAAGCTACACTGTGTAACTTTTTTAGTCTATTCTTAGCTAAAAACACTTAGGTCTTTCAAAAATATGTGCTCATTAATGTATATTTACTTCTTTCAAGTATAAAGTATTCTCGTAAGTTTATAATATGCTATTTAAAATACATACGGGTGAGGGGTTCGAATGCGGGTCGCCATGTTGATCCTCCATCTTGAAAGTACATTAGCCAAAGAGGGACATTCCCGTAAATTCAAGCTTCGCCTTTCGCGTTTTAACCGGTTTTAATACTCGATGGCACTGTACAAAATTCCCTGCCTCGCACATGTGCGCGTCAACTTGTTCAGACTTGTCTGGTGCATGTGCAGAGAGTTTTCATCTCAGCAGCTCCAGTAACAGAGTTATACGGAGTTTTCCTGGCTTGTTTATTCCTCAAAAGTCTGTTTTTCCTTGTGTGGGTTAGGGTTAGGGTGGGGTTAGGGTTAGGCTCGGGACTACCGAGTTGTCTCAGAGAGTGATTCTCAGAGAGTGATTCGTTCATTTTGTGTTGACTGCGCATGCGCATTACGCAACATATGGGTTCTGATTCTGAATCGACAGGTGAGATCCGAGTCTTTTGTTCTTCCTGTCAGTCCCATAGAGACGGAAAGAGAAAAGATTAGTTCATTTTGCTGAACGAGACTCAAAGATCCGAGTCAGTAAAATGATCCGAACTTCCCACTACTCACACTGACAGTTGCAGCGCAATATGAAAGACTTCGTCTAACTGTACAACAAACAACCAATGAAAATGAACAATATGAAACTAAAACGACATAAGCTTAATTTAAATGGCTTAGGAACTGTAGGCTATTTAGAGGTACTAAACTCTGCACTTTGGAGGTGGGTAAACGCTATTTCCGAATTTTGGGAGGTGCGTAAACGGCGTTTACGTGTGTTTAGCCTCCACTACATCCCTGCTTATGCTCCTGATTGCTTCTTCTGCACTGCTCTGTGTCTGACTGAACACGCCGTTCAACAGGTTGCCCATTTTTTACGCCTTTTTACAGCCGCACTGCTGTACTGGATAAACAAACCGCGTAAGTTCATCATGTCATCATGTTCATCGGCATGTCTTGCGTGCCTCTACCAAAAATTCAAATGCACAGTTTTTGCATTCGAATGTGCTTTTTTTTGTAAATTCGACGAATATTCGAAATAGACAAATGGCTAATCACACAGCTAAATCCACAACACAATTTGTCGGCTTCAAGCCTGAAACTTTCTCTGCAACTACACAAACTTAGTGCCGGTCACATTAAAAGTTCCCTAGCTGGGCTACTTTCAGGCGCTGCATAATATCATTGCCATGGTACGGCCGCGAAGATCCGCGACTATTACGCAGGAATGAGAAAGTAGTTCTAGCCAGAATCGCAACTTTTCATTTTCAGTTGGTCTTAGCACACGATGTAAATGTAGAAGAGTCAAGTTTTAAATAGGAAAAATATTGAAAGTGTCTTTGGTCAATTTTTGAATGAGATGCTAATGGACTGATCAGAATCAATGATGTCAAGTCAAGTCAAGTCAAGTCAACTTTATTTATATAGCGCTTTTAACAATGTAGATTGTTTCAAAGCAGCTTTACAGTGTTAAACAGGAAAATAATGCAGCACAATTTTAATCAGCTGTATAGCCATTCTGGAAACATTTCAAGTATCATACAGTGACAGTGTGGGCTTTTAGATCAATAATTCGATCAGTAATTTAGTTTAAATGGTTAATTTAGTTACAATTTTTCAACTAAACATCGAAATAAATCTAAATAATAATGTCCCCAACTGAGCACGCCAAGCCAGAGGCAACATGTATGCTAAGCTATGCTAAAAGTGCTACCGCCAGATACAAAGATCAGCTGAATGGATTCAAAAACGGTAAAACTCAACTATTTAAAGAGCACCTATCATGGAATTTTGAAATTTACCTTTCATGTAGTGTGTAACATAGATCTAAGTGAACAAAAACATCCTGCATAGTTTGAAAAATGACAGTGCACCGTATATATAGTTATTTTCTTTCAAAAGTAAGAGTCGACTCGGAGTCATTTTTAAGAATCGTTAGAAGACCGAAGCTTTTTCTCTGACTAGATGACGTCAACTTGTCAAGTTATTTGAATACGATACGCCCACTTATTGCGCTCCAAGACGCCAGTGAAAACTAGAAAACATCATGGAGACGAGACGCCAGTGAAAACTAGAAAACATCATGGCCACGAGACGCTGTGAAAACTAGAAAACATCAAGGTCCCCCGAGACGCCAGTGAAAACTACAAAACATCATGGAGACGAGACGCCAGTGAACACTAGAAAACATCATGGCGACGAGACGCCAGTGAAAGCTAGAAAACATCATGGCCACGAGACGCCAGTGAAAACTAGAAAACATCATGGCGACGAGACGCCAGTGAAAACTAGAAAACATCATGGAGACGAGACGCCAGTGAAAACTAGAAAACATCATGGAGACGAGACGCCAGTGAAAACTAGAAAACATCATGGAGACGAGACGCCAGTGAAAACTAGAAAACATCATGAAGACGAGACGCCAGTGAAAACTAGAAAACATCATGGAGACGAGACGCCAGTGAAAACTAGAAAACATCATGGAGACGAGACGCCAGTGAAAACTAGAAAACATCATGGCCACGAGACGCCAGTGAAAACTAGAAAACATCATGGAGACGAGACGCCAGTGAAAACTACAAAACATCATGGAGACGAGACGCCAGTGAAAACTACAAAACATCATGGAGACGAGACGCCAGTGAAAACTAGAAAACATCATGGCCACGAGACGCCAGTGAAAGCTAGAAAACATCATGGAGACGAGACGCCAGTGAAAACTAGAAAACATCATGGAGACGAGACGCCAGTGAAAACTACAAAACATCATGGCCACGAGACGCCAGTGATAACTACAAAACATCATGGCCACGAGACGCCAGTGATAACTACAAAACATCATGGAGACGAGACGCCAGTGAAAACTACAAAACATCATGGAGACGAGACGCCAGTGAAAACTAGAAAACATCATGGAGACGAGACGCCAGTGAAAACTAGAAAACATCATGGAGACGAGACGCCAGTGAAAACTAGAAAACATCATGGAGACGAGACGCCAGTGAAAACTAGAAAACATCATGGAGACGAGACGCCAGTGAAAACTAGAAAACATCATGGAGACGAGACGCCAGTGAAAACTAGAAAACATCATGAAGACGAGACGCCAGTGAAAACTAGAAAACATCATGGAGACGAGACGCCAGTGAAAACTAGAAAACATCATGGCCACGTGACGCCAGTGAAAACTAGAAAACATCATGGCGACGAGACGCCAGTGAAAACTAGAAAACATCATGGAGACGAGACGCCAGTGAAAACTAGAAAACATCATGGAGACGAGACGCCAGTGAAAACTAGAAAACATCATGGAGACGAGACGCCAGTGAAAACTACAAAACATCATGGCCACGAGACGCCAGTGAAAACTACAAAACATCATGGCCACGAGACGCCAGTGAAAACTACAAAACATCATGGAGACGAGACGCCAGTGAAAACTAGAAAACATCATGGAGACGAGACGCCAGTGAAAACTAGAAAACATCATGGAGACGAGACGCCAGTGAAAACTAGAAAACATCATGGAGACGAGACGCCAGTGAAAACTAGAAAACATCATGGAGACGAGACGCCAGTGAAAACTAGAAAACATCATGGAGACGAGACGCCAGTGAAAACTAGAAAACATCATGGAGACGAGACGCCAGTGAAAACGTTTCGGTTACTAACGTAACCTCGGTTCCCTAAGATGAGGGAACGAGTATTGCGTTTTGCTAAAACGCTATGGGGGAATTCCTTTCCTCGAGATATTGAAGCAAATTTTTATCCAAAAATACCATGTACACGCAGTGCAGCTGCACAGCTCTCAGCAGGAAGCAGCTGCGTGCTGATTGGCTGTGCTGCTGCAACTGCAGCAACCTATAGCGAGACCGTGGGGCGGGACGGACCAATCAGGTCCTTCCAAATTCCCGCCACAAGGGGCAACAGAATTTGCATAGCCAAGGGTATATAAGACCCACTCTCGCAAGGTTAGTCAGGTTAATCGACTGAAGCGACTCCTGAGCAAGTGAGCAAGCACGGCAAGCAAAACGCAATACTCGTTCCCTCATCTTAGGGAACCGAGGTTACGTTAGTAACCGAAACGTTCCCTTACGAGAGTACTCTCGTATTGCGTTTTGCTAAAACGCTATGGGGGACCAATGCAAAACGCCGTGCTTGCTTAACGGCTCTAACGTCGACGACACCAAACCCAGGCCAACCTAGGTGGGCCCGTAATATGATATCAAGAAGTCCCAAAATGAGCCAGACCTGAGTCAAGCCCTTAATGAGAATGAACACGATATACGTGTAATATAATATATAGACCGGACATAGTCGGGCCAGGAATAATGAATGGCCAGATAATTCGAGCCGTATAAGGAATGTGCTATGACTTATACAATACTTAACCCAGACCGGACTTTTCGAGCCTTAAGGGGTTAAAACTGTACACAGCAAGAAGCCCAGCCTATAAGGCCGGGACATCTAATATAATCTGATAAGTGGACGGGGAGGCCCAGCCTGCCGCCACACATATCATTTAGAGAAATGCCAATAGACCAAGCCCACGAAGAGGCCATGCCTCTAGTAGAATGGGCTTTAATGCCTAAAGGGCAGCTGAGATCTTTAGACTCATAAGCCAACGAGATAGCATCTACTATCCATCGTGACAAGGTCTGCTTTGTAACCGCGCACCCTAAGGTGCAGCCGCCAAAGCATACAAAGAGCTGTTCAGTTGCCTAAGCAGCGGAACGCTCCATGTATATCCTCAGCGCTCTGACAGGACAGAGCAAATTAGCATCTTCTTCATCTATCGGTGATGAAAGTGCTGAGAGTGAAATGACCTGTGCTCTGAACGGAGTCAAAAGCACTTAGGTACATATCCATGTCTTGGTTTGAGGACGACTTGAAGTCGTTTGGCCCAATTCCAGACACGAAGGCGCTCACAGAGAGCGCGTGCAGATCACCCACTCGCTTAACTGATGATCGCCAGCAGAAAAGCGGTCTTTAGTGACAGGAGCTTAAAGCTCACCGAATGCAGAGGCTCAAGTGCAGAGCTCTTCATGACATCCAAGACACTGGACAAGTCCCATATAAGGACTGAAGAGGGGGCGAGGTGGGTGAAGCCTTCTAGCCCCTTTAAGGAAGCGAACAATGTTAGTCCGTTCACTTGAATGTGATACGCTGCTATAGCAGCCACATAATTTTGAGCGTGGAGGGGGAACGACCCGCGTCCAGAAGCTCTTGTAAAATGTAAGCACTTCTGACACTTCACAATCCTGTGGGGTCAGACTTCGCGCTTTACACCAGTCCGAAAAGACTGACCATTTGTCTGAATAGAGCCGCCTGGTCGCGGGGGCTCTAGCTTCAGTAATGGTATTCAATAATTTTTCAGAGAGGTTCTCATGTACCCGCTGATGGGCCAGACATGAAGCGCCCATAGATCGGGACGGGGATGCCAGATCTGCCGTCCCGCCTGCATGAGGAGGTCTCTCCTCAGCGGGACCGGCCACGAATCTGCATCCGACATCTGATTCAGTAGTGAGAACCAAGGTTGATTTCTCCAAAGCGGGGCTATTAAAGCACAGCGCATCTGCTCTCCCTAATCCTCTCTATGACCTAAGGTAACATTGAGATTGGGGGAAAAGCATAAAGAGGAAGGTTGGGCCATTCATGGGCCAACGCATCCTTGTGCTTGGAGAATTATATTCGGCATTGAGCATAGCCTTGTGAGGCGAAAAGATCCACTTTTGCCTCTCCAAGAACTGCCCCAATTGTCTGAATTGCACCTGGACAGCATGTCCGGACCCAAATTCAGAATGCCTGGCACATGAGTCGCTCTCAGCGTATTGTGCTCTGCCCATATTAGGACTTTTTACGCCATTGTGTGCAGATCGATTATTTTCAGACCGCCTTGGCAATTTATATAGGCTACCACCGACCTGCTGTCCGTTCGGACCAGGGCATGGTGGTGCTTTATGTACGGAAGGAAAGCTCTTAGCGATAGCGTGACCGCTTTCATCTCTAGACAGTTTATATGAAGGCTCTTCTCCGAGTCTGACCAGAGACCGGAGACTGGCCTGCCCTCGTGAAGGGCTCCCCAACCTAGGTTGGATGCATCTGTCGAGATAACTTTCCACTTCGTAACAGTGCCCAAACTCACGCCCGTCTGGTACCAGACGGGATTTTTCCAAGGAGCCAGAGCCAACACACAGCTGTGGTCTACCTTGATTTGCAATCGGCCCGAGAGCCATGCGTGAGCTGGAACGTGGCGATTCAGCCAGTGCTGTAGGGGGCGCATGTGCAACAGACCCAGTCTGAGAACTAGCGCCGCCGAGGCCATGAGACCCAGCATCCTCTGAAAGTGTTTGAGAGGAATGTGTGCACCGGACCTGAGGGAAACCGCTCGGTTCTGAACAGAGAGCGCGCGCTGTGACGTCAGTCGCATGCTCATCTGCAGTGAGTCCAATACTGTTCCCAGAAACGAAACTTTCTGTGTGGGAGACAATAAACTCTTGCCACGTTGATTCTGAGTCCCAAGCATTCTAAATGGTTGAGAAGCCAAGATCTGTGGTTTAATAACTATCTCTGACGGAGCTATTCTGAGCCAGTCGTCGAGATAATTGAGAATTCTCATTCCCGAAGCCTCAGCGGGGTTAGCGCCGCTTCCATGCACTTCGTGCGGGGAGTCAGAGATAGACCAAAAAGGTAGCACCTTGTATTGGTAAACTTTTCCCCTTGAAGGCGAATCTCAAGAATGGCCTGTAATGAGGGGCTATTTGTATGTGGAAAAAGGCATCCTTTAGATCCACAGTGAAAACCCAATCACCCGGCGGATGTGCGCGAGGATTTGTTTCATTCTCAACATTCTGAACGGGCGCTTCATAAGGGCTTTGTTCAGATGTCTGAAATCTAGAATGGCCTGAGACCACCACCCTTCTTTTGGCACAAGGAAGTAGCGACTGTAAAAGCCTGACTCGCTCTGTGAGGGGTGCACGGTTTCTACCGCTCCCTTAATTTAACAGTTTGATATTTCGGTTCGAAGCACGTGACTCATGTCACTTCTCACCGCTGTCTCTACCACAGTGCGAAAGCACGGTGGTCTGCGAGCGAACTGTAGCGAGTAACCTTGTTATCGAAGCCAAGGGTTGAATTAATTGTGGGGCGGGTCACTGAGTAACAGGGACCTGTTAGCCCGGATGCATTGTGCTAGTAGCACTGTGAGAGGCGGCGTGCACTGAATGGTGACGCACGCCTTATTGGGTCGCCTTGGAAGTGGCGCTTACCAAGGGGATTGTGTTTGTGTACAGAAGAGCACGTTGCTCACGGGCTCATAAATAGTAAATAGGGAAATAGTGTTCCCAGCCGCCTGAGTGCAGGGGGCCGGAGAACGCAGAATAGTGGCGAACGCTTTGTGTCGCCGGGGAAATGGTGCATGTGTACAGGCGAGCGCGTTTGTTGCGGGCTCGTCGATTGTAGGAATAATGTTTCCAGCCGCCTGAGTGCAGGGAGCTGGGGAACATAGGGAAGTGCTTGAGTGTAGGGGTACAACTTTGATGTTGGCACCTGCCTACAGACGAACTCGTAACACTGTGTTTAGATAGTGTTACTGTAAAGTGGACGCATTCTTGCGGATTAGTCCACGTGCACGTTAGCGGCAGGGCTAATGGATAGCGCGTGCTCTGCAGGCGCGGGTCTACCTAGCCACTAGAAAGCTCTGATTCATTGTAAATAATGTGTGGTGGCGCGCACTGTATAATGGGCGCCACTACATTAGAGTATTCGCGGCGTACGCCAGCGAGTGAATTCACAGAGGTAAACGCATAACAGCGTCAATGTGCAACTGAGCATGTTTGGCCACAGGCTAGTTATGGCAATGTTACATCTCCAGTCACCTGAACTAAGGGAACTGGGAGAATATCAGGTTTATTGAGTGATTTGTGGCACTGAATTAACAGTGCTTATGCAGGAGTGCACACTATGTAGTGGACACATTGCCTACAGTGTTGAACCACTCCAGCCGCCTGAATAGGGGAACTGGGAGAAGTGATATTTGAGGGGAAAAAGGCGCAAGCTTGGCAGCCATTTTATGACCTCGTTATGCTCAGACGGAGGGCGCGTGTTATGACGCGCTCTCGTCTGCGAACGCGCGCTGTGCAGAGAGCGCGCGCTGCCATATAAGGCTGTTTACCTTTGGCAGCAAGCGCGCGCTGCAGCGAGAACGGCTGTGACGTAAGCGCGTTCTCGATATATCCAGCAGCCTGAGTTCGCATGCCTCTCCTCTAGCATTCTCTGCCCGCGGCATATCAGGGCGGCGGGGCGAGAGAGAAGGAAGAGTGAGGAGAGCTTATGTTGAGTTCACTCGTGTGTAGAAGTGCACATCTTCCATCCGCGTGGCGGCAGTATCACATTCTCTGTCAGCGGCCATTTCAGGGCGGCGGAGTAAGAGAAGAAGCGAGTGAAAAGCCCCGTATGCCCGCGGCGCCATTAGTACGGCGGGAATAACATTCTCTGTCCACGGCCATTTAGAGCGGCGGAGGAGAGAGAGGGAGGCGCGTGGAGAGCTCCATATATCTGCGGCGTCATCAGCGCAGCGAGGATATAACCTTCTCGGTCCGCGGCGCGTTTCAGCGCGACGGAATGAGAGAAAGGGAGAGCTCTGTATGTCCGCAGCGGGGATATAATGTTCTCTGTCCACGGCCATTTAGAGCGGTGGGGATGAGAGAGGAAGAAGTGAAACTCTGTATGCCCGCGGCGTCATCAGTGCAGCTGGGAAAACCTTCTCCGTCCGCGGCGCTTCTCAGCGCGACGGAACGAGAGAAAGGGAGAGCTCCGTGGGGTATCACATTCTCTGTCCGCGGCGCCTTAGCGCGACGGAACGAGAGAAGAGGAGCGCTCCGTCTGTCCTCGGCTTTATTTGAAGCGGCGGAGGACCAATGTTCTCTGTTCGCGGCGTAAACACGCGGCGGCACGAGAGAAGAGAGGTGGAGAGCTAGAAGCTCTTAGAAGTGGCGTTGGCAGCAACGCACATATCATAAACACAAATACATAGTATAAAGGATATTTTAACGCCGGATGGCGCAGCTGGAAGGCAGGCTGAAGGCGGAGAATCCGACATCCTCAGGCTGCGTGTTCCGCTGGGTGCGTGTCGACGGCGGGCTTCGATCCGGAGCTCAACGATTGCAAGTCGCTGAAGAAGAATTAATCTGACTAACCTTGCGAGAGTGGGTCTTATATACCCTTGGCTATGCAAATTCTGTTGCCCCTTGTGGCGGGAATTTGGAAGGACCTGATTGGTCCGTCCCGCCCCACGGTCTCGCCATAGGTTGCTGCAGTTGCAGCAGCACAGCCAATCAGCACGCAGCTGCTTCCTGCTGAGAGCTGTGCAGCTGCACTGCGTGTACATGGTATTTTTGGATAAAAATTTGCTTCAATATCTCGAGGAAAGGAATTCCCCCATAGCGTTTTAGCAAAACGCAATACGAGAGTACTCTCGTAAGGGAACTAGAAAACATCATGGAGACGAGACGCCAGTGAAAACTAGAAAACATCATGAAGACGAGACGCCAGTGAAAACTAGAAAACATCATGAAGACGAGACGCCAGTGAAAACTAGAAAACATCATGAAGACGAGACGCCAGTGAAAACTAGAAAACATCATGGAGACGAGACGCCAGTGAAAACTAGAAAACATCATGGAGACGAGACGCCAGTGAAAACTAGAAAACATCATGGAGACGAGACGCCAGTGAAAACTAGAAAACATCATGAAGACGAGACGCCAGTGAAAACTAGAAAACATCATGGAGACGAGACGCCAGTGAAAACTAGAAAACATCATGGCGACGAGACGCCAGTGAAAACTAGAAAACATCATGGCGACGAGACGCCAGTGAAAACTAGAAAACATCATGGCCACGAGACGCCAGTGAAAACTAGAAAACATCATGGCCACGAGACGCCAGTGAAAACTAGAAAACATCATGGCGACGAGACGCCAGTGAAAACTAGAAAACATCATGAAGACGAGACACCAGTGAAAACTAGAAAACATCATGGCCACGAGACGCCAGTGAAAACTAGAAAACATCATGGAGACGAGACGCCAGTGAAAACTAGAAAACATCATGAAGACGAGACGCCAGTGAAAACTAGAAAACATCATGGAGACGAGACGCCAGTGAAAACTAGAAAACATCATGAAGACGAGACGCCAGTGAACACTAGAAAACATCATGAAGACGAGACGCCAGTGAAAACTAGAAAACATCATGGAGACGAGACGCCAGTGAAAACTAGAAAACATCATGGCCACGAGACGCCAGTGAAAACTAGAAAACATCATGAAGACGAGACGCCAGTGAAAACTAGAAAACATCATGGCCATGAGACGCCAGTGAAAACTAGAAAACATCATGGCCACGAGACGCCAGTGAAAACTAGAAAACATCATGGCCACGAGACGCCAGTGAAAACTAGAAAACATCATGGCCACGAGACGCCAGTGAAAACTAGAAAACATCATGGCGACGAGACGCCAGTGAAAACTAGAAAACATCATGGCCACGAGACGCCAGTGAAAACTAGAAAACATCATGGCCACGAGACGCCAGTGAAAACTAGAAAACATCATGGAGACGAGACGCCAGTGAAAACTAGAAAACATCATGGCCACGAGACGCCAGTGAAAACTAGAAAACATCATGAAGACGAGACGCCAGTGAACACTAGAAAACATCATGGCCACGAGACGCCAGTGAAAACTAGAAAACATCATGGAGACGAGACGCCAGTGAAAACTAGAAAACATCATGGAGACGAGACGCCAGTGAACACTAGAAAACATCATGGCCACGAGACGCCAGTGAAAACTAGAAAACATCATGGCCACGAGACGCCAGTGAAAACTAGAAAACATCATGGAGACGAGACGCCAGTGAAAACTAGAAAACATCATGAAGACGAGACGCCAGTGAACACTAGAAAACATCATGGCCACGAGACGCCAGTGAAAACTAGAAAACATCATGGCCACGAGACGCCAGTGAAAACTAGAAAACATCATGGAGACGAGACGCCAGTGAAAACTACAAAACATCATGGCCACGAGACGCCAGTGAAAACTACAAAACATCATGGACACGAGACGCCAGTGAAAACTAGAAAACATCATGGCCACGAGACGCCAGTGAAAACTAGAAAACATCATGGCGACGAGACGCCAGTGAAAACTAGAAAACATCATGGCCACGAGACGCCAGTGAAAACTAGAAAACATCATGGAGACGAGACGCCAGTGAAAACTACAAAACATCATGGCCACGAGACGCCAGTGAAAACTAGAAAACATCATGGCCACGAGACGCCAGTGAAAACTAGAAAACATCATGAAGACGAGACGCCAGTGAAAACTAGAAAACATCATGGCCACGAGACGCCAGTGAAAACTAGAAAACATCATGGCCACGAGACGCCAGTGAAAACTAGATAACATCATGGCCACGAGACGCCAGTGAAAACTAGAAAACATCATGGAGACGAGACGCCAGTGAAAACTAGAAAACATCATGGCCACGAGACGCCAGTGAAAACTAGAAAACATCATGGAGACGAGACGCCAGTGAAAACTAGAAAACATCATGGAGACGAGACGCCAGTGAAAACTAGAAAACATCATGGAGACGAGACGCCAGTGAAAACTAGAAAACATCATGGCCACGAGACGCCAGTGAAAACTAGAAAACATCATGGAGACGAGACGCCAGTGAAAACTAGAAAACATCATGGAGACGAGACGCCAGTGAACACTAGAAAACATCATGGAGACGAGACGCCAGTGAAAACTAGAAAACATCATAGAGACGAGACGCCAGTGAAAACTAGAAAACATCATGGCCACGAGACACCATGCAGTGAAAACTAGAAAACATCATGGCCACGAGACACCAGTGAAAACTAGAAAACATCATGGAGACGAGACGCCAGTGAAAACTAGAAAACATCATGGCGACGAGACGCCAGTGAAAACTAGAAAACATCATGGAGACGAGACGCCAGTGAAAACTAGAAAACATCATGGCCACGAGACACCAGTGAAAACTAGAAAACATCATGGCCACGAGACACCAGTGAAAACTAGAAAACATCATGGAGACGAGACGCCAGTGAAAACTAGAAAACATCATGGCCACGAGACGCCAGTGAAAACTAGAAAACATCATGGAGACGAGACGCCAGTGAAAACTAGAAAACATCATGGCCACGAGACGCCAGTGAACACTAGAAAACATCATGGCCACGAGACACCAGTGAAAACTAGAAAACATCATGGCCACGAGACGCCAGTGAAAACTAGAAAACATCATGGAGACGAGACGCCAGTGAAAACATCATGGCCACGAGACGCCAGTGAAAACTAGAAAACATCATGGAGACGAGACGCCAGTGAAAACTAGAAAACATCATGGAGACGAGACGCCAGTGAAAACTAGAAAACATCATGGACACGAGACGCCAGTGAAAACTAGAAAACATCATGGAGACGAGACGCCAGTGAAAACTAGAAAACATCATGGAGACGAGACGCCAGTGAAAACTAGAAAACATCATGGCCACGAGACGCCAGTGAAAACTAGAAAACATCATGGCCACGAGACGCCAGTGAAAACTAGAAAACATCATGGAGACGAGACGCCAGTGAAAACTAGAAAACATCATGAAGACGAGACGCCAGTGAAAACTAGAAAACATCATGGCGACGAGACGCCAGTGAAAACTAGAAAACATCATGGAGACGAGACGCCAGTGAAAACTAGAAAACATCATGGCCACGAGACGCCAGTGAAAACTAGAAAACATCATGGCCACGAGACGCCAGTGAAAACTAGAAAACATCATGGCCACGAGACGCCAGTGAAAACTAGAAAACATCATGGAGACGAGACGCCAGTGAAAACTAGAAAACATCATGGCGACGAGACGCCAGTGAAAACTAGAAAACATCATGGCGACGAGACGCCAGTGAAAACTAGAAAACATCATGGCCACGAGACACCAGTGAAAACTAGAAAACATCATGGCCACGAGACACCAGTGAAAACTAGAAAACATCATGGAGACGAGACGCCAGTGAAAACTAGAAAACATCATGGCCACGAGACGCCAGTGAAAACTAGAAAACATCATGAAGACGAGACGCCAGTGAAAACTAGAAAACATCATGGAGACGAGACGCCAGTGAAAACTAGAAAACATCATGGCCACGAGACACCAGTGAAAACTAGAAAACATCATGGAGACGAGACGCCAGTGAAAACTAGAAAACATCATGGCCACGAGACGCCAGTGAAAACTAGAAAACATCATGGAGACGAGACGCCAGTGAAAACTAGAAAACATCATGAAGACGAGACGCCAGTGAAAACTAGAAAACATCATGGAGACGAGACGCCAGTGAAAACTAGAAAACATCATGGAGACGAGACGCCAGTGAAAACTAGAAAACATCATGAAGACGAGACGCCAGTGAACACTAGAAAACATCATGGAGACGAGACGCCAGTGAAAACTAGAAAACATCATGGCCACGAGACACCAGTGAAAACTAGAAAACATCATGGAGACGAGACGCCAGTGAAAACTAGAAAACATCATGGACACGAGACGCCAGTGAAAACTAGAAAACATCATGGAGACGAGACGCCAGTGAACACTAGAAAACATCATGGAGTCGAGACGCCAGTGAAAACTAGAAAACATCATGGAGACGAGACGCCAGTGAAAACTAGAAAACATCATGGAGACGAGACGCCAGTGAAAACTAGAAAACATCATGGCCACGAGACGCCAGTGAAAACTAGAAAACATCATGGCCACGAGACGCCAGTGAAAACTAGAAAACATCATGGCCACGAGACGCCAGTGAAAACTAGAAAACATCATGGCGACGAGACGCTGTGTTCTGAAGTGCGACTCAAAAGCAAACTTTTCTCATCTGCCCAAGGATGAGCATTTGAAGACTAAGTGGCTTGAAGACAAACCATACATCGTCGATTGAGTGTTTATTAGTCTTCAAATGTATTTTCGCGATCTCAGGAAGCTTTTATTATGGACTTCTATTATGGCACATGGTATCTTCTTCGTCTGTCTGTCCATGGACTACATGTGCTCAGAGCGCCCTCCGGCTGCCAGGATGAGTTGAAAACAACACATAAGAGACTCAATCGCTCATGATTAGGCTACATCTGCGCATTTTGAGGAAGTATTGAATAAAAAATACTCCTCTGTTTAGAAATTTGACACAGACATATGAGAATCTATCAATATGTCTCCTCATCTGCACACTTTTGAACTAAAAGCCCTGAGGGATGTTGATTTGTCGCGAGTCTTCGTGAGGAGTTTTTTTATGAATGAGATCAGCTGAGGCTCATATTACAATCAAACGGTTCCGACGCGGTTTTCATATTCATAACTCCTGACACATATTAATAAATTACTGTCACTATAAGACTTTGATGGGCGTTCCGTTTCCGAGAATATCTGCACAGACTATACCAATCACAACTGACTGGGTCATCGGACCAATCACGGCAGATTAGCGTCACGTAAAGGCGGGGTTTTGAAAAGTGAATCACTAAAGGAATCATTTGAGAATCGCTGTCAAAACAGGTAAAAATAAATGCATATTATAAGAAAACTAAAGTCTTTTTTGTCATTGCATGCATGCAAAACTGTTGTTGGGGACTTCTAAAACAATATTTGGAACATTTTAAATGCCATGATAGGTGCTCTTTAACTCTAGGGGACTTGTAAATTGAGCCTATTTTCAAAAAAAGTGGAGTGTTCCTTTAAGAAATCACTCAGATTGAACATGTCAAGTGATTATATGTCCAGCCTGCCATAGAGCGTGAAAGAAACAATCTCACACTTCATCTGGTCAATTTAAAAACACATCCCTTCATTCTCCCAGCGTCAAACTGGTGTAACAAGTGAAGGATTTTACTTCGTTTTTGCAAGTAAACATCTTTAAATGTATATATTATGTCTTTATATTTAGAGTACTGAGAGCACTTTTTCTGTCCAGCTATAGTTATCTAGCCTGACTTATCTTCTGATAGCATCATCTGTACTTCAGGATTCAGAAACGACGTTAAATCATTCACTGGCTCACCTGCTGACTCGATGAGGTGCGAGTAATATATTTACCTGATTAAATGCATGTCGCCCATTATTCACTGTTTTCCTGAGGCCACTGTGTGGAAGATTAAAGTTTCATTTACATTTAGTTTAACGTTTAAAATCCCCACTCAGCAAACCTGCTATAGTCCCTGTGTCTCATCACAGCTCTTGTGTTTCCTCATCAGGTTGAATCTTCCTCTTCTTCTTCTTCTTCTTCTGCTGCTGTTGGTCAGTTATAACGGTCAGTATCATTTATGTTCATAGAAACAGTTTTTGATTTCCAGTGTCTAGAGTTATTCTAGTCGACTGTGTTTCTGTTCTGACATTTCCCATCATATTCCATAAATAACACACACTCACATCACTGGTTTATTCATTTATCAGTTTATTGATGAATAAATGATGTTCAGGAGATCAACATCTGACACAGATTTATACTACAGTCATCAACATGTCAAACATTAGTGATGTGACACTTCTAATATTGTTGGCTACTTCATTCATATTTAATCCAGTTCACTGACATAACTCTACAGAATATTATGATCACATTGAGTTAAGAAAATAGACAGAAATGACATTTATTTTACTGTTATTTACTGAACATTTAATGAACATTTACTGTCATTTACTGAACATTTACTGAACATTTACTGTGTGTATTTGCAGGATCCGCCTCTAGATCTGTGTCAGGAATAAAGGGAGGAAACGTCATCCTGCCATGTGACTTTGAGGCCGGAGAGATTTTGGAAATCAGTTTTAATAGTCAGTCAGAAGTTATTGATTTTTGTCGGACTGAAGATTGCAGTGGCCGAGTGTTTAAAGAAGGATCATGTGACATCATCATCAAGGATCTGAGACTGAGGGATGCTGGGAAATACTTCTTGCATGTCTATTACCGTAATGATCAGACGGAGCTGAAGCGACAAATCCTGGAGTACCAGCTTCATATTCAGGGTAAAGTCAGAACGGATCAAAGCATCATCAGTGTGTGTGTTTCTGCATCTCCTTTAGTATTGCATTCAGAGACTCTGATAGACACTGATATTCAGATTGGATTGGGTTTCTCCAATGGCTGATTTTATCTCAATGATAAATGTTTAAATCTGATCAGCCAATCCTAAATGTGTGTGTGTGTGGTCTTGACTGATGGACACATTATAATAATGCTGAGTGTGTGTGTGTGGTCTTGACTGATGGACACATTATAATAATGCTGAGTGTGTGTGTGTTTCTCCTCAGATGAGATCTCTGTGAACACAGGTGAGGAGCTGAAGCTGGATGTTCTGTTGACCAATGCTGATAAAGTGGACACAAACTCCAGTGGAGAGTGGACAGAGGTGTGGACGAGAGGTCACGGGGTCAGCAGTGATCGACTGACCGTCAGTGATGGGAATCTGACCATTAATGCGTTCACATCCACTGACACTGGAACATACAGAGTTCTGGATTATAGAGGAGAAATCCTGATCTCAGTCACACTCACAGGTCAGAGAACATCAGAGGAGGAGTGGAAATATTATCTTTAATCAGCAAATTCATATTAAACTGCATGACTGACCTTATAATATTCTGTACAGACTCGAAGGGAAATCTGAAGGACACAGATAAAGACAAAACTGATGCCACTGAACATCTGCGTGAGTAAAGCAGGAGCATTGAGAGCTTTACAGAATTCATCAACAGTGAATTTAAAAACTCTCTTCCCTCTTTTCTCTTCCTCCTGTAGGTTATTGGATTCTGCCAGTGGTTCTGGTTCTGGTTCTGGTGGTTCTGGTTCTGGCTGCTGTCGCGTTATACAAACGTTTTGCTAGAAGGGGAAACAGGCGACTGAGTTCAGGAGACACAGAAAAACTGGGGGTCCATGACAGTGTCTGCCTGGGGCCTGTGGATCATGATTTAACTGGTCTGAAAGGTCTGAAAACATAGTTATGTATATTATATTGCATTTCTGTCAATAGATCCTCATGAATACTACACACTGCACCTTTAAATGACTGAGGATCACACACTGCAGACAGTCGATCTGAACACACACACACAGAAACATGAGCCAGCAGATCTGCAGAGATCGGTCAACATATTTCTGCAATATAGTTTTAATTTTCAGTGCATTTGATCATTTGGGCTGCAGAACTACCTCAGGATCTGTTTAACTGGATATGAGTTTAGTGTTTATGTAAAGCATATAGTATTTATATACAATCTGGACTGGCCTTACCAGAGGAATTATTGTTTCTATTTAATCCATCATCTGATGACTGAGAGTGTGTGTCTGTGTCAAACTGTGTAAGACAATCAGTGTGTGTGTGTGTGTGTGTACATATGTATATTTTGTACAGTCTTCTATGTTAATGTTTAAATAATGTATGTGTATAGTTTTTGTCTATGAAGTGTTCATGGTTTACCAGTAGAGGGCAATAAAGTCCAGTCAGACTCCACCGTTATATCCCAGACTCTCCTGAGGGATGATGTTTTCTGTCTCTGTTTTTGCTTCAATCTTGTCAAAGTTTAGACACAGAATGTAAGAGCCATGCAGAACTTGTGCAATAAAAGCGTAAATGCTTTAAATATAACGCTTGTGTGTTTTTGTGTTATTACACCAATAGTTGTGTTTGTTTGTGGAAAAGGAAATGAGTCAAATCATTATGATGCTGGTGTTTATTAATGTTATTATTAATTGTTCTGATCACTGTAATGGACTGATTTCTACATTGATGAGAGGATTGTTTGGAGGTTATTGAATGTCTTCATCTTTCTGTTTGTGTGCACTGGGCATTCGGTTTGACCGATCATGTCCAGTCCAATGATTACACTGAAATCTATAATAAGACAAATATTCATAATTTGATCTTTCTTATTGGACATTTTTATCATGTAAGATCCACTTGTGTTAAATCTTTAAATCAAATTGAAACTGAAGGTTTATAGTCGGCTGTATTGTGGTCAGATCTGTAATATTTTTCCACTAAACAAATCATAAATGTTATTGTGATGTGTGACTGTATCTGTCAGGAGTTTGCTGTAAACTACATGTCTAATGTCTTTCTCTGCATTCCCAGAATGCACTCTGCCCCTTTATATGCTGCTTTCTCATCTCGTGAAACACATACGGCATTACATCTGACCTCAGATCAGCTCAACATAAACTAAACAGACTTTCTCAGACCAGAGGAGCTTAATAAAGTGGACTAAACTGTTTAATATTCAATTCCCAATGTTTGATGCCTTTCCTTGATTCTCGATTCAGACAGGTTGCACTTTTTACATGCAGTTTTCTTCTTATTATAATTTTTTTAAACTGTGAAGAATTAATGTGAAATGCTGTATGTCTGAGATATTTATATATTTAAATGTGTCCATTACTAATTTTCTTTACAATGAGCTGTAATTGCACAGCGACAATGCAATTATTTTTACAGTTCAATAGGATTATAATGATATTTCTCTATTGACAATTTTTTTTATAATTTAATGAAATAATTAAAATTGCCGTTAGATCAGATATTTGTTCGGCCTGTTTTTCCCCCTATGAAATACTGCACATAGACATTTATTACTAGAGAATTTTCTCAAGTTGGCAAGACTGTAAAATAAGGATATAAGTTATGACATGTTTTTACATTGCTTTAACTCATCAAAATAAGTTAAGCAATTTGTAACTTAAGTTATACAAGATTCAACTCATTTTTAAGACAGCTTAATGCAATTTAGTTTAATAATGACTTAATTTTAAGGCAGCATCTTTTTCTTCTTCTGTTCTTCCAGTGTGTGTGAGCTTTATAGTGAGGAAAGGAAGTGAAACACTTTCTCTCTGCATTGCATTGAAACCTGTTTGATCCGCACAAACGGCCGACAGACACAATGGAGGTTTTTTTGTGCAGGATAATTCAGATCACGTCGAGTGGTAAATCAATCTACTCCACGCTTTAACATAGCTGATCATTTTAATCTCAAAGAACAGATGTTTTTATCTTAATAATGTCAAAGGCTTCATGTTTTCCTCCAGATGTTTCAGAAGATGAAGATCTTCAGTCTGAAATGGCTCTGATACTGATGTCTGCAATGATTAGCACTGGAGAGGGAAGATGAGGACTATTGAAACTATTCACCTGAACGTTACTCTGATCACCACGGCCAAATCAAGCAAACCTGGAGGCCGCCACAGTTTCAGGACTGCATTTCTATAGGACCCTAGTCATTTTTGTGACAGCGCCTTAAACATTTCAACAGGGTTAGGGTTACCAACGGGTAGGTTTAGGGCTAGGGGTTGGTAAGGATATATATACATTACATTTAATCAATTAAACAACTAAATAATGGCTAAGTTCCTAGAAATGCAGTCCTGTCCCGGTCGCCCCCAGGTGGATGGATGCAGTAGCTCATAAACCCAACTCTCTGTGAAATGTAATGGGACAAAGTCCGTTTCTCAGTATGTGTTCTTGTCTGTTCTTGTCTGTCCTCATCATCAATCTCAGCCCAAGTCCTGTTCCAATTCAAAGTTCACATCTACACTCAAAAAAATGATACGTTGGATTTACTTAATTTTTCAGGTGCATATACAGGCCATATAGGTCTCCTGTATTGCTTCTTTATATCCACATATAAGCCCTATACATACAAGATATGTCTCCTATAGCTCATGGCAGGATCTGGTCATTTTGTGGCTCATATCTCACTTTGGCAACTGTCATACATGATGCCTAGCTCATATTATCAATGCAATAACTAAGAACCAACAAATACAAAATTATGCTTTTCAAGTAACTAGTAAAGTAACACATTTGTAGTTGAGTTTTGATTATTTTACAATTCGTATGGATTCGAACCCCTGCAGACAGTCGGTCAGAACTGTGTACTGACATCAAGTGGAGGAAATTCACTCCGCAGACTCCAGAATCTCTTTAAATGATTTTACTGATGAGTATTCAAATTCAACAGGTGTGGTTCTGGAACAACATACAGAAATATACATTAATTTACTTTAACATTTTACAAGTGTGTTTATAACACAATTATCTTTACATAGATGTGATTCAACAACAATTTAGAGCCCTTATACATTTACTAGGTAAATAGAACAGCTATTCTATAAATGCCCACAAGATGGCGCCCTTCACGCATTAATGATAACTGAACAATCCATAATAACGGTCTCTTCTATCGCGAATTAACACTCAGGAACATTAGCATTTTCTTGCAGTCACTATAATAGACCTTCAAGGATATCAGGATAACAGAATTACTTAAATAATCCAGAGAATGTATGTGAATATGGCGCAATGGCGCTAGATGCATCCGAATCGCGGCATTAAAACAATCTGCATATTTTAAGAAGAACTGGCAATAAAACACTTACTTTGTATTCACGCACACTATATTACATCAGTAATATTCAGATGCCATCAACCCAACGTGTGATGAAGTGGATTAATTTCAGGACAGCGTATTCACTACATACTGAGCGCACCTGCTTCTCCTTCTGCCTTTCTTCCGTGGCACGTGATCTGTCTTGACGTTACAGGACGCGATAGAGACAGAGCGTATTTAGGCCACGCCCACCGGGGGGAAAAACAATCCAACGCTCTCCATTGACTTTGCATTGCGGGAGGCTGCTAGCCTGGTTAAAACCAGACCATTCTCAGTAGTAACTGAGTTATGGTCTGGCAAAGCTTCATTGACAAATCATTTCCAAAGGGGCGTCACCAACGGATAGACCTCAAACCAATCAGAGCGATGAGGGAGATGACGTATGCAGAGCGACGCAGAAACATCTGACTGGCCGTTTCTCAATATGCGTTCTTGTCTGTACTTGTGTTCTCAAATAGGAAATGTCCCCGGTTTCCATTTCAGAAATCTGGTCACCTTACCTAAACCACATATTAATGTTTAATTATTTTTTTAATTTTTTTTAAATGTAAACGAAAAGAGGCAACGTGTTTTATACTTCGTTTTATTATAAATATATAAGATAATCAATGTAGGCCTAGCTACGCGTTGCCTGAACCACATTTGTGTGGCTTTTATGTTTCTTTTTTTTTTTAATTTTTAATGAAATGAGGCAGTGGTGTTTTATGACATATTTCGTACGCGAACTTCTGACTTGCGTCCGTGACTTACCAAGTTTGACTCCGGAGAACGAACTCCCGAGGACGGGAGGAAACTAGTCCGCCTACTATATGCTCTTGACAGTATCACTCAGTATATATTTGTATATGTAGTGCAGGCAATGCATATTATCTTCAATGCATGTTTATAACAAAACGAAATATAAAAAACCCAGCCTCTTTTCGTTTACATTTTAAAAAACACACACACATAATATAGGCTATGATTATCACTGTAATAAATTAAATATGACACAAAACACAACCCAGTCTCTTTTTGTTAAATGTCAGTTTATGTGTGATCATCAATAGCAATTATAAAAGTATAAGTAAAAGGTATAAGCTATACAATAAATAAAGCAATTCAGTCAAAGTCAGCGCTAGACTACAACGGTAAAGTTTAATATCTTAAAAATATAAAGTTATGAAACTTCACTTTGCCCTCAGACAAAACGATCTGTCTAGGAACAAATTATAGATTAATGAGAGCAAAGATCAGCCGTTAGATCTACACAAGACGAGACGGTTTAACCACTACAGAGACATCAGAGCCAGCGGCAGACGGCAGAAGGACTGGCCGAGGAAAGGCGTATCTCTGAACCACTGGAACTCACAACTAACGGCAGATCAAATTTTAAAAAAGGCTTATAAATGGTTTATAAATAAACCACATATTTGAGCTTTAAACAACTACATTCACGCCTGAAAAGGACTTAAAACTATATTTTGTAAAACATTAACACTACCAGAGGGCTCTCGCTAAGACCCATTCGTTTAGCCACCAAAGGGCCAAGCTGGTATCAGACTTTTGCCGAATCCAGTCGGTAAGACAACGATAACATCTTTTTTAGATATGAAGGCTTCGAGTGTTGTTCTTTGCTCGGGTTTTAACGAAAAGGAAAAGTTTAAATCGCTTTAAACAGACGCGATAGCTGATTCGAACGAGTGATGCTCCACGGCGACAAATCTGCTTCACCGTCGCTGCGCTGTCGTCATCGTGTAAAGCCCGCCCCAACGTTTCTAATTGGTGCCGCGATTTCTGGGGTTTAGAAATGGGCTTGAATGTGCTCTTTGCCAGACTACTTGCAGAGCAAATCTAAATTTGCCGGAAGTTGTCTGGGTTTTCCCAGGCTAGGAGGCTGCCTCATTGTCATTTCGGACTTATAACAAAAAACAGAACAATGTCTAAAAGCTGATATGTGACAAGGTGTACAGCAAACAAGCTAAACAACACAGAAATACGTTTTTATAAGCTGTCGACCCAAAAAAACGAGCGTTTAAGAAGATAAAAGTGGATTCAGGCAATACGAAGTGAAGCTTCAGCAGGATGAATGGGTAAATTTTGGGATCCTGACACTCAGTATGTCTCAGTATGTGTATGTGGGCAGTAAACATTTTGTCACTGTTAAGTCAAATATCCAAATGTCCGTTTTATATATTATATTTCCTGTCTCTGATTACGTTCTCCTCTAGTCGCCGTAGTTCTCAGTGTAATATGACCCGCGCGCTCTGTCTCAATGGCCTGAATCCACTTTTTTGTCCTTAAACGCTTGTTTTTTGGGTCAACATCTTATAAAAACGTCTGTGTTTTTGCTTCTGGGTTTTGTTTAGCTTGTTTGCTGTACACTTTGTCACATATCAGCTTTTATACATTGTTCAGTTTTTTGTAATAAGTCCGAAATGACAAGAAGGCAGCGTCCCGCAATGCAAAGTCAATGGAGACGGTTTGATTGTTTCCCCCCCGGTGGGCGTGGCCTTCAGATTATGACGCGTGTCGCTCTGTCTCTATTGGTTACTATCTGAAAAGCATTTTGAACAACATTACTTTTCAAATTTACAACAAAATATCTGAGTTACTTTTTTTAAAAAGTAACGCAAGTTACTTTTTCACATTTATTTGACTGACAGTTCTCCTGCCCCCATGTTGAGAAAAATCGAGAGTAAGTGCAGAGGTGTGTGTGTGTGTGTGTGTGTGTGTGTGTGTGTGTGTGTGTGTGTACATGATGGTTATTGTAGTTCTAGGGCCCGTTCTTCGTACCTCGCTAACTCAGTTAGCTGGATTTGATTGTTGATGATTTGACATGATCTTGGATTGTTTGGTTCTTCGAAGCTCATCCTGGACTTGTTGTCATAGCAACAGGTCCATAAGCTTAAACCTGCTCGAGCGGCTCATTTCATGTAAACAGGATTAGACGCATCTTGAGGTGATACTTAAAATCTGTCCCAGCCACTGCTACTTTATTACAAGAGTGCATTACTGAACCAGGGGCAATAATAATAATTTTAAATAATAATATAAAAATGTTATATTGTATATGTATATGAGAATGTATAATACTATAGACACAGTTGAGCGATTTATTTGTGATGGAATAATTACGTTATATAATTTTATTTTTATTGGTTTACACACATGTTGTACAGTTAATCTGAGCCATGCATTAAGTGATCACGGATATTATGGGATGGCTTGATGCAGCGCAAAAGAGGATAATTTGATCTTGACCCATAAGAAACTTGAATGCTGTCACGTTACAAATCTGCTTCAAATTGAATTAAAAATTAAATTACAACATTGAAATAAAAATGTAAAGGGTGTACAAATACTGTATAAAATCGTGAATATAAATAATTGGTAATCATGTAAAAAAAAAAAAAAAAACATTTATCATTTATCTATTATAACTTTTATGTTGGTTTGGTGGTTTGGCTTTTTCCTTATAAAGCTCCAGATATTCTTGTATTTTTTTCTGTAATTTGTCAAGTTTTTTGCCAGGTGGCTTTTTTAATTACATGATGTCATTACGTTGCTGTCTTGACTCCAGCCAATCGCTGCATTGCTGATCGTGGTTTCCAGTATCGATGCATCTGCCCTCTTCAGGGAACACAAGAACGCTCAGTAATCTTAGATCATTTAATCCAGATATTTTAATCCAATCCGCAAATTCGTTTGAAGAACCAAATTAGCCAGACATCAGTTATCACGATTAAAAGATCTGGGATCTGTCAAATCATCTTAGATGTGTTAAGCGAGGTACAAAGAACGGGCCCCTAGACTAAATGTGAGCATTTATTTCTCTCACTCGCACAATAAAGATTCAGTTCTCCTCAAAATTAATAAAATCAGTCAAATGCAAAATCAGAGTACTATGTAAACCTCCAATAATTAAATTAAATTAATTAAATGTTAAATAAAACAAATATTTGTATGCATTTAATTTACCTTTATTAACCAATGTCTTGCAACTGACCTTTGATGATTCAGTTAAATATGAGCAAAAAGTGCTAGATTTTTTTTTTTATTAGTAAAAAAAAATTCTCCTGCGTCCTATTCTCCATTATCCAGAGCTGCGCCCTCTACTGTTCAGAAAAGCCCAGCCCAGGTGAGAAAAAGTAACGCAAAAGTAACGTAAAGCATTACTTTCTTAAAAAGTAACTAAGTAACTCAATTAGTTACTTTTAAAGGGAGTAATGCAATATTGTAATGCATTACTTTTCAAAGTAACTTTCCCCAACACTGGTGACGTCACCCATAGGTTTCTGAAGAGCGTTTCTGAAGCCTAAAGTCGCTCCTGGATAACTGAACAGGTGGAGTGGGTGGAGCTAACAAACGGCAATCCACCTGTCACTCAAGTGGCCACGCCCTTAATCATGCAGGAATTGATGGCTTAATATAATTTAAAGGAATGAGTTATAAAATAATTCACCCCCTCACAGTCGTCATGAAGGGCAACATTAGCCGTATAGACCAAAAAGTTTGTCCCAGACTGTAAACATGTGTTCTTCTGCTGTAAAGTTGGCCATTTTAACATCAGCTCAATGAGATTCTGCTCCTTCTGGAGTCTGCCTCTAGTGGCCAGAGATGGGTGTTGCCTTGCCTTCAAGTGAGGTTTCCCTGTCGGGGTGTGTGTGTGTGTGTGTGTGTGTGTGTGTGTGTGTGTGTGTTCTCTCCTCCTTCCAGACAGCGCAACACACCCTCACGGTTCACTAGTGCTGTGTGTCTGAAATCCATGGAAATAAGAGCAGCCGACCTGAACATTAGACTGCAGAACTTTTACCATGTAAGTTTTTATATTTGTCAATATAATGCCAGCTTGTGTGTTTTGAGTTCTTCTATCAATAGTTTTGTCTGTTTGTGTAAAACTAAACCGGCTAGTGATGTTAAGGAGAGTCTGAGTATATGCTGAATTAATCCGTGGATACGATGATGATGATGATGATGATGCTTATTATTTTTATAGTATGGTTATTAATATAATTGTTAAATCAATATTCTGCCATGATTACTCCGATTGGTAACAGGAAAAATAACTTCTAAAGCCTGTTGCTTGTGTAATTGTGATTTTGTGTTTGACAGAACATTTTGAACACTGAAATCATTATAAAAACTAAGTTTTATTTTCTAATGTAGTGTAAATATTCACCTCATTCATCTCTCTTTATGTTTTCTGTCTTATAAAATATCCCGTAACTTTTCCAGTGTGAAACCATTGCAAACAAAGTGTGTGAACTGACCGAATGAATCAATTTCAGACATTTAGTAAAGACCGATGAGATCCAAAGGGTCGGTGAAGTTTTCTATCATCTGAGTCTGAAGCTGAAAACGTCGCATGGGAGGAAATAAGAGTGACTCAAATTCACCCCCTCACAGTCGTCATGAAGCGCAAAATTAGCCGTATAGACCAAAAGCACAATTTGTATAAATGTACATATATATAAAAAATACAAAAAGCATGGCAGGATTTATGATATTGATGACGTCATCACAGTCTGTGAAAGGGTCTATTACACATTCACTGATGCGCTTCAGACTAAAGTTGGATTTGAAGATGAAGGTCAGTTGTACTTGATTTGTCTTCTGGGGAACATGTAAGAATCTCCTGAAGTCTGGAATCACTATTTTAAAAAGAAATGTATACTTTTATTCCACAAAGAGGAATTCATTTGATCAAAAAGACATTTACAATTTATTTCTATGTCCAATAAATGCTGTTGTTCAGATTCTGCTCATGTGTGAATTTCATGAAGCAGCTCAAGAAGGGTCATGTGACACTGAAGACTGGAGTAATGATGATAAAGATCACAGGAATAAATCACACTTCACTGTATATTCACACAGAGAACAGATGATCTACACTGATATTTCAATATATTACTGCCTTTCATCACAGAAGTGCAGCTTTATTGAACATAAAGAATCTTATTAATCCCAAACGTTCCCCAGGACTTTATAACAATCGTGCCAGAATAGATGGAGAAATACTGCTCCACTGATACAGGTTTATTTCAGTTGTTACAGGAAGTGATGTAATCAGTAAACTCCTTTAAAGGGGTGGTAAAACACATTCTTTTGAAGGCTTGACTGTGTTTGTGGGCTGCACTGTAACATGTGTTCATGCTTCGTTTAAAAAAAAAAATTGCCTTATTTTTCATATATTTGACCTTTATTCTACACTGCTCTGTCCCTCCTTGTAAAACGGTCTGATGCTTTCCGGGTTGTGTGAAGCCAGTCCCTCAAAAATACGCAGTGGGCTCTGATTGGTTAGCTGGCCTAGTGTGCTGTGATTCGCTAACCGCCTAGTGCACGTTTGTCGGAAACGTCACGCCCCTTACCGGAGGCTGTGCTTTGGTCAGTATTAGAAACGATGGCGTCAATAAAACCATATGAGCTCGAATCAGACCCAGAACATTTGAGTGAAGATGATTGAGCAGAACCTGTTCAGTCCTCAAGAGTAAAGACTGCGGATCTATAATCGCTACTGAATGGCACTTTAACTTTTGTATTTTTAGAACGATTATAGCCAAATATCTGTCGCAAGAACTAACCCAAAACGAACACTAAGCACTGACTTTAACTAGTAAGTTAGCCAAATCACACACAGAACCATGTTTAGCAAGCCTGTAGATAAACAATACATAAAAGCTCTAATCAAAGAATCATTTACACTAATGCCAAGTTCGCTGTTGAGATTTTAACGTTAGTGTTTGTAATGTTAGGTGTTCGTCGGATAACGTTAAGTATGAATGAGCATTTAACAGACTGGTTTGCAGAACAGCGTTGTCATCTCTTTACTTCCTTGATACAACCCATTACAGGAAAACACATCGATGAAAAATAAATCAGACTTACAGGTTGTGGCCCGTGAACAGCTTCTGTTTGTAAATCCAGCTTTCAGGACAAGCCGTTGTGCATATCCTGCATTGAACTCGCGAAGTTTGTGGAAGTTTGTGTTGTCCTCCGTGAAATGTGCAGCGCGTGCGTCGTGCATCCACGCACCGGCAGTGTTTTTTTCACGCAGCTGACGTTGTGCAAATCTGGCATTGAAATCGCGAAGACGGTGGATGTTTTCCTCTGTTAGATGTGCTGCAGGAGCCCTGCGCGCCTGATTCCCCGCTGTCTCATACACACGTGCATATAACATGCTGTATGTTAAACGCTCTGTCTCATACACACACGTGCATATAACATGCTGTGTGTTAAACGCTCTGCAACGCACCCCCGTCCCTATGAAGGCTGAACAGAGCAAGTACCCCAGACCTGCAATCCGGATGAAAATAACAGCGTTTCCTCGGCATCGCGGCAACAACACTCCAGCCTAACTATACCACAACAGCGCCGCGATACAAAATGGCCTCACCCCCCTTATTTAATATTCTCGGAGGAGGGGTTTATGTAAATATTGAGCCTGTTGATGTCACCAACCCTGGAGGAATGTGTGTAGTCCCTAGCGGCCGTTTGCTGTAGTTCTTAGAAACTGATTTCTTTAAAAGCAAATATCTCCCTTTGCTTTAAACTTTGAACGTTGTAACTTTGCAGATGTTGTTTATGCTCAAGCAGCAACATTACACGCTAGCTAAAGTTAGAATAGTGAAATCGTGGTTTACCACCCCTTTAAAACAAAGCACAGAAGAGCACGACGGACTGAGCTGAATGAAGGTTTGCAGCTCCATCCCAGCATTAGATGTAAAACCTGCTGTGTCTCATCACAGCTCTTGTGTTTTCTCATCAGGTCGAATCTTCTTTTTCCTCTTCTTCTTCTTCCTCTTCTTCTTCTTCTGCTGCTGTTCTTGGTCAGTTATAACGGTCAGTATCATTTATGTTCATACTTGAGTTATTCTAGTCGACTGTGTTTCTGTTCTGACATTTCCCATCATATTCCATAAATAACACACACTCACATCACTGGTTTATTCATTTATCAGTTTATTGATTAATAAATGTTGTTCAGGAGTTCAACATCTGACACAGATTTATACTACAGTCATCAACATGTCAAACATTAGTGATGTGACACTTCTAATATTGTTGGCTACTTCATTCATATTTAATCCAGTTCACTGACATAACTCTATAGAATATTATGATCACATTGAAAATAGACAGAAACACCACATGTATTTTTCAATTTTGATACGTTGTATTGGATGAACATTGACTGAACATTTACTGAACATTTACTGAACATTTACCGAACATTTACTGAACATTTACTGTCATTTACTGTCATTTACTGAACATTTACTGTCATTTACTGAACATTTACTGTCATTTACTGAACATTTACTGAACATTTACTGAACATTTACCGAACATTTACTGAACATTTACTGAACATTTACTGTCATTTACTGAACATTTACTGTAATTTACTGAACATTTACTGTCATTTACTGAACATTTACTGAACATTTACTGTCATTTACTGAACATTTACTGTCATTTACTGAACATTTACTGTCATTTACTGAACATTTACTGAACATTTACTGAACATTTACTGTCATTTACTGAACATTTACTGTCATTTACTGAACATTTACTGAACATTTACTGTCATTTACTGAACATTTACTGTCATTTACTGAACATTTACTGAACATTTACTGTCATTGACTGTCATTTACTGTCATTGACTGAACATTTACTGTCATTGACTGAACATTTACTGTCATTTACTGTCATTGACTGTCATTTACTGTCATTGACTGAACATTTACTGTCATTGACTGAACATTTACTGTCATTTACTGTCATTGACTGTCATTTACTGTCATTTACTGAACATTTACTGAACATTTACTGTCATTGACTGAACATTTACTGAACATTTACTGTCATTTACTAAACATTTACTGAACATTTACTGTCATTTACTGAACATTTACTGTCATTTACTGAACATTTACTGAACATTTACTGTCATTTACTGAACATTTACTGTCATTTACTGAACATTTACTGTCATTTACTGAACATTTACTGTCATTGACTGAACATTTACTGAACATTTACTGTCATTGACTGAACATTTCTTGTCATTACTGAACATTTACTGAACATTGATTGAACATTTACTGAACATTGATTGAACATTTACTGAACATTTACCGAACATTTACTGTCATTACTGAACATTTACTGTCATTTACTGTTATTTACTGAACATTCACTGTCATTTACTGAACATTTACTGTCATTTACCAAACATTTACTGTCATTTACTGAACATTTACTGTCATTTACTGAACATTTACTGTCATTTACTGTCATTTACTGAACATTTACTGAACATTTACTGTCATTGACTGAACATTTACTGAACATTTACTGTCATTTACTGAACATTTACTGTAATTTACTGTCATTTACTGAACATTCACTGTCATTTACTGAACATTTACTGTCATTGACTGAACATTTACTGAACATTTACTGTCATTGACTGAACATTTACTGTCATTACTGAACATTTACTGAACATTGATTGAACATTTACCGAACATTTACTGTCATTACTGAACATTTACTGAACATTTACTGAACATTTACTGTCATTGACTGTCATTGACTGAACATTTACTGAACATTTACTGTCATTTACTGAACATTTACTGAACATTTACTGTCATTACTGAACATTTACTGTCATTACTGAACATTTACTGAACATTTACTGTCATTGCTGAAAATTCACTGAACATTTACTGTCATTTACTGAACATTTACTGAACATTTACTGAACATTTACTGTCATTAACTGAACATTTACTGGACATTTACTGTCATTACTGAACATTTAATGAACATTTACTGTCATTACTGAACATTTACTGAACATTTACTGAACATTTAGTAATTTACTGAACATTTAGTAATTTACTGAACATTTACTTTAGTCATTTACTGACCATTTAGTAATTTACTGAACATTTACCGAACATTTACTGTCATTACTGAACATTTACTGAACATTTACTGTCATTACTGAACATTTACTGAAAATTTACTGTCATTACTGAACATTCACTGAACATTTACTGTCATTTACTGAACATTTACTGAACATTTACTGAACATTTACTGTCATTAACTGAACATTTACTGAACATTTACTGGACATTTACTGTCATTACTGAACATTTAATGAACATTTACTGTCATTACTGAACATTTACTGAACATTTACTGAACATTTAGTAATTTACTGAACATTTACTTTAGTCATTTACTGACCATTTAGTAATTTACTGAACATTTACCGAACATTTAGTAATTTACTGAACATTTGCTGTCATTTACTGAACATTTACTGTCATTTACTGTCATTTACTGAACATTTACTGTCATTTACTGAACATTTACTGAACATTGATTGAACATTTACTGAACATTTACTGAATATTTACTGAACATTTACTGAACATTTACTGTCATTTACTGTCATTTGCTGAATATTTACTGAACATTTACTGTCATTTACTTAACATTGATTGAACATTTACTGAGCATTTACTGAATATTTACTGAACATTTACTGTCATTTACTGAACATTTACTGAACATGTACTGTCATTTACTGTCATTTACTGAACATTTACTGAACATTTACTGTCATTTACTGAACATTTACTGAACATTTACTGTCATTTACTGTCATTTGCTGAATATTTACTGAACATTTACTGTCATTTACTGTCATCTACTGAACATTGATTGAACATATACTGAGCATTTACTGAATATTTACTGAACATTTAATGAACATTTACTGAACATTTACTGAACATTTACTGTCATTTACTGAACATTTACTGTCATTTACTGTCATTTACTGTCATTTACTGAACATTTACTGTCATTTACTGTCATTCACTAAACATTTAATGAACATTTACTGAACATTTACTGAACATTTACTGTCATTTACTGTCATTTACTGAACATTTACTGTCATTTACTGTCATTTACTGAACATTTACTGAACATTTACTGTCATTTACTGTCATTTACTGAACATTTACTGAACATTTACTGAACATTTACTGAACATTTACTGTCATTTACTGAACATTTACTGTCATTTACTGTCATTTACTGAACATTTACTGAACATTTACTGTCTTTTACTGAACATTTAATGAACATTTACTGAACATTTACTGAACATTTACTGTCATTTACTGAACATTTACTGTCATTTACTGTCATTTACTGAGCATTTACTGTCATTTACTGTCATTCACTGAACATTTAATGAACATTTACTGAACATTTACTGTCATTTACTGTCATTTACTGAACATTTACTGTCATTTACTGTCATTTACTGAACATTTACTGTCATTTACTGTCATTTACTGAACATTTACTGAACATTTACTGAACATTTACTGTCATTTACTGAACATTTACTGTCATTTACTGAACATTTACTGTCATTCACTGAACATTTACTGTCATTTACTGAACATTTACTGAACATTTACTGTCATTTACTGAACATTTACTGAACATTTACTGAACATTTACTGTCATTTACTGAACATTTACTGTCATTTACTGTCATTTACTGAACATTTACTGTCATTTACTGAACATTTACTGTCATTTACTGTCATTTACTGAACATTTACTGTCATTTACTGAACATTTACTGAACATTTACTGAACATTTCCTGTGTGTATTTGCAGGATCCGCCTCTAGATCTGTGTCAGGAATGAAGGGAGGAAACGTCATCCTGTCATGTGACTTTGAGGCCGGAGAGATTTATGATTTTAGTTTTAATAGTCAGTCAGAAAACATTCCTGTTTGTGAGAAGAAAAACTGCATCGGTCGAGTGTTTAAAGAAGGATCATGTGACATCATCATCAAGGATCTGAGACTGAGGGATGCTGGGAAATACTTCTTGCATGTCTATTACCGTAATCATCAGACGGAGCTGAAGCGACAAATCCTGGAGTACCAACTTCATATTCAGGGTAAAGTCAGAACAGATCAAAGCATCATCAGTGTGTGTGTTTCTGGATCTCCTTTAGTATTGCATTCAGAGACTCTGATGGGACACTGATATTCAGATTGGATTGGGTTTCTCCAATGGCTGATTTTATCTCAATCAGAGGTGTAAAGTACTTGAGTAATTTTACTTGATTACTGTACTTAAGTATTATTTTTGGAGATTTTTACTTTACTTGAGTACAGTTAAAAATCAATACTTTAAATTGAACATTGGTCTGCGGAGTCTGCTCTATATTTTCTACTGCATACTTCAAATGACTCTGTACGCAATTGGATAGTCCTTCAACCAATCAGACTACAAGATAGCGCGTCAGGTGGATAAGCCAGTCTGTGATTGGTTCCCGCAAAAGTGTAGCAGAAGCAGTAGAAATGAATGTACAGGTTTCCAGACTGAGTTGCCGGGCGAAATCAAATCGCCGGCAGATCAGGCTGGATTTACCCAGTCTAATTTATTCTGCCAATGAGATTAGTTTTCACATTCCATGAAACTGGTCGCACATGTTCATTGGTCCTTTGGAAGTGACTTCATGTTGCATCAATAACCACAATGCACAGCACCATGACCTGGTAATTAGAGTGAGAGGCTTTTCAGCCCTAAAAGAGGCTTGACACCAAGCGGTAAACTCCCGCAGTTTCTCCTGAAGCCGATACGGAAGTGAGTTAAACTGCAGTTCATGGACTGGCCACTAGAGACGCAGACTCCAGAAGGAGCAGAATCTCATTGAGCTCATATTAAAATGGCCAACTTTACAGCAGAAGAACACATGTTTACAGTCTGGGACAAACTGTGCTTTTGGTCTATACGGCTAATGTTGCCCTTCATGATGACTGTGAGGGGGGGGGGGTGTTTTTATAACTCATTCGTTTACATTATATAAAGCCTTAAAGTTCTGCATAATTAAGGGCGTGGCCACTTTGAGTGACAGGTGGATTGCCGTTTGTCTGCTGTCTGTTAGTCGTCACCTCAGCTCCGCCCACGTCCCGCCTCTTTGACCATTGTCAGTTATCCGGGAGTGACACACGCTGACAAGACGGCGACGGCCAGCTCGACCCGACTTTATGACTCAAAACTTACAAACTTTACAGTCTATGCTTGACACACACAATTTTGAAAATCAGCTTCTGCTTAAAGGGTTAGTTCACCCAAAAATGTAAATTCTGTCATTAATGACTGAGCCTCATGTGGTTGGACACCCGTCAGACCTCCGTTCATCTTCAGACACAAATGAAGATATTTTAGTGTAAATCTGATGCTCTGAAAGGCCTCCATTGGCTCAACTTTACACTCTCAAGACCCTTAAAAGACACTAAAGACTAAAGTTACAAAGTCCATCTCACTACAGCGGCTCTACAATAACTTTATGAATCGGCGAGAATAGTTTTTGTGCCCAAAAAAACCCTAAATAACGACTTATATAGTGATGACGATTTCAAAACACGGCCTCATGAAGCTTCGAAGCGTTATTAATCACTGAGTCGATTCAGCGGTTTGGATCACCAAATTTCGACAGTTTGGCGGTTTGACATGCGATCCGAATCATGAATCGACTCACTGATGTATGTTCAGATTCTGGCCAGATAATTTTACTTTTAATTGAGTAAAATCTTGACTCAGTACTTGTACTTACACTTGAGTAACATATTTGAGTCCTTTTTTGATAAATGTTTAAATCTGTTCAGCCAATCCTAAATGTGTGTGTGTGGTCTTGACTGATGGAGACATTCTAATAATGCTGAGTGTGTGTGTGTTTCTCCTCAGATGAGATCTCTGTGAACACAGGTGAGGAGCTGAAGCTGGATGTTCTGTTGTTCAATGCTGATAAAGTGGAGACAAACTCCAGTGGAGAGTGGACAGAGGTGTGGACGAGAGGTCACGGGGTCAGCAGTGATCGACTGACCGACAGTGATGGGAATCTGACCATTAATGCGTTCACATCCACTGACACTGGAACATACAGAGTTCTGGATTATAGAGGAGAAATCCTGATCACACTCACAGGTCAGAGAACATCAGAGGAGGAGTGGAAATATTATCTTTAATCAGCACATTAATATTAAACTGCATGACTGACCTTATAATATTCTGTACAGACTCAAAGGGAAATCTGAAGGACACAGATGAAGACAAAACTGATGCCACTGAACATCGCCGTGAGTAAAGCAGGAGCATTGAGAGCTTTACAGAATTCATCAACAGTGAATTTAAAAACTCTCTTCCCTCTTTTCTCTTCCTCCTGTAGGTTATTGGATTCTGACTGTGGTTCTGGTTCTGGTGGTTCTGGTTCTGGCTGCTGTCGTGTTATACAAACGTTTTGCTAGAAGGGGAAAAGGGCGACTGAGTTCAGGGAACACAGAAACATTGGGGGTCCATGCCAGTGTCTGCTGAGGGCCTGTGGATCATGATTTAACTCTACAGGGCCTCAGACTCTACAGTGATGTCGCTGGTTAATACTGGAATTCCCCACATGGCATTTTAAAATATATAGTTCATAGGCGGTCGGCCGAAAGTTTACTTGATAAAGTTTTAAATATGGATATTTTTCTTACACAAACGCATCGATTCGCTTCAGAAGGCCTTTATTAACACCCCAGAGCCGCTGGAGCAGTTATATGACGGACAGATGCACTTTTTATGGACTTCAAAAACAGAGCAACTATTAATCCAGTTCTAATGCTTGGATTAGCCTGGACTTTTGTAATATATAACTCTGATTTTATTCGTCTGAAAGAAGAATGTCATACACACCTCGGATGACTTGAGGGAGAGTAAATTATGGGCTGCTTATCATTAATGGGTGAACTATCCCTTGAATAGAAGGAAAGAGGTTTGCATTTGTCAATATATATGCTCCAAATTCATATGACGCCTGCTTTTTTCCGAACGTAGAATTCAAAAATTCTATTATCTCTCCAGGGTTATTCAGTTATTATTGGATCCGATATGAATGCTGTGCTTGACACAGTTCTGGACCGTTCCAACCCTTCGGTTTCAGTAGTGCAATCACAGTCTTCTACAGCCCTGAGATTGTTCACTAAAGATTGAGATGTGTGTGTGATGCTTGGCGATTACATAATCACACAGCTAAAGAATACACCTATTTTTCCCCTAATCACAAATCATTCTCAAGAATTGACTATATTTTAATTTCATCATCACTTCTTTTGGATCTAATCGATATTGAATTTCTACCACAAAGCGTTTCAGACCATAATGCCGTATTAGCTCATTTGCAGATAAACACTTCCTGTAAACCTTCCAGATGGAGATTTAATTCTCATTTGCTGCAAAATAAGGGAATTCATTGAGCAACTGAGAGCAGGACTGATTGAATTTATCCATTTGAACCAGGTTTGAAACTCCGTTTCTAATCAAGAATCATGTTATGGGCGTCATTCAAAGGGTTTTTAAGGAACAATGCCATCTCCTTTTCTGCCAGACATAAAGAGAACTATCTTCAACAATTATATTAGAGAAAAGATGCGGGGAATTAGAGAAGGAATTGGGTAATCAATTTTCCATTGACACTCAACAAGAATGACATGTTGAAAAGGCCACTCTTAATGATCTACTTCGAAGAAGAGCAGAATATTTAAAGGATTAGTTCACTTTTAAATAAACTTTTGCTGATTATTTACTCGCCCCCATGTCATCCAAGATGTCCAAGTCTTTCTTTCTGCTGTCGAAAAGAAATTAAGGTTTTGGATGAAAACATGAAAAAATATGGAGGATTTTTCTCCATATAATGGACTTCAATGGGCTCCAAACAGTTCAAGGTCCAAATGACAGTTTCAGTGCAGCTTTAAACGACACCAGATGATGAATAAGGGTCTTATCAGCCAAACCATCAGTTTCTGAGAGAAACCCAGCAGTATTTATGCTGTTATTTTACCTCTTAACAGACGAGCGTGATCATCTCTGAGCTCAGACATAACTTCCGGCAAGTGAGGTCAAAATACGAGCGTGGTCATAGATATATCGATCATAGATCCCTCATTCCACTGATCCGTGCAGGCGCTAATGAGGAATCTACGTATACATCTATGACCACGCTCATAAATAAAGGTCAAATAATAGCATAAATACTGGATTTTCAAGACTTAATTGAAAGATTTAACATCTCACATAACTCTTTATTTTTATATTTTAAAATACGTGCCGTGTTAAAGACCCATAAGGTACCATGGGGTACAAACCTTCAAACTCACCCGGTGGTGAACTGGATTTGCAATGCTCCAAGTACAGGAAAGATTTCATATTTTTGATAATGTCCCTAAAGCCAGTGCTTGGCTATTGGATTTGAACACTTCAAGCAAAACTATTGAATGGGATACAGTGTGGAATAATACATTCCATGCATCTACAAACCCTAACCACCAATTCATTCACTTTAAAGTCCTTCACAGGGTTTAATGGGCCTATCTCCCCACCCGTACTGTAATTTCTGTGGACCTGGATGCTTAGACACTTTGATGCATATGCTATGGGACTGTCCTTGTGGTATACTGAATAATCAGTTATCTGGTATAAGTGCATAATTATTAGAATAATCAGTTATCTGGTATAAGTGCATTATTATCACTATCAGTTTAGAATAATCAGTTATTTGGTATAAGTGCATTATTATCACTATCAGTTTTCATATGTATTGTATGTGCTTTTGCTTTAAGGTGCCATTTACAGATTTGTATTAGATTTATATAATTATAATTTTGTTTTCATTTAAATACTTGTTGCAAATATTGCGAGTTCTATAAAAAGCGCTATCAGTTTGAATTAATTAAATGTATTATTATAGTTAAAGATGGATGTGTGTGATTGGTTGTGCGGGCGTGTGCGCGTCATCGCGCGCCGTTGTAGAAAGAGTTCTCGCGATGCACGTCATTCAAGATAAACAAATGCTGACGATCGCATCACTTGAACTCGTGTTCATTAATATATAATCCTTTACAGGTAACTAACAGATAAAAGGCACACCATCATTGTGTTTTGTAGGAAGGACTGTTAACTACATTGTGTATTTGAGAGAGTTGCATTTTCCAAATGTATATGAGAGAGTTAGGTGTCTTTAGAGTGAACGATCAGTGCTGCGCACATGGTTGGCAAACGTGTTGCGATTAGCGCGCGCGCTCTAGTGATACAGAGCCAGAGTACAGACAATGTAATGTGATTTGTATGTTTCATGGTTTCCTTCAGTCATTAATATGGAGTTAAGAGTTTATTTAGCGCTGGTTCACTGTTAGTGTGAGTATGTACAGTGTATGACATCATGAGTAGTCGAGTGAACTTGTATCAGGGCATAATTGGAATTTGAGTGCTTACATGACCAGCATGTAACTTAAACATGTATGTAAGTTTGTGATGCTCTGTGCACATGTTGATGTACATAATTTGTATGGGATTCAAGATAAACAAATGCTGACGATCGCATCACTTGAACTCGTGTTCATTAATATATAATCCTTTACAGGATATTAATGAGTACTACATCCTGACGTGCACAAATTCTGGGATATGGTGCTTGATGTGCTGTACAAGGCTTTCTAAGATTCGTTTTCCCAAAGATCCAGTCATTTTATTGTTGAATGACAACTCAATGTTCAATTTCCTCTCAATGAGAAGGTACGGAAATTTTGGCTTTAGCTGCCGTGACGGCTGCAAAGAAGCTAATTGTTGGAAACCTCCTCACGAACTTTCTTCTAAACATTGGCTTCATTCTTTACTAGAGATACTATATCTGGAACTGGCATCTGCACGCTCTAACCAGGCTAAACCTATGTCCTTGTCTTGGTGGGAATATTGGATATATACAATTAAAGAATTGTTGGTTACTTAATCTACAGCTACTGCTTGCTGATATAAGTCTTGTTACTACATTTTTATTTATTTAATTTATTTTTACATTTATTACATTTAATTTTTGTATATATCTGTATATATGTATGTATCTTGATTGTACCTAGGATTTTGTTTATCCGTCCAAGTCCTGAGTGCACTCAAAAAATTATATGTTTGATTTACTTAATTTAAGTAATTGGGTTATGTTGAATTTAATTAACATTGTTTATTTCAGTAAACTTACGTTTTTTTACGTAAAGTTAATTCAATGCCATTTAGTTAAATCAGGTTAACATTCTTACTTTTGTCCAAAACCATTCAATTTATTTATTCGAATATTAATATAAAAAACAAAATAAGTAACCAAGTTTAATTGATTATTTTTATTTAGTGAAATACTATTTTTACAACATTTACAAAACCTTTTACAAGATCTTATTGGCTAGCCCAAAGTAGTTGTTTATTATTATTAAAACAGCTTTAATAGTTATTAGCAGGTCCTCAGCCCAAGCACACGCTCTACACTTCACCACAATAACCTCCACAACACAAACTTTTAAATACCAACATAACAAAACATTAAAAAGTCTCTCCATTTTCTCATCTTGTTTAAAATGCATCAAATAGCACTTTATTTAAACATTTACTCTCCGAATTCAGCCCCTTTGCAAAGCATGATGGGAAGTGAAAGTCTCGTTTGATTGAAACACGTTATTTCAAAATGAAAACATCAAGTTATGTCAAAGAGTAATGGTTTGAAGACGGTTTAACATGAATCAATTACATTTGTTATTTTCTTTCTTATACATAGTACTTTTATTTCTTATGTTGTGATTATTCTATCAATATTTGAATACCTTTTCTATGTAAAGCACTTTGAATTACCACTGTGTATGACATGTGCTATATAAATAAACTTGCCTTGCCTTGAATTATTGTTGTTTATATTTAATCCATCATCTGGGGCCTGTTTCAGAAAGGAGGTTCAACCAACTCTGAGTTTAAACCTGAACTCTGAGTTGACTTACTCTGAGATGGGAAACTCTGAGTTTTGGGTTTCAGAACAGCTGAATTGAGGAAGTTCAATCAACTCTGAGTAGACTGACTCTGAGTTAAGCACATGCACTCCAACTATTAAAAGCCATGATCAATGGAGCTCCGAAATTACGATTAACCATGGCAACAGCACCCAACAAAAATATGTTTGCATACTTCCGGGTCAATACACAAGTTTAGTTCTTAATTATTTTAAATAAGTTTAATTTTCATGGTATCCAAAAGACAAACAAAGAATGTGGCAGCAGCTAAAAAAAAAACAAAAAAACAATTCAATCAGGAAAAGCTTTAAGCATAAAATGTTCATGGGTGTAGGTTTAATGACTTTACAAACATTTGACATATTAAATAAATATCATTCAGTGTCCAATGTGCAGCAGCTTTTCCCACATAGACCCTTTTCACAGACTGTGATGACGTGTTTTAATGGTCATCAATATCGTAAATCCTGCAACGTTTTTTGTATTTTTTTTTTTGATGTATGTACATTTATAACACTAATACTTTGTATTATATTACTTTTGCATCAAATTACAAAAATCAAGTTACCGCTGCTGTGAGAGTGTTTCTAATACAGCGTCTATGGGAGTGATAGTTAAAATTAACATCTTTCTCTCTTTTCACTTCCGTTATCAATCTCACTCTAATTTTTCCATCTTTTTGAAAGTTGTGAAATCACTATTGTGGAGTTTTTCTTTTGCAATTTGAGCAAATGGAGACACAAAAATATATATTTAATGTATTCTCTCATTCACCGCTATAAGAGTTAACCCAACTATGACGACTTCAGCTTCAGAAACCCAGAAATGTGAAAGGGTCTATGCTCTTTTCACATAATGAAATGTTCTCTAAGCCCACCTGTTACATTTATTAATTATGGTAATGACATTAACATTTGACTTCTACTCAGGCCAGCCAAACTCCAGCACCACTGACAGATGAAGAGGAGATGGAGGAAGAATATTAACACCCAACAGGAAAAATAATAAAGTATTTGTAGGAAATAAAGATGACTATAAAAAAATGTAAATAAATGTATTTAACAGCTGTGGTGGCGGTTATGGCATATATCTCGTACTACCATCTGGCAGCATCCTTCCATTCCATACAATAATCCGTTTTCAGAAAGTGTGATGATGGGAATATGAGTGTCAATGCGTCCAACCACTGGAAATCCTAAAGGAAACTCTAATTATTAGGATACTTCTAGAGGATTATCAAGTGAACGTCAGGATCCTGTATAAAAGGACATGCCATTTTTGTCACTTTGACAGTGTCCTCATGATGAAAATATGAGCAATGAATGTTCCTGCAAAGAATGCTTTTCTTACTTTGCATTTTTGTCAAGTGGCAGATCATTTAATTTGTTTTAAGTAAACTTCGTTTACTTTAGATTTAGATTAAATTCATAATTTTTTTTATATTTATACTTGAAATACGACCAACATACTCAGTAAGAAAAGCATTTGTGGCGTTTGAATGAATGAATAAAGCATTTAAACACTGCTGGTGCTTTAAAAAGGGGGAGGAGAACGAAACAAACTCTGGGTTTACCAAAGAAAACCTGCTCCTGACCAGGTTAGGTTCACAGAGTAAGTTACCCTGGTAACTGACTCTGAGTATAAGTTACCTCTCTTTCAGAAACGGGCTTGGTTTACCCTGCTTTCTCGGGTTTGACATACCTCCCATTCTGAAACAGAAAACCCAGAGTTTCCCTTATTTCAGGGTTAACCTACTCAGAGTTTTCACTTCACCTCCTTTCTGAAACGGGCCCCTGATGTCGAGCACACCCATTGTTTGACGCGCTCGCCGCGTGACCCGTGACGTCTGTACCGCTGAACAACACATCCGCGATCACGCCGGGAAGCTCTTCATCCGTGCACATGTTGAGGGATTGAGGCCAGTAAAGTTACTATATCTTGATATCAGAGATCGAATTTTCTGGCGTTCTGGTTTCGGGTTTCCTTCATACAGAACTCCGGCTATTTTCAGCAGTTTCGCTGAATTACAAGCCAGTGTGTCAGAGGACTTCCGCATTCCTGTGACCAAACATGACGTCACGTGTTAACCAGTAAGTGTGTGTTTACATTACTCAATGAATAATGTGTCAACCCCTGAGTGTGTGTTCACTATAGGCCACAGTCTGGCTGTGTGATTTATTTATTTAGTTATATTACAGTCAAGTACAAAACAAATATAAGACAGTGTGGTTCAGTTCAGAGTGTGTAGAACAGAATAACAGCAACTAAAATATAGAATGAACATGCATGTAAAAAATAAATAACAAATACTGAAATCAAGTATAATATTAGGGCAGTTACATGAATTTGAAAAGTTTTAAAATTGTTGTTTTGTTATCTCGTGTTTGAAAGGGTTTCAATGTATATTGTGAGATCAGTATTATTATATGAGGGTCTCTTTTGAGTAATTCTTGTCTTATGAGTATAAAACTTAACCAAAATAATTAAAATATTAATAATACAGTTTAGTTTTTCAGAAAAAAGTGTGTTCTGTTGGCTCTTATGTTGTTAGTAAGCTTATTTCTGTTTAGAAATGTCAAAACCCAAAATAGCTTAAACATTAGTAAACGCAAATACACAGTTACAACTCAACGAACATATAATCATAAACCGTAGACAGAGAGGCAGAAAAATAAACAAACTAAAAACAAAACATTGAGCCAGAGGTTATAGAGGACAAAACCAAACAAATACATCAATCCACATCAATAATTATATATAAATAAATACATAAATCCACATATTTATGGAGGACAAAACCTGCAAAAACAATAAATAAACAAATAAATCCACAAAATTCTACACTGTAAAAAATAATAGGATCAATAAGTTCTGACAACATATGTTTTTAAGTTAATTTAAGTCAAAATCAAAATAAGTTAAGCAATTTCAACTTTTTAATTTAAGTTATACAAGATTCAACTCAAAATTGTAAGTCAGTTGAATGTAAATTGTAATATAGAGTTGAAATGAACTTGTACACTGTAAAAAACATATAGTTGGTTTAACTTAAAAAAATAAGTAACCTGATTGCCTTCATTTTTATTTCATTGAAATTAAAAATTTGAGTTAATACAATGAAGGAAATTGGTTTAATAAATAGAAACTCAAAGTATTATTGTATCTGAACCACATAAATAAATAAAAAATGTTGTGATAAATCATGAAAATAAATAGCACAATTTGGCATGTTTCTCTGCATTATTACAAATAAAACACACAATATGCTTACAAATATTTTAATAATATTTGAATAAAGGGTGATGTCGATTCTCAAATGTTCATTGTATTAACTCAAGTTTTTAATTTCAATTAACTCAAAATGTTAAGGCAACCAGGTAACTTTTTTAATTTTAATTTTTTTACAATGTACATAAATATATAAAATGTGCAAATAGTAAATCCACATATTCCTGCATAAACCAGTCCTTCCAGAAAAATGCGGCTTTTTTTGTGATTGTTGCGGGTAAAATCCTTGATTATGCGGCACGTTTTCTTTAAAAATGCAATGGAAAATGCGGATATTTATGCAATTTTATGCGATAAAACTTGCAAAAACTGCGGTTTGATGAAAGAGTAAAAAAGCGAATATTTTTAATTGAATAATTAAGTTCTCATCTTGTTTTATTGAAGACCTTAATAAACACATGGCTCAATTTGGACCGATTTCAAAACAATGCATCATGAAGCTTCGAAGCGTTATGAGTCAGTGAGTCGATTCATGATTCGGATCGCGTGTCTATAAAAAATATTTTACAATATTTTGTAAAATATTTTTTTTAACCGTAATTATAACATTATAAACCTTTAAATTATTATATATTGCTGTCCTGTAAAACCTAAAACGTTACTCCCGTATTTTTTTTTAGTAAAGTTCTGGCAACCACAGCTGCCGTTTTTTTACCGTAAATTTAATGGGAATTTTTTTTACAGTGCACATATTTATTGGAAGGAAAACCTGCCCTCAATTAAATTGAGTTTGTCTAATGAGTTATTTTTTTGGGTGCATCCGTTTGGAGTTGTGGTTTTGCACCTTTTATGGGAAATGATCTCTTTACTTAAAGTGTCCATATAGTACAGATCATAATAATCAGCTCTTTTCTGTTCTCCTCAGGCACAAAAGGATTTACATGTTGCTGCCATGCATCGTTTACTGTGCAAGTGAGTGTTTAATTTCTGCAGTGTTTGTCATTCTGAAATGAGAACATGTATCAATATTCCCTCGTTCATATCCTCAGGCTGTGCTCCTCTACAGAAGCTGTGTGTCCGGTGTTCTCTGTCCTGTGAAGACGCCGCATCTGAGCTGAAGAAACATCAGAGCGTTCGTGTGTATGCAGAGCGTCTTTCAGAACCGGTTCATGATGAAATACATAACGTCTCCGGTTTATTTAAAGGAGACGGACGCTGTGCTGTGGTCGTGCCAGATTGTTCAAAGTGGGGCACACAGGTCATGTTATGGATATATAGTGATGATAAAGAGTTAGTGCCAGAGACACTGTACATGCGAACGGATTTAAAGCCTGGTAAGATCACTAATCATCTAATCTATCCTTTAAGCACCTGTATCTGGTCCTCTTCGTTTACGGGTCACACTCGACAGTCTAAAGAGACCTTGAAATCATTGTTTAATAATATTTTCTGATTATTTTTTGATGGTATTTTATGATACTGATATACCACTAGGTTCATATATAACTCTATATAAAGTGGCCCATTCTGGTGAAGGAAAAAAAGTACAATTTCAAAATGTAAAATTTCAGTCATTTTTGACCGAAGAGGACCAGAGGGTTAAAAATAAAGTCTAAATCTATAGCCTATATACTAAACAAGCGCTTACCTTTCTTTCTTTCTTTCTTTCTTTCTCTCTCTCTCTCTCTTGCTCTCTCTCACTCACTCTCACTCTCAACTCACAACTCTCACTCTCTCACACACACACACACACACACACACACACACACACACACACACACACACACACACACACACACACACACACACACACACACACACACACACACACACACACACACACACACACACACACACACACACACGTTCCAGTGTCCACCAGCTGTGATCCAGAGGCCATATCAGACAGGAGCAGTAAGTAAACATGAGGCTTGATTCTGCAGATATACACCATAATACGTTTATGTTTACATGCGAGAATAATGAGATGTAAGCAATATTGCAATTAAACTTTACCTTGTGTAAATGTCATACTTTGATCAAATTACTGTAGCAATAAAGAGGCGAGAGTTCATGTTGATAATGTTGCACAGAGATGCAGGAATTAATGCAAGTTGTGTTTGTTTTCCAGAGCCAGCCGGTGCTGATGGGAATGTCCCTAACACACTCCTGATCCTGCTGGCTGCTCTGCTTCTCCATCTTCTTCCACCGTGAGGGACCAGACACAAGCCCTGAAACACCAGCATTCATGACAGCATTCATCACAGCGAGGATGTCCTGATACACATACAGTATTACAGCACCAAAATCATTTTTACAGCACATCATTTTGGACCTGAGACAATACAAAACTCTAGAAATTCTCCGGTCTGGAGGCCTTATCACCTGAAGTGCATTAAACTGACATTCTGCTATAGGTTTTGTATCACATTTCATATTTGTATAGTAAATTTGCCCCTTACCAAGTTACACTGCCACTTTATAATGTGAAATATGCTGTACTGTATGTGTATTTGTATTAAATATTTATATATTTAAGTGTTTGTTTTTTCTTTACAAAAAGAAAAAGCAGAAGAAGCTGTAAATGATACAGTGACAATGCAACACTTGCTGGACAATTACTGGCCTTATAAATGGGTTTACAGTTCAATAGTATCATAGTAATTTCTTTATTGATTTTTATTTTTAAAAATCATTTGATTTAAAAAAAAATTTTTTTGGATTAAATAACAACATAAATTAAAACTTTACAAATAATAATAATAGCAACTAGATATATCGTATACAAACTTTAAGTCAAACTATAGCCAGAAAGGTTGAAGTTTGAAGTAGTTTGACATTTAAAATAGTTTTAAAGATTAAATGTTTTGAAGGCAATACTGTCTATCAGAAAAACAGATAGATTAGCACGAATGAATGTGTTGCTCGCAAGTTTAAGCATGTTGCTTGAATGATTTAATGTGTTGCTAGCATATTTTAACATGAATTAGCATGTTACTAGCATGATTTTGCATTTTGCTAGCATGCATTAGCATGTTTTGCCATGGATATTAGCATGTTTTAACATCTTGTTAGCATGTTTAACCACAGTGTTAGAATGTCCTAAGGTAGTTACTAGGCTTTGTTAGTGATAGACATGTGGTGGATGAAGCTTAAAGTCTGTGTAAGTCAAAATTAAATGTGTTCTGAGTTTGTCACACCACAGAAAAATGTGTTAACCACCCAGCCAAATTTGAATGATAAAAAAAGCCACATAAATAAAATAGCTTATCAAAATCTTGTAAAAAGAAGCTCAAACGGTGGGGGCGTGTCTGTGTTTGGTGCTGAAACCACGCCCACTCGCTGGAAAGCACATAAGCAACACTCATTGGCACGTCCAGTTGTCGGCAGGACAGGAGGATGAAGGCTGGGGCGGAAGATAGTCGGTTCGCCCCATTCTGCAGCGGATCGGTATCGCAAACAGGTAATATGCATTTACGTGACGATGACATAACTATCTAGCAATCTGTAGGCTGTAGTAACTAACGGTATACTGACAGTAAATCTCGATTAAATGGGCGAATGTGCTCTAGTTATGATAGAGTTATGTGGCGTTCACACCGGACGCGATTCGTGCGAAGGTGAATGCTTGAACATTTTGAGTTTACTCTCTTCATTTGCGCGTGACAACTACACAACAGACGCAAATTAGCGTCATGGGAGGGGCTTCTGCCCTATATGAGCCTATATGAGCCAGCTCGTCTCTGTCACTTGACGTCTTTTTTGTAAAAAATACTACTATTAATGTGTGACAAAACGTAGTTTAAAGACTTTTTCAGGTGATAATATAGTTGTTTAAAGCTCAAATCTGTGGTTAATTTATAAAAAGAGCCTATTTGAGCATTTTATCTGGCGTTTTCGGAGTTGTGAGATCCAGGCGATCAGTGACTCCGCGCTCGTTTACCCGGCGAGACACGCCTTTCCTCGGCTAGTCCTTCTCACATTTGCCGCTGCTCTGGCTCTTTTTTCTGCTCCAGTCTCGTTGTGAAATGGCTGCCATAGATGTTGTTGAGAGGGTAGCTGCGCTTTATTTGCTGTGGAGCTGAAAGCGGCGTAGACTCGTTCGTGTCTGGGTCCATCAGATCCTCCACAAGCGCAGCTCGGGGAGTTTCATCAACTCCTCCATTGTTGTTGGGATTTCTGCCTCCGCTTGGAAATGCGTCACTACTAGAGCAAGCTCGTGATTGGTTAACGCGGCGCGAAATATCCACCAAAGTTCAGATTTTTCAACTTGAGCGTTTCGCTCAAATCGCGTCATTCGCGCCGCCTCAATCGTGTGAATCTCGCCGCAGAATGCCATTTCGCGTCTCTGCATTGACTTAACATGTGAATCGCGTCCGGTGTGAACGCAGCATTAGAGGAGGCTCCAGTGCGTCATTGAGCCACCATCAGGAGTAGAGCTGTGCGATATCGAAGAAAAATGCGATATCCTTGTTAAATAATGCGATATTCGATAAGATATTGCTTTAAGTGTGCAAAATCTATTTCTTTCCCCAACTGATATTCTTCACTTAAAGTATAACCGACTGTGTTTACTAGGGATGCAACAATACAGTTAGTCCACGGTTCAATACACACCTCGGTTTTTAGCCACGGATCTCGGTTCGGTTCGGTTCTGATGGCTTGTCACATCAGTTTTTTGTTTTTCTATTCTTAGGCGACAGGAACAGCAAGAGGTTAAGGAGAAAAAAGACTATTTTTATTGCAATACTCTTTCTTTATTTTACTTAAAAAAAAATTAAAACCTACCTTAAACTTAAAACGTTACTTAAAAAAACCCCTTGTATTCCTAGTGTATTGTATCATATAAAATAAATATATATAAAGATTTACACTGGCAGCTCAGAGCTGTACAGCATTTACATATGAAACTGAATGAATACATGTAAAAATAAAACACTACTTAAACTTCACTATAAAATATACATTGATTCTTAGCTACTGTATTCGTTTTTCATTCAAGAGCAGAGAGTGATTTTCTCTTTGTCTTTTGTTGTTGTATTAACATTAAAGAGATAGTTCATTCAAAAATGAAATTCTGTCATCAAGAAATGAACACAGGTTTGGAACAATATTAGAGTGAGTAAATAATGACATCATTTTAGAGGTGAACTGTCCCTTTAAGGCCCGCGTGTTGAGAACTCGTACACGCTTTAAGCTTCAGTGTCATGTGTAATATATCACTACTGTACATTCACCAGTCGCTAAACGCTGTCTTGTATTAAGCTGGGACTTTTGTTTCAATGCCAGACTCATGCAGAACTTACAATGTAAGTGTAGGGCCTACATGCTTCCATGCTGAATAATATAAATCCAGCTTGTTTTGTGTTATTATACTAATATTTGTGTTTATGATTGTGGAAAACTATAACCTGTTAGTGAAACGGAAATGAGTCGCCATGCCCATCCTGCATCCATTACTGTGATCATGATGATGTTTTTATATTAGTGTGGTTATTAATATAGTTATTATATTGTTAGTGAGTTTCTAAAGTTTGTGTTTGACTGATAATGTTCAGTATTACACTGGATTAACACTTAATTAAACAACAGATTCTCATTATAGTTTTGTGTTTTTATCATGTAAGATCCACTTGTGTTAAATACTCTGACTAAATGAAGGTGTTTTATCCCTGTGTAAATGTGTTAGTGATGTGTGAAATGATCCAGCTCTTGTGTTTTCTCCTCAGGTTCAGATGGCTGCATCTGCTGCTGCTGTTTTACTTGATCAATTATAGAGGTCAGTTTCATTTGTGTTTTTGAATTGTAGGAATCTTTGATTTTCAGTCCCAGGTACAGTTACTCTAGTCGATTGTTTCTCTTTCACCAAGTGAAATCTGATCAGTTTGATTTGATATTTTTGTGGGTTGATGATAGATATTTCCCATCATATTACATCATCACACATCATGACTTCTCTATGCAGTTGATTTATTAATAAACACTGTCAGGAATTCACTGAACCTGCACTGACACACATCTGAGACAGATTTATACTAATGTCATCAATATGTGAAATATTAAAATGTGGCACAGCCACTATTGTTGGCTCCTTATATATATATATATACACATATATATTTAATGATGACATTGATTTTGGAGAATAGACAGAAACACCACATGCATTTTTACTTTGTACTTAATGAATATTATTCTGTGTGTATTTGCAGTATCCGCCTCTAGATCTGTGTCAGGAATAAAGGGAGGCGACGTCACGCTAACATGTGACTTTGAGGATTGAGAGATTTCTCATATTGATTTAAACAGTTCGACAAAAAACATCCTTGCTTGTCAGAAGGAAGAGTGTGAGAGTGAAAATGGCCGCGTTTTTAAAACAGGATCATGTGACATCATCATCAAGGATCTGAGACTGAGGGATGCTGGGAAATACATTCTGAGACTCTATTACACGAATCAGACAGAAGTGAAGCGAGAAATCAGGGAATACCAACTTCATATTCAGGGTAAACATGATCATGTGCTTTCTGGATCTCCTGATGATGTTAATAATATAATGATGTTGGTATTGTGTGCAGAGCCTGTGATCAGCAAAAACATTCAAACTAACAATTATCCAATAATCAGATTAGATAGAGGCTTTTCAGGCTGATTTTTAAATGATTGGCTTTGATTGAATTTAAATGAAGTTTTGATGGACACATTATAATAATGCTGAGTGTGTGTGTGTTTCTCCCCAGATGAGATCTCTGTGAACACAGGTGAGGAGCTGAAGCTGGATGTTCTGTTGATCAATGCTGATAAAGTGGAGACAAACTCCAGTGGAGAGTGGACAGAGGTGTGGACGAGAGGTCACGGGGTCAGCAGTGATCGACTGACCGACAGTGATGGGAATCTGACCATTAATGCGTTCACATCCACTGACACTGGAACATACAGAGTTCTGGATTATAGAGGAGAAATCCTGATCTCACTCACACTCACAGGTCAGAGAACATCAGAGGAGGAGTGGGAATATGTGAGGTGATTTTTAATCATAATTTGAACAGTAAATTGCTGCTAAACTGTGTGAGTAACCTTTCAACATTCTTTACAGAATCAGTGGGACTTGACCACCCCTGTAAGTAAAACAGAGATGTACAAAATCTTTAAGCAGTGAGTTAAAAAAATAAAAACATTAGAAAAATCTAAATTCTCTTTCCACCTTCCTCCTTCCAGCTCATGAGTATTGGCTTATTGGACTATTTTTCTTTGGGGCTCTGGCTCTGGTTCTGATTATCATTATATATGTCAGGAAATGCCCGGCGCCAGAGGGTCCCTTTTCCCGACTGTGGACCTAGGGAGACGGTAATGCTAACGTTTTCTCACCTGCTGCTTCTGCTGAACAAACAAGTCCGATCCATGGAGGCCCCACCTCGCAACTTACAGGACTTAAAGGATCTGCTGCTAACATCTTGGTGGAGTCCATCAGAGACGGGGCAGGGGACCAACACAATATTAGGACATAATGTTATGCCTGATCGGTGTATGTGTGTAAATAAGAGCTTCATTGTATAGTCAGCTTCACAAGGGAGAGCTTTTTGAGCGCTGTCTAGGCGATATAAAATAGCTAATAGGCCTCTAATGTATTCAGAATTTGATTAATACATAGACCCATCTGCATACATCGGGAAATTGTGATGACTGACAGACAGTGATAAACATATGGCAAAGGACGAGACTAAATGATTTATATTAATAAAAAAATTTTTACTCTAAAATTACTATAAAATCAAAGCCAAACGTCTAACCAATTTGTGTTCCAAATTTGAAGTTGATATCACAAAAATTAAAGTCCCCATGAGATGTTGTTTAGGTGCTGTACCAAAAATAGCCACCGGGTGTCATTCACATTCCATTGATTGTTTTTTTGATGCATTTTCCTGTAAATTTCTGTCCAAATATCACTTCATTCACAAAACAGTCCCCAAATATGGACCCTTGAGACAATATTTATAGTTTATATTTTTATAGTTTTGTCAAGATTAGAAAAGAGTTTGATTATAAAGTTTCTCATTCAACGTTCCCAGCTGGTGGAACGATCTTCCCAACACCATCCGAAACGCAGAATCATTGACATCATTCAAAAGTCAACTTAAAACTCAGCTCTTCCACAAGCACTTAACCTCATAAAAAAAAAAAAAAAAACACTTTCCTTTCCTCTTTCTCTTCCTTCTTCCCTCTCTACTCTAGCCTGTGCTACACTGAGCAATGCACACGCTCTCAGGATTTCAGGCTCTTATTGCGCTTCTCGACTCTTCATGACCAATCGCTTCATGTTTCCCCAAGTTGTAAGTCGCTTTGGATAAAAGCGTCTGCTAAATGCATAAATGTAAATGTAATAAATGTAAAGTCGGTAAAATACATTTAGTAATATGAAACATGACACCGCCCACTAGGGGAGGAGCCCGATAGAATAATTTAGAGTAACGTTTCCATGGTAACGCAACGTCCGATTTTTCTGTTTTCACAGGATGAATTTTGAGTTTGTAAACTTTCAAATGATACCTAATTTATGATAATTACTAAAATATATGAAACGAAAAAAAGGCGATCAAAAAAGGCAACCAGGTGACTTACTTAAACCAACAATATTTATTTTTACAGTGCAGACTCAATGGAGAAAGCCATTTTCTTCTTCTGTGTATTTTCTTATTGGATTATGCAAATCAAGTCCAGTGGTAAATATATACTATCTCAAACATTCATGAAATCAACATATAAACCTCAAATAGCTAATATCAGTGTGTCTCAGACGCGTCAGGATCTTCTGCTGTGAGAGTCCAGATGGGAGGAAGCATCAGTCTGACCTGCAGCATGAGGAACAGATATGAAGTGGCCTGGTATCATCTCAGATCTGAAGAGCTCGTTCTGCTGATTTCTGCAGACAAGGACCAAACAGGAAGAGAACTCCTGACCAACTACAATCAGAACAAAACTCGTCTGAAAATAACTGCAGACAAATGGATCACCAGAGTCTCTCTAGCTATCTCTGGAGTCTCAGAGTCAGATTCTGGCCTTTATTTCTGTGGAACAAAGTCTGACGCTCCAGAGATGGACTTCGACAAACCCATCAGACTGGAGGATCAGTATACCGGTACAAAATATACCGGTATATCAGGTACACATAGTGTAACAGCTTTAACTCTGTTACCTTAGTGGTTATATTTTCCCACACCATTAGGGGGCGCTAATCATCTTAATAGATGAGTATTTAGCCAGGTACTATACCTGAAGAAGTAGACCAGCATGTGGATAGAGGAAGCAATGGCTTTCCTGGGCTATTCCGTCTGATTTTACAAGGTCCTATGATTGAGGAATGTGTTTCCTTTTTGGTCAATCAGTAAGTTATGTTTTATTTTTCAACAGTTATCTTAACCAGAGCATGTATGTAATGTATAATTATGATTTTGGGTGTGTTGAGAAAGGAGCCATTCAGGCTAATTGTGACTGTCTTCTACTTAGATGGACCTTTTTGTTCCTGTGCTTTCTTTCATGAGGGGAAAGTAGTTGCTTAAGATTGCGTCAGTTAAGTCTACTTTGTGTTTGTTGCTTGGATCACGACGCTTGGACGGTTAACGAGAGCAACAAGGGTTTGAATTGTACGGGTGGAAAGAAGGCCGAAAGACTCCTTTCCTTTCTTCAGCATTGGAAGTATCTCTGAGTGATCTGGGTTACCTAAAAGAGTGGACTTTTGCAAGGACATTTCCACTACTATCAAACCTGGTCAGCTCCACCATCAGCTAAGTGTTGACATTTGCTTTAACAGTCAAGATTCACCAAACACTGAACTTTTCCTGTTTGATGCCTGGTGTCACTGATGTTTTCTACCTTTTGTTTGTTTTGTTTTTGTTGATTTTGTGTAATGTACAGTTTGAGTCTGATCCTTCAGAATTATAATTGAGCAAACCAAAGCAAACTAGTTTCTTTACCTATACCTTAGTTAATATCGAGCCTTGCCATCCCTACTCTGTTATATAACATAAGCCGACAAAAGGGGTAACAGTTATATGCTCATGATACAGGTATGCTCATGATAACCCGCTTAGTGGGCATCTTGGTAAACTTAAAACTCTTCTCCGGCTTTTGGAAACAGTTTACTGGCCGACCATAAGGAAAGATGTATGGAATTATTGCAAAGAATGCCAGGTATGTCAGCGATACAAACCCACACTTTCTAAACTCTCTGGTCAGCTACAATCTACACCTGTAGTCGAACCGGGTTTCATGCTAGGGGTTGACCTAATGGGTCCTTTCCCTAAAAGCAGCAAACAAAATGAGTATCTTATGGTAATTGTAGATTACTGTTCTAAGTGGGTGGAGATGTTCCCACTTAGATCAGCGAAAACTCCGCAGATTGCAAGGATTTTGGTGGAAGAGATTTTTACTCGAACAAAGGGAGCTTCTTAACATTGTCAAGTGTAATGTGGAACGAGCTCAGGCAAAACAGAAGAAGTACTATGACCAGCGTCGAAAACCAGCTCATTTCCAGGAAGGGGATGTGGTGTGGGTACGGGCTCATCCCCTATCTAGAGCTGAGGAAGGTGTAATGGCTAAATTATCTGCCAAGTGGAAAGGTCCGGCCAGAGTTAAGAAAAAGTTGGGACCTGTAAACTATGCAGTTGTTTTTATCTCAGACCCTGATAAGTGTGACACCTATCATATTAGGCAACAGATACATTTGTTCAGGTTAATAGTTGTTCCAATGCTCTGGATTCACAGAATGATAGCTAAAAAAAGAAAAGTTTAATTCTCTCAAGATACAAATGCCCACACGGGAGTAACTGAAATGAATGTAGACTCATGTCAAATTATTATGTTTAATTCTGTATCCTACTTTACTGTGAATGTCAATGTGTGTAACGTTAATCATTCATGTTTCTAATCAAGACAAACGCACAGAATGAAAACACAAGCAAATATAGCTGCAAGCAGCAATACCGGGGCCAAGCGCAAAGAAGACAAGGCATGCCAAAATGGCTGGCAGTGTCAGATCAACTGCAGCAATGAGCAATTAATCACGTTTTAAGATGATTTTAGGCAATAGGCTGAAAAATGCATTGTAGTTTGAGTGTGTCAAACCAACTGCAACAATGAACAATTATACAGTTTAAGAAGATTAGGCAAAATGGCTGAAATATCATATATAGAGTCACTAATAATATAATTGAATGGTTTATCACTTTTGACCAATAGGTGGCACAGTTACGAAATTGATGTGGTGTGGTCAGAATAAGGGAACAATGACACATGCAAAGTTTAATGCCAATATGTCAAAGCATTGCAGAGATACAACGTCAAGAGTCATTTTGGCATCATGCCTCAAATTCGTCGCAGCGATATACAAAAACGGTTTTGCCTATAAACGCAAAATCCATAATATTTTCTTGGCACAGCCTGAAGATGATACGATTAAATTTTGGTGAAAATCGGACAAACGGCCTAGGAGAGTTTGAAGAAGTAGTTTTTTAACAAATAGCAAGATGGAGGAGAGGAATTTATATTTATGTTCTCAGCAGTAGCCAAGGAATGTATTATAACCAGTTTCATTATTATAGACAAATTTATTCAAAAGTTATTAGCCTTTTTGTATATCTTGTTATACATTTTGACCACAAGGTGGCGCTGCCCTGAAACCTTTTGAATACCTTCAGGGCATGGTGCAGAACTCGAACACATAACGAGTTTCGTAATTATACTCCAAAGCGTAATTTAAACAAAGGCCTAGAATTAATTTTTTTCATAATCCTGTATTTCATGTTTTTTCTATTATTGTGCCACCAAGAGATATGATACCACCATTTTTTATGTGTCCTCGGAGTGAGCCCATACATATGTGTGTCGATTTTGGTGAAAATATCTCATTTTGTTTTTGAGTTATAGACATTTATATGAAAAAACACATACAAAATTACTGACACCTGACTTTGATTGGATTTTACTTCCCCTTAATGTCAATATTTTGACATTTGGGTATTAACACTTGGCTATCGACCTATGTTTCAGAACTTCTGACGCTGGTTTCGTCTTGGTCAGACTAGCATTCGAAGATATCCGCTAATGTTTTTTTAGCGCTAAGTTACCATGCTGCGAAATCTGGCAAGTCTGGTATCGTTGGACTTGGCAAGGATTCAGGAGACAAAAAAAGTTACTCCTATGAAAACAAGTCAACCACAACCAAAGTTATAAGCATTTGGGAGGGGCAATCTCCACTAGGTGGTGCTGTTTCTAAACCTCTCAGGCTACCTCAGGGCATCGTGGTGATGACCCATACTGAGTTTTGTCAACCCTATGTCAACCTAAAATGTATTGCTGAGATCACAAAATATGGCGGAAAATGAATACTTAAACAATAATACTTAAACAATAGGCTTAAACAATAATATTTTATACAGACTAAACATGCTCACACACACAAACACACATTTTGTTGTAGATACAGATATGTGAAATATATGGTGGGAACAAAATGTTTACTGCAAGTTTTTTTATAATAGTGATTTTATAATGTCTAAATATGAATTACAGATCAATATTAGGGAGTAGTATGAGCACAAATTGATGATAATAACTTAGTAGAAGCTGTATCGTTAGATTTTAGCTCAGCATTTTATGTAATGGATCATAAATTATTGCTGGATAAATTGATTGTTTAATATGTGACAATGACTACGTTTACATGGACAACAATACTCCGATATTAATCTGATTAAGACCATACTCTGATTAAGAATCTACCATGTAAACAGTGATTTCTAATTACCTTAATCTGGTTAAAGCCATACTTTAATTAAAGGTCCCATGGCATGGCATTTTTCTATTATTTTATAGTGTTTCCTGAGGTGTACTTATATTGTTAGTATGATTTTTACATCATAAAATGTCATAATTTAGAAATAAAAGGCATTTTTTCTATACTGCTGTTTGCCCTGTGGCTGAATGCCCTGCTTCAAGAGGCGTGTCTGCTGTGAGACTTCAGTAAAAACGCCCACTGTTGTGATTGGCTGACATCTTTGCATTTTAAATGAGCGGAGGGGGCGTGGTTTAACGAGGCACGAGCAGGCACGAGTCTGCCAGAGACGGATGGACCTGTGTTCACTTCTCATCAGTTCTCTCAGCATGTCTCAGTTCAGGGTGAACTGTTGTAGTTACTAGCATATACTTCAGGTTATTCGTTTATTTCTAGTCGGAGGGACTGTCACTCATGTGGATCAGCGCTGACTCGAGACGCGAACCGTTTAGAACGATTCAGTCCGATTTGGTGAACTGGTTCGGTTCACTAAAAAGAACCGATTCAAAAGAATGATTCGTTCGCGAACCGGACATCACGGAGACGAAGCGATTGCTAACAAAGTTATTTATAGTAACTACTGAGTTATGAGAGCGCTGTCTGTCAGCGCGAGTTTGTGTTTGTATCTGAGAGTTCTGAATAAACACGAGTCCCAGTCACACCGAGTCCGTCTTCATCATTATTCTACCAACTTTGTAACACATGCAATGTACCATTACAGCGAGATGAACGAGTTAGTAAGTGTTGAGTATAGCATTATTTCTAGATATGTTCCAATCATATGAAAAGCGTCAGTGACGCGCATTGAGTAACTTACACAGCGCAAACAAAGACACAACAGCAGTAATCGAATGTAATCCAGTTTATTGTGGGGAAAGCTGGCTAGCCCGGATACCCTCACGCTTGCCCCCTTCTGCTTAATCTCACGCCGCGTTTGGCTCCTCCGCTGTGGGCCAGATGCAGTACTGGGGGTCGGGGATGATGAAGGCCGTGCTTCGGCGTGTGTGAGGTTTATCTCTAAAGATGTGACTCTGCTGGTGTTGAGCAGAAAAGACTGTATGCACATTTAAGAACAGATAGACGCGACGAGGACGTACAAAAACACTGACTCACAAGATAGAAAACACCGTTCTGTCGGGAGAGAGAGAAGCCGCAGTGTGTGCACGAATAATAAATAATTAGCTACACATAAGAAATCACTGATCACAGATCAGAAGGAACTGAAGAAAGACTTCTGTTTTCATTTGTACATCCAAACACCGAGAAACTGCCAGCGTTCACTCGTTCACAAGTAATGATCTCTCGAGCGCTTGCAAGGGCGTGCCAGATTCTCTGGGCGGAGGAAAGGGAGGAAACCGTTCCTGCTTGGATGTCATAACAGGAGACTTCAGGATTGGCTCGTCTGGCCTGTCATTTTCTCAAAGGCAGAGAGAGACAGCCAGAACTCGGTTTTACACCGATCAACATTTCTATCCACTTGGGGACAATATTCAGGCTAGGGGAACTCATATTAATGTTGAAATACCTCATAAAATGAAAATTTCATGCCATGGGACCTTTAAACAAAAATCGAATTAAGACATGTGGAGTATGCCTATTTTAGTCGCATTATCGAAGTGCATTGTAGACATGTATACACCTTAATCTAACTATTAACGTCGTCGTGTAGGAGTTTTCGCCGCATTTTGTGACAGGACACACACACACACACACACACACCAGGCAAGTGCAGAGCGGAGGAGGGCTTTGGAGCGCGAGCCCCTGTCCTTTTTAAAAATGTATCAAAAGTGCCCCTCTCAACAATCATCAATAATATTGTGACAAATAAAACAGAATTTGAATTATAATTAATATAACAGCGCGTACAAAACAGTAACAAGGCACTCAAATGTCCCGTTTATCTTTTACGTATCTGTCAGTTTGAAATGTCGTTGCCATGACGTGTTGCTATGGTTGGTGTGTGTCTTGCTTGACTGCTCATTCTGACACTGCCTCCTCCATATTTTTTTCTTTGTGTTGTAATATGTAAAAGTACATTGTAAAAGTAAAATACAATAAGTTTGTATCTGTAATCTCAGATTCATAATTGTCTGCTTACAACAGCGGTCGAGAACCTCTAGGCTCGCGAGCCATATGGCCATTCAGTGAACGCCTGTGGCTCGACGGCAGAAAAAAACAATCCAAACAATCACGATTTTGAAACCTCAATTTTCATCATTAATCAAAGCTATTAATCGAAATGTAGGCTGTCAAGAAAGAGGCAAGATGGGCAGTGTCTCTTCAAAAAAACCTGAAAGACACAACATATAATATTACAAAAATAAAACAATGTAGCCTATATATCTATATATATATATATATATATATATATATATATATATATATATATATATATATATTACATTAAAAAGTATAAAAATCACTCATTTTTATAAAGGAACACTGTCCGACAGCGACACCCGCAGGTAGCCTAAAGTTACAGCGGTTTGCCTGAGCCTAATGATTTTAACAGACCCATGAAAGTCGCACTATGATTGGCCGTCGAGTGGCAAGGAGACGTAATGACGTGCCATTAATCGAGCTATGTTCTATATGTAAAACGGGAACATGAACGGAATATTCTAAAATCAACTCATGTAAACACCTTAATCAGATTATTGTCTTATTCAGATTAAGGGCAATAATTAGATTACTGCTGTCCATGTAAACATAGTCACTGTTTATGTTATTATGGAAGTTATTCAGATTTTAAAGAGCAATGTGCTGTTCCTCAAGGAAGTTGTTTAGGACTATTAATATCATCATCATCATTATTTTATCAATAATCTTCCTCCTGTTTTAAACTGCGCAGACAGTCATGTATTTTGTTTTGAAAACCACTGCACAACAATGGACTATAATATCTGGAGGAATGAAAATATGGAATGATTTACTATCAGATATTATAAAATGAGTTTTACAAGGAAGGAACATTTAATGGAATTTGTTAATGGGATTTGTATGTTTAATTTTATTGTTGTTGATTTAATTAGGGCCCGAGCACCGATGGTGGTCTACATGCCAATATTTAGTCAGTTATAGTGCCACCTGTGGGCAACAGTAAACTGTGATTAACTCCTCATTAAGATTGAACCAGAATCATATTTGGTCAGTGTAATCTTAAGCCTTAGTGATGTAAAATTTCAAAGATCTTGAGTTTCGTTGAACTGAGTTTTGAGTTTGAGTTTTGTCTGTGGCATCCTGACAAAGTCTGATGTTTCCGCAAAATTTTAGTTAGTCATAGTGCCACCAGCTGGTCAAGTCAAGTCACCTTTATTTAAATAGCGCTTTCAACAAGTCCAATTGTTTCAAAGTAGCTTCACAGTGTTAACTATCTAACTATCTAACTATCCAGCTAATTTCAATTTTCATATAGTGTCAATGCGGGCAGAACGGTAATATAGTTGAAATGTAGGTGTCCCCAACTGAGCAAGCCAAAGGCAACGGTGGCAAGGAACCAAAATTCCTTTCAAGGCCAGAATGGAGAAAAAGAAACCTTGGGAGAAACCAGTTTGGGTGCCAGTTGTCCTCTGGCCGACGAACAAACAGTGTATGATTATAATTCTGGCAACATTACAGTTCAGAAGTCATATTAGATAAATAGATATTCGTAAGATTATTCAATAGATTGGAGTCGTCGTGCTGGAGACGGGTTTAATGAGGGTGTCGTTTAGATGCAGCATTTACAGGGCAGAGTTTAGTTGACAGGCTCTCTTCAGACATATCAGGGATGCATTGGTCATGTCCAGGTGCAGGTCCAGCATCTGATCTGAATAAAGCCCGGTAGCAGGAAGTGTGGCAAATACAAATGATTGATGTAGTCCTCCTATTTTTATATACTTAAATGCATATTGGCCACCGTGCTCTGTGTTCCTAAAGCCCCAAGGTGGTGGTGGCACATGTGCGAGATCCCTTTCATTGCTCTTGCAGCTTTAATGTAGTTTTGTATTTTTTACTTTTTGGGACCTCATGAAGAGTAGTCACTGCCTAGGTACTGGCTAATGGGGATCCAAGTAAACAAATAAACTTAGATCATAGATGGGAAAGAGCATTCACAGCAAAACAGGCAATTTAACTAAGGAAAAATATGTTTTTTTGACAGTTATAACACATCTCTGCTTTTTTTTAGGTGTCCTCAAAGTGCCCAAAAATATATGTGTAAAATTTGTTGTAAATATCTCATTTTATTTTAAAGTTATAGCCACTTATATTTAGAGAGAATTGGCTGCATTGATTGGATTTTTTTTTTTGCCACTTCCTTCCAAAATGTTGGCTTTTGGTCATTATTGTTTAGCTATTGACCTATGTTATGTGTCTTGAAGACATTCACAAAGGTTTTTTAGGTGCTAAAATACACCTTTTCACATACCATAAGGTGAAACCTGGCATGTTTGGTATCACTGGAATTAAGCAATGATTCAGGAGTCTAAGGAGGTGAATGCTCATTCAGGGCATTGTGCCAATGATGTATACAGAGTTTTTTGAGATATGCAAGTGTCCTCATAGACTATCATGGCAACCTGGATGAAGACAATGAATGCCCATTGTCATCTGACTAATGTTTGGGTGCCTATATTGCCATTTTCACGTGTTTTTCCCCTGTAATAGCGCCAACAAGTGGTTAATAGTTGCGATTTTTTTCATGTGATCCCAGACTGAGCTCAAATACATGTGACCTGAATTTGGTGAAAATATCTCATTCCGTTCACAAGTTATAGCCATTTTAGTAAAAGAGGTCCCGGTTACATCAAACATTTTGGCTCCCCTTAGCGACCATGAATCAAAATGTGTTTTTTTTTTTATAATTATTGATAATCATTCTCCAGAGAACATTTCTGCAGTGATTTGGTTCTGATCAGGCAAAGAACCTGGGAGTAATTTGCAAAAGTATGTTTTACAAAAAACCTAAAATATCTCGAAATTGGCGCCTGAAGGGCGAGCAAATCCGAGGCATGCATTTTGTCCGCCTTGAGCCAAGGATTCCAGCGATATAAGGCACTCGAGGCTACGCCTTACGTTTGATGAGTTATGAGCCGTTTCGTACTTTTGATCGCCGTTTCGTACTTTTGATCGCTGTAGCACCCCCGTCAGGCCGATCGGGGCGTGCTTCGGTGACGTCAGTAGTCGTTGTGAGTACTACCATCCCTGCAAGTTTCAAGTCTCTACGACTTACGGTTTGGTCTGCCCGATCAGTTTTAGCTGGAGAATGATGCATCATGGGAAAATGAACAGTTACAATAGGGTTTCAGCCTGACACCTGACTTTGATTGGATTTTACTACCCCTTACTATCAATATTTTGACATTTGGGCTCTCGATTGTGCCTAACGACCTATGTTTCCGAACTTCTGACGCTGGTTTTGTCTCGATCGGACTAGCGGTTTCGAAGATATCGGCAAAAAAGTTTTAAGCGCTAAATTACAACGGTGCACAAACCATACGACGAAACCTGGCAAGTGTGGTATTGTTGGACTCGGCAACGATTCAGGAGTCTAATGAGATGAGTCTCGTGAAAATAAGTCAACCACACCCAAAGTTCTGAGCCTTTTTAAAAAAAAATCTCCACTAGGCGGCGCTGTTTCGAAACTTGTCAGGCTACTTTGGGGTATCGTGGTGATGACCCATACCAAGTTTTGCAACAATCCGTTCATGCGTTGATAAAATACAGCATTTTAGCACATAATTCAAGATGGCCGACAGCCAAAATGGCCGATATGGTAAAATTGGATATCCTTCGACTCGGCATGACGTCCCGAATCTAACGAGGCCCCTTTTATGATATTTGGACAAACGGTTCAGCAAAGAAAAGCTAAAATAGCCATTTTTCGTATCTCCAGACCAGTAGGTGGCACAGCGCCGAAACGCTGCATGTAGCCTCAAGTCATGCTTGTGATGACATGTACCAAGTTTGGTTTGAACACGATAAAGCGTTGCGGAGATATTGCCTTAAGTGTGTTTTTGCAAACGTTATGTAAAATTTGTTCGCGCGTTTATCGAAAACGAATAGACGAATCAACTTGATTTGCAAGATTTTTTGTCAATATTGTCTGAAGATGATCTGGTTAAATTTTCGTGCAAATCGGATGAACCGTCTAGGACGAGTTCGCAAAAGTAGGTTTTTCGGTTAATTGAAAATGGCGGGGAAATATCCAAGACGGAAAATGACGTCATAGGGTGCAATCGAATTGGCACGAGCTCAGAAATTAGAGGAAAAAAGAATTTCGTTTCTAGCCCTTACGGTTCAAAAGTTATTAGCATAAACATGAGTACACATTTGGACAGGTGGTGGCGCTAGAGGGATTGAGATAGAGACACCAAAATTTCCATGGTGACATACCAGACCATCCTCTATTAGTGTGCCAAATTTCACAACTTTTTACCATACGGTTCTATGGGCTGCCATAGACTCCCATGGCGGAAGAAAAAAAGACGGGAACGGTTTCAATAGGTGCCTTCGCACCTTTGGTGCTTGGCCCCTAATAAAAAGGGCATAAAAAGGGTCTAAAAAGGCCTATAAAAAAAAGACTATAGGGTCTGAGCACTTTATTTTTGAGCTGCAGGTTGCAAAAACTTTATCAAGCCTGGTGACATGTGCATCGGAGAGGTCAAAGGTAAATTTTTGCATTTTCAGCTCATTTATCATGGAAAAGTGGTGTTTTTTTTTTTAACCTTTTAAACTGGTATGCCTCTACTGATGGCCCGATCTCCGTCAAAGTTTGCACGCGTCTTTACAATAATGCGACGCACATGCTCAGCCGATTTGGTGAAGTTCTGCGCAGAGCAGGCAATTTTTAGTCATTTAAATGTCATTTCGCATAGGATAATATAGAGCATTTTTTTCACCTTTATAACAGTTAAAGCGCCACGGCGTCCATAAAAGTCTGCAAGCCTCTTTAGGGTCACGTGACGCATGCGCACGCGTGATTTCGTGAAGCTGTATGCAAATCAGGCAGGAAGAGGGCCGCTTTCAGGCATTTAATGGGATTTTCCATAGAAATACATCATTGTGACCCCTTTTTAACCGTTATAGCGCCACCAAGTGGCCAATCTCCACGTCCTTTTTCATGCGGCCACAGAACGAGCTCTTACATATGCGTGCTGAGATTGGTGAAAATACCTCGTTCCGTTCACGAGTTATAGCCAATTTAGTAAAAGTGGCTCCTCCCCCTTCCAACGTTTTGGCGGCCCTTAGGGACCGTGAACCCAAATTTCCACTTTTTTTTATAACCTTTGACAATCAGACTCCAGAGAATCTCGCTGCGCTGGTTTGGTTCCGGTCGGGCCAATAACCTAGGACTAGTTTGCAAAAGTAGGTTTCGCAAAAAATCCCAAATAGCCGAAATTTTTCCCACTCTGACGAGCAAATCCGAGGCATGCATTTTGTCCGCCTTGAGCCAAGGATTCCAGCGATATAAGGCACTCGAGGCTACGCCTTACGTTTGATGAGTTATGAGCCGTTTCGTACTTTTGATCGCCGTTTCGTACTTTTGATCGCTGTAGCACCCCCGTCAGGCCGATCGGGGCGTGCTTCGGTGACGTCAGTAGTCGTTGTGAGTACTACCATCCCTGCAAGTTTCAAGTCTCTACGACTTACGGTTTGGTCTGCCCGATCAGTTTTAGCTGGAGAATGATGCATCATGGGAAAATGAACAGTTACAATAGGGTTTCAGCCTGACACCTGACTTTGATTGGATTTTACTACCCCTTACTATCAATATTTTGACATTTGGGCTCGCGATTGTGCCTAACGACCTATGTTTCCGAACTTCTGACGCTGGTTTTGTCTCGATCGGACTAGCGGTTTCGAAGATATCGGCAAAAAAGTTTTAAGCGCTAAATTACAACGGTGCACAAACCATACGACGAAACCTGGCAAGTGTGGTATTGTTGGACTCGGCAACGATTCAGGAGTCTAATGAGATGAGTCTCGTGAAAATAAGTCAACCACACCCAAAGTTCTGAGCCTTTTTTTAAAAAAATCTCCACTAGGCGGCGCTGTTTCGAAACTTGTCAGGCTACTTTGGGGTATCGTGGTGATGACCCATACCGAGTTTTGCAACAATCCGTTCATGCGTTGATAAAATACAGCATTTTAGCACATAATTCAAGATGGCCGACAGCCAAAATGGCCGATATGGTAAAATTGGATATCCTTCGACTCGGCATGACGTCCCGAATCTAACGAGGCCCCTTTTATGATATTTGGACAAACGGTTCAGCAAAGAAAAGCTAAAATAGCCATTTTTCGTATCTCCAGACCAGTAGGTGGCACAGCGCCGAAACGCTGCATGTAGCCTCAAGTCATGCTTATGATGACATGTACCAAGTTTGGTTTGAACACGATAAAGCGTTGCGGAGATATTGCCTTAAGTGTGTTTTTGCAAACGTTATGTAAAATTTGTTCGCGCGTTTATCGAAAACGAATAGACGAATCAACTTGATTTGCAAGATTTTTTGTCAATATTGTCTGAAGATGATCTGGTTAAATTTTCGTGCAAATCGGATGAACCGTCTAGGACGAGTTCGCAAAAGTAGGTTTTTCGGTTAATTGAAAATGGCGGGGAAATATCCAAGACGGAAAATGACGTCATAGGGTGCAATCGAATTGGCACGAGCTCAGAAATTAGAGGAAAAAAGAATTTCGTTTCTAGCCCTTACGGTTCAAAAGTTATTAGCATAAACATGAGTACACATTTGGACAGGTGGTGGCGCTAGAGGGATTGAGATAGAGACACCAAAATTTCCATGGTGACATACCAGACCATCCTCTATTAGTGTGCCAAATTTCACAACTTTTTACCATACGGTTCTATGGGCTGCCATAGACTCCCATGGCGGAAGAAAAAAAGACGGGAACGGTTTCAATAGGTGCCTTCGCACCTTTGGTGCTTGGCCCCTAATAAATATAGCTGCAAGCAGCAATACCGGGGCCAAGCGCAAAGAAGAAGACAAGACATGCCAAAATGGCTGGCAGTGTCAGATCAACTGGAGCAATGAGCAATTAATCACGTTTTAAGATGATTTTAAGCAAAAGGCTGAAAATGCATTGTAGTCTGAGAGTGTCAGACCAACTGCAACAATTAACAATTATACAGTTTAAGAAGATTAGGCAAAATGGCTGAAATATCATATGAAGAGTTTGGTTGCAAAACGCGATAAACGCCATTTTTTGACATTTGGATTTTATTATTGGAAATCACTGTTTAGATGTACCTTAATCTGTGTGAATTGCTGCCATTAATAAGATTTGAAAATGTACATTTTAAGCCAACTACAAAATGTATTTTTTCACAAAACGCGATATCCGCCAGCCCAGTTTCTTTACAAAGTGCGATATAGAACGTTCAGGATGCCGCGCAAGCTCAGGATGTCACGCGAGGAGAGAGTCACCGCCGGTGAAGTGCTCCGAGTTTGCTCAGTGATTTAACGATAATATCAAAACAAAAAAACATATTTTTAAAAAGAGGATTCAATAGGCTAACTAAAAAACGTTTACCAGTTTATACTGTAGGCGAGCTGTCAGTCACGTAGGCTACGTCACTGATCAACAGCTGTCTGTCAGTCAGAGAATCAAAGCTTCAGAGTCAAGCTAACGTTATGGATTTCGATGACGGATTGGAGCCGGTCATTCCAGCTGCTGTTGGGAGAAAGAGGAAGGCATCTTAAGAAAATCATCAAAGGGAGAAGACAAACGGGCAAGGCATTCAGGGGAGGGAAAACATCCAAAGATTAATTGTTGTCATCGTGCGACTGCGAGTAATGTTGGTCTGTCATGCCGACACACACACACACACACACACACACACACACACACACACACACACACACACACACACACACACACACACACACACACACACACACACACACACACACACACACACACACACACACACACACACACACACACACACACACACACACACACACACACACACACACACAAAACATTGATTCACTAGCTTTTCTTAATGGTATTACAGTAGTAGAATATAGCCTAAGGTGGATATATAGCGTTTTGCAAAAAAAAAAAAAAAAAACATTATGTTGTGTATGTTCTGACCAAAACTAACTCGGAATCGTATTATTATTAATCAATCTTTGTATATACTATTCCATATATTTATGATGTATTGTTTTTTTAACCAATTTAAGATGTTTGACAATGTTAAGATAAATATGTTGCATTTTGGCATGGTTTTTGACTTATTTATGGACATAAAATTAAATAAAAAATATCCTGGATTTGAAGAATATTGTGTCCCGGCCTTCACTGAGCTCAAGTAATAGTTTAATGTACAAAAAATTGTGAATGAACTTGACTGTTGATGTCTTAAATAATAATGTCAAATAACCAACATTTCTCAAAATGGATATCTCGTTTTGCAACGAAACTCTTCATATATTGAGTCACTGATAATGTAAGTTAATGGTTTATCACTTTTGACCAATAGGTGGCACAGATACGAAATTGATGTGGTGTGGTCAGAATAAGGGAACAATGACACATGCAAAGTTTGATGCCAATATGTCAAAGCATTGCAGAGATACAGCCTCAAGAGTCATTTTGGCATAATGGCTCAACTTCGTCGCTGCGGTTTACAAAAACGGTTTCATCTATTGATGCAAAATCCCTAACTTTTTGTTGACACAGTCTGAAGATGATACGATTCAATTTTGGTGGAAATTGGACAAACGGTCTAGGATGAGTTTGAAAAAGTAGGTTTTGATCAAATAAGAACATTGAGGACAGGATGTTTGACCAAATATGGAAAAATTAGTATCTCTGTTCTCGGCATGAGCCAATGACTGTATTATGACCAGTTTCATTAAACTAGGCTAATTTAATCAAAAGTTATTAGCATGTTTGTAAATTTTGTTATAACCTCTGACCACAAGGTGGCACTGCCCCAAAACGTTTTGAGTACCTTCAAAGCATGGTGCGGAAGACATGATTTTTGGACAAACAGTTCAAAAGTTATAAGCAAAAATAGCCATTTTTTGTATCTCCGGACCAGTAGGTGGCGCTGCGCCGAAACGCTGCATGTTGCTTCAGGTCATGCTTGTGATGACATATACCAAGATTGGTTTGAATACGATAAAGCGTTGTGGAGATATAGGCTTATGAGTGTTTTTGCAACCGCTACGCAAAATTTGTGTGCGCGTTTATCGAAAACGATTTGACAAATCAACTTGATTTGCAAGATTTTTTGTCAGCATGGTCTGAAGATGATCTGGTTCAATTTTCGTGCAAATCGGACAAACCGTCTAGGACGAGTTCGTAAAAGTAGGTTTTTTGGAAAATTAAAAATGGCGGGGAAATTATCATGACCGAAAATGACATCATAGGTTGCAATTGAATCGGCATGAGCCAATGACTCTATTATGACCAGTTTCAATATACTAGGCTAATTTAATCAAAAGTTATTAGCATTTTTGTCAAGTTTGTTATATCTTTTGACCACAAGGTGGCACTGCCCTAAAACTTTTTGAGTACCTTCAGGGCATAGCAAGGAAGTCACATACCGAGTTTAGTAACAATATACTAATGCATTTGTAAAATATAGCATTTTTTGACAAAATTCAAAATGGCCGACAGCCAAAATGGCCGATATGGTAAAATTGAATATCAGACGACTCGGCATGCCGTCCTGAATGTAACGAGACCACTTTTATGATTTTTGGACAAACAGTTCAGAAGTTATAAGCAAAAATAGCAATTTTTCGTATCTCCGGACCAGTAGGTGGCGCTGCGCCGAAACGCTGGATGTTGCCTCAAGTCATGCTTATGATGACATGTACCAAGTTTGGTTTAAATACGATAAAGCGTTGCGGAGATATTGCCTTAAGAGTGTTTTTGCAACCGCTACGTAAAATTTGTTTGCGCGTTTATCGCAAATGATTTGACGAATCAACTTGATTTGCAAGATTTTTTGTCATCATGGTCTGAAGATGATCTGGATCAATTTTCGTGCAAATCGGATGAACCGTCTAGGACGAGTTCGTAAAAGTAGGTTTTTCGGAAAATTCAAAATGGCGGGAAAATTTTTGTGACGGAAAATGACGTCATAGGGTGCAATCGAATCGTCTTGAGCCAAGGAATCAGAGGAAAAAAGAATTTTGTTTCTAGCCCTTATGGTTCAAAAGTTATTAGCATAAACATGAGTCAAATTTTGGACTGATGGTGGCGCTAGAGGGATTGAGTTTGAGACTCCAAATTTGCTACGGTGACATTTCAGACTGTCCTCTATTAGTGTGCCAAATTTCACAACTTTTTACCATACGGTTCTATGGGCTGCCATAGACTTCGTGGCGGAAGAAGAAGAAGAAGAAGAAGAATATAGCTGCAAGCAGCAATAATGGGGCCAAGCGCAAAGAAGAAGACAAGACATGCCAAAATGGCTGGCAGTGTCAGATCAACTGGAGCAATGAGCAATTAATCTCGTTTTAAGATGATTTTAGGCAAAAGGCTGAAAAATGCATTGTAGTCTGAGAGTGTCAGACCAACTGCAACAATTAACAATTATATAGTTTAAGAAGATTAGGCAAAATGGCTGAAATATCATATATAGAGTCACTGATAATATAAGTTAATGGTTTATCACTTTTGACCAATAGGTGGCACAGTTACGAAATTGATGTGCTGTGGTCAGAATAAGGGAACAATGACACATGCAAAGTTTGATGCCAATATGTCAAAGCATTGCAGAGATACAGCCTCAAGAGTCATTTTGGCATCATGGCTCAATTTCGTCGCTGCGGTTTACAAAAATGGTTTCATCTATTGATGCAAAATCCCTAACTTTTTGTTGACACAGTCTGAAGATGATACGATTCGATTTTGGTGGAAATTGGATAAACGGTCTAGGATGAGTTTGAAAAAGTAGGTTTTGATCAAATAAGAACATTGAGGACAGGATGTTTGACCAAATATGGCAAAATTAGTATCTATGTTCTCGGCATGAGCCAATAAATGTATTATGACCAGTTTCATTAAACTAGGCTAATATAATCAAAAGTTATTAGCATGTTTATAAATTTTGTTATAACCTCTGACCACAAGGTGGCACTGCCCCAAAACTTTTTGAGTACCTTCAAAGCATGGTGCGGAAGACCCATACCAAGTTTCGTAACGATAGACTAATGCGTTTGTAAAATATAGTATTTTAGCACATAATTCAAAATAGCCGAGAGCCAAAATGGCCGATATGGTAAAATTGAATATCAGACAACTCTGAATACCGTCCTGAATCTAACGAGACAACTTTTATGATTTTTGGACAAACAGTTCAAAAGTTATAAGCAAAAACAGCCATTTTTTGTATCTCCGGACCAGTAGGTGGCGCTGCGCCGAAACACTGCATGTTGCCTCAAGTCATGCTTGTGATGACATGTACCAAGTTTGGATTGAATACGATAAAGCATTGTAGAGATATTGCCTTATGAGTGTTTTTGCAACCGCTACGTAAAATTTGTGTGCACGTTTATCAAAAATGATTTGACGAATCAACTTGATTTGCAAGATTTTTTGTCAGCATGGTCTGAAGATGATCTGGTTCAATTTTCGTGCAAATCGGACAAACCGTCTAGGACGAGTTCGCAAAAGTAGGTTTTTTGGAAAATTAAATATGGCGGGGAAATTATCATAACCGAAAATGACATCATAGGGTGCAATTGAATCGGCATGAGCCAATGAATGTATTATGACCAGTTTCATTATACTAAGCTAATTAAATCAAAAGTTATTAGCATTTTTGTCAAGTTTGTTATAACTTTTGACCACAAGGTGGCACTGCCCCAAAACTTTTTGAGTACCTTCAGGGCATGGAGTGGAAGTCACATACCGAGTTTAGTAACAATACACTAATGCATTTGTAAAATATAGCATTTTAGCACATAATTCAAAATGGCCGACAGCCAAAATGGGCGATATGGTAAAATTGAATATCAGACGACTCGGCATGCCGTCTTGAATCTAACGAGACCACTTTTATGATTTTTGGACAAACGGTTCAAAAGTTATAAGCAAAAACAGCCATTTTTTGTATCTCCGGACCAGTAGGTGGCGCTGCGCCGAAACACTGCATGTTGCCTCAAGTCATGCTTGTGATGACATGTACCAAGTTTGGTTTGAATACGATAAAGCGTTGCGGAGATATTGCCTTAAGAGTGCTTTTGCAACCGCTACGTAAAATTTGTTTGCGCGTTTATCGCAAATGATTTGACGAATCAACTTGATTTGCAAGATTTTTTGTCAGCATGGTCTGAAGATGATCTGGTTCAATTTTCGTGCAAATCGGATGAACCGTCTAGGACGAGTTCGCAAAAGTAGGTTTTTCGGTTAATTAAAAATGGCGGGAAAATTATTATGACGGAAAATGACGTCATAGGGTGCAATTGAATCGTCTTGAGCCAAGGAATCAGAGGAAAAAAGAATTTTGTTTCTAGCCCTTATGGTTCAAAAGTTATTAGCATAAACATGAGTCTAATTTTGGACTGATGGTGGCGCTAGAGGGATTGAGTTAGAGACTCAAAATTTGCTATGGTAACATTTCAGACTGTCCTCTATTAGTGTGCCAAATTTCACAACTTTTTACCATACGGTTCTATGGGCTGCCATAGACTTCGTGGCGGAAGAAGAAGAAGATGAAATATAGCTGCAAGCAGCAATACCGGGGCCAAGCGCAAAGAAGAAGACAAGACATGCCAAAATGGCTGGCAGTGTCAGATCAACTGGAGCAATGAGCAATTAATCACGTTTTAAGATGATTTTAAGCAAAAGGCTGAAAATGCATTGTAGTCTGAGAGTGTCAGACCAACTGCAACAATTAACAATTATACAGTTTAAGAAGATTAGGCAAAATGGCTGAAATATCATATATTGAGTCACTGATAATGTAAGTTAATGGTTTATCACTTTTGACCAATAGGTGGCACAGTTACGAAATTGATGTGGTGTGGTCAGAATAAGGGAACAATGACACATGCAAAGTTTGATGCCAATATGTCAAAGCATTGCAGAGATACAGCCTCAAGAGTAATTTTGGCATAATGGCTCAACTTCGTCGCTGCGGTTTACAAAAACGGTTTCATCTATTGATGCAAAATCCCTAACTTTTTGTTGACACAGTCTGAAGATGATACGATTCGATTTTGGTGGAAATTGGACAAACGGTCTAGGATGAGTTTGAAAAAGTAGGTTTTGATCAAATAAGAACATTGAGGACAGAATGTTTGACCAAATATGGAAAAATTAGTATCTCTGTTCTCGGCATGAGCCAATGACTGTATTATGACCAGTTTCATTAAACTAGGCTAATTTAATCAAAAGTTATTAGCATGTTTGTAAATTTTGTTATAACCTCTGACCACAAGGTGGCACTGCCCCAAAACGTTTTGAGTACCTTCAAAGCATGGTGCGGAAGACATGATTTTTGGACAAACAGTTCAAAAGTTTTAAGCAAAAATAGCCATTTTTTGTATCTCCGGACCAGTAGGTGGCGCTGCGCCGAAACGCTGCATGTTGCTTCAGGTCATGCTTGTGATGACATATACCAAGATTGGTTTGAATACGATAAAGCGTTGTGGAGATAAAGGCTTATGAGTGTTTTTGCAACCGCTACGCAAAATTTGTGTGCACGTTTATCGAAAACGATTTGACAAATCAACTTGATTTGCAAGATTTTTTGTCAGCATGGTCTGAAGATGATCTGGTTCAATTTTCGTGCAAATCGGACAAACCGTCTAGGACGAGTTCGTAAAAGTAGGTTTTTTGGAAAATTAAAAATGGCGGGGAAATTATCATGACCGAAAATGACATCATAGGTTGCAATTGAATCGGCATGAGCCAATGACTCTATTATGACCAGTTTCAATATACTAGGCTAATTTAATCAAAAGTTATTAGCATTTTTGTCAAGTTTGTTATATCTTTTGACCACAAGGTGGCACTGCCCTAAAACTTTTTGAGTACCTTCAGGGCATAGCAAGGAAGTCACATACCGAGTTTAGTAACAATATACTAATGCATTTGTAAAATATAGCATTTTTTGACAAAATTCAAAATGGCCGACAGCCAAAATGGCCGATATGGTAAAATTGAATATCAGACGACTCGGCATGCCGTCCTGAATGTAACGAGACCACTTTTATGATTTTTGGACAAACAGTTCAGAAGTTATAAGCAAAAATAGCAATTTTTCGTATCTCCGGACCAGTAGTTGGCGCTGCGCCGAAACGCTGTATGTTATCTCAAGTCATGCTTGTGATGACATGTACCAAGTTTGGTTTGAATACGATAAAGCGTTGCGGAGATATAGGCTTATGAGTGTTTTTGCAACCGCTACGCAAAATTTGTGTGCACGTTTATCGAAAACGATTTGACAAATCAACTTGATTTGCAAGATTTTTTGTCAGCATGGTCTGAAGATGATCAGGTTCAATTTTCGTGCAAATCGGACAAACCGTCTAGGACGAGTTCGTAAAAGTAGGTTTTTTGGAAAATTAAAAATGGCGGGGAAATTATCATGACCGAAAATGACATCATAGGTTGCAATTGAATCGGCCTGAGCCAATGACTCTATTATGACCAGTTTCAATATACTAGGCTAATTTAATCAAAAGTTATTAGCATTTTTGTCAAGTTTGTTATATCTTTTGACCACAAGGTGGCACTGCCCGAAAACTTTTTGAGTACCTTCAGGGCATAGCAAGGAAGTCACATACCGAGTTTAGTAACAATATACTAATGTATTTGTAAAATATAGCATTTTTTGACAAAATTCAAAATGGCCGACAGCCAAAATGGCCGATATGGTAAAATTGAATATCAGACGACTCGGCATGCCGTCCTGAATGTAACAAGACCACTTTTATGATTTTTGGACAAACAGTTCAGAAGTTATAAGCAAAAATAGCAATTTTTCGTATCTCCGGACCAGTAGGTGGCGCTGCAAGCAGCAATATATGAAATGAAATATAGCATTTCATATATTGATGAAAATATAGATGAAATATAGCTGCAAGCAGCAATACCGGGGCCAAGCGCAAAGAAGAAGACAAGACATGCCAAAATGGCTGGCAGTGTCAGATCAACTGGAGCAATGAGCAATTAATCACGTTTTAAGATGATTTTAAGCAAAAGGCTGAAAATGCATTGTAGTCTGAGAGTGTCAGACCAACTGCAACAATTAACAATTATACAGTTTAAGAAGATTAGGCAAAATGGCTGAAATATCATATATTGAGTCACTGATAATGTAAGTTAATGGTTTATCACTTTTGACCAATAGGTGGCACAGTTACGAAATTGATGTGGTGTGGTCAGAATAAGGGAACAATGACACATGCAAAGTTTGATGCCAATATGTCAAAGCATTGCAGAGATACAGCCTCAAGAGTAATTTTGGCATAATGGCTCAACTTCGTCGCTGCGGTTTACAAAAACGGTTTCATCTATTGATGCAAAATCCCTAACTTTTTGTTGACACAGTCTGAAGATGATACGATTCGATTTTGGTGGAAATTGGACAAACGGTCTAGGATGAGTTTGAAAAAGTAGTTTTTGATCAAATAAGAACATTGAGGACAGAATGTTTGACCAAATATGGAAAAATTAGTATCTCTGTTCTCGGCATGAGCCAATGACTGTATTATGACCAGTTTCATTAAACTAGGCTAATTTAATCAAAAGTTATTAGCATGTTTGTAAATTTTGTTATAACCTCTGACCACAAGGTGGCACTGCCCCAAAACGTTTTGAGTACCTTCAAAGCATGGTGCGGAAGACATGATTTTTGGACAAACAGTTCAAAAGTTATTAGCAAAAATAGCCATTTTTTGTATCTCCGGACCAGTAGGTGGCGCTGCGCCGAAACGCTGCATGTTGCTTCAGGTCATGCTTGTGATGACATATACCAAGATTGGTTTGAATACGATAAAGCGTTGTGGAGATATAGGCTTATGAGTGTTTTTGCAACCGCTACGCAAAATTTGTGTGCGCGTTTATCGAAAACGATTTGACAAATCAACTTGATTTGCAAGATTTTTTGTCAGCATGGTCTGAAGATGATCTGGTTCAATTTTCGTGCAAATCGGACAAACCGTCTAGGACGAGTTCGTAAAAGTAGGTTTTTTGGAAAATTAAAAATGGCGGGGAAATTATCATGACCGAAAATGACATCATAGGTTGCAATTGAATCGGCATGAGCCAATGACTCTATTATGACCAGTTTCAATATACTAAGCTAATTAAATCAAAAGTTATTAGCATTTTTGTCAAGTTTGTTATATCTTTTGACCACAAGGTGGCACTGCCCTAAAACTTTTTGAGTACCTTCAGGGCATAGCAAGGAAGTCACATACCGAGTTTAGTAACAATATACTAATGCATTTGTAAAATATAGCATTTTTTGACAAAATTCAAAATGGCCGACAGCCAAAATGGCCGATATGGTAAAATTGAATATCAGACGACTCGGCATGCCGTCCTGAATGTAACGAGACCACATTTATGATTTTTGGACAAACAGTTCAGAAGTTATAAGCAAAAATTGCAATTTTTCGTATCTCCGGACCAGTAGGTGGCGCTGCGCCGAAACGCTGTATGTTGCCTCAAGTCATGCTTGTGATGACATGTACCAAGTTTGGTTTGAATACGATAAAGCGTTGCGGAGATATTGCCTTAAGAGTGTTTTTGCAACCGCTACGTAAAATTTGTTTGCGCGTTTATCGCAAATGATTTGACGAATCAACTTGATTTGCAAGATTTTTTGTCAGCATGGTCTGAAGATGATCTGGTTCAATTTTCGTGCAAATCGGATGAACCGTCTAGGACGAGTTCATAAAAGTAGGTTTTTCGGAAAATTCAAAATGGCGGGAAAATTTTTATGACGGAAAATGACGTCATAGGGTGCAATGGAATCGTCTTGAGCCAAGGAATCAGAGGAAAAAAGAATTTTGTTTCTAGCCCTTATGGTTCAAAAGTTATTAGCATAAACATGAGTCAAATTTTGGACTGATGGTGGCGCTAGAGGGATTGAGTTTGAGACTCCAAATTTGCTACGGTGACATTTCAGACTGTCCTCTATTAGTGTGCCAAATTTCACAACTTTTTACCATACGGTTCTATGGGCTGCCATAGACTTCGTGGCGGAAGAAGAAGAAGAAGAAGAAGAAGAAGAAGAAGATGAATAATAATAATAAGAACGGGAACGGTTTCAATAGGTGCCTTCGCACCTTCGGTGCTTGGCCCCTAATAATAAATATAGCTGCAAGCAGCAATACCGGGGCCAAGCGCAAAGAAGAAGACAAGACATGCCAAAATGGCTGGCAGTGTCAGATCAACTGGAGCAATGAGCAATTAATCACGTTTTAAGATGATTTTAAGCAAAAGGCTGAAAATGCATTGTAGTCTGAGAGTGTCAGACCAACTGCAACAATTAACAATTATACAGTTTAAGAAGATTAGGCAAAATGGCTGAAATATCATATATTGAGTCACTGATAATGTAAGTTAATGGTTTATCACTTTTGACCAATAGGTGGCACAGATACGAAATTGATGTGGTGTGGTCAGAATAAGGGAACAATGACACATGCAAAGTTTGATGCCAATATGTCAAAGCATTGCAGAGATACAGCCTCAAGAGTAATTTTGGCATAATGGCTCAACTTCGTCGCTGCGGTTTACAAAAACGGTTTCATCTATTGATGCAAAATCCCTAACTTTTTGTTGACAGTCTGAAGATGATACGATTCGATTTTGGTGGAAATTGGACAAACGGTCTAGGATGAGTTTGAAAAAGTAGGTTTTGATCAAATAAGAACATTGAGGACAGGATGTTTGACCAAATATGGAAAAATTAGTATCTCTGTTCTCGGCATGAGCCAATGACTGTATTATGACCAGTTTCATTAAACTAGGCTAATTAAATCAAAAGTTATTAGCATTTTTGTCAAGTTTGTTATAACTTTTGACCACAAGGTGGCACTGCCCCAAAACTTTTTGAGTACCTTCAGGGCATGGAGTGGAAGTCACATACCGAGTTTAGTAACAATACACTAATGCATTTGTAAAATATAGCATTTTAGCACATAATTCAAAATTGCCGACAGCCAAAATGGCCGATATGGTAAAATTGAATATCAGACGACTCGGCATGCCGTCCTGAATGTAACGAGACCACTTTTATGATTTTTGGACAAACAGTTCAGAAGTTATAAGCAAAAATAGCAATTTTTCGTATCTCCGGACCAGTAGGTGGCGCTGCGCCGAAACGCTGTATGTTGCCTCAAGTCATGCTTGTGATGACATGTACCAAGTTTGGTTTGAATACGATAAAGCGTTGCGGAGATATTGCCTTAAGTGTGTTTTTGCAACCGCTACGTAAAATTTGTTTGCGCGTTTATCGCAAATGATTTGACAAATCAACTTGATTTGCAAGATTTTTTGTCAACATGGTCTGAAGATGATCTGGTTCAATTTTCGTGCAAATCGGATGAATCGTCTAGGACGAGTTCGTAAAAGTAGGTTTTTCGGAAAATTAAAAATGGCGGGAAAATTATTATGACGGAAAATGACGTCATAGGGTGCAATCGAATCGTCTTGAGCCAAGGAATCAGAGGAAAAAAGAATTTTGTTTCTAGCCCTTATGGTTCAAAAGTTATTAGCATAAACATGAGTCAAATTTTGGACTGATGGTGGCGCTAGAGGGATTGAGTTTGAGACTCCAAATTTGCTACGGTGACATTTCAGACTGTCCTCTATTAGTGTGCCAAATTTCACAACTTTTTACCATACGGTTCTATGGGCTGCCATAGACTTCGTGGCGGAAGAAGAAGAAGAAGAAGATGAATAAATATAGCTGCAAGCAGCAATACCGGGGCCAAGCGCAAAGAAGAAGACAAGACATGCCAAAATGGCTGGCAGTGTCAGATCAACTGGAGCAATGAGCAATTAATCACGTTTTAAGATGATTTTAGGCAAAAGGCTGAAAAATGCATTGTAGTCTGAGAGTGTCAGACCAACTGCAACAATTAACAATTATACAGTTTAAGAAGATTAGGCAAAATGGCTGAAATATCATATATAGAGTCACTGATAATATAAGTTAATGGTTTATCACTTTTGACCAATAGGTGGCACAGTTACGAAATTGATGTGGTGTAGTCAGAATAAGGGAACAATGACACATGCAAAGTTTGATGCCAATATGTCAAAGCATTGCAGAGATACAGCCTCAAGAGTCATTTTGGCATCATGGCTCAACTTCGTCACTGCGGTTTACAAAAACGGTTTCATCTATTGATGCAAAATCCCTAACTTTTTGTTGACATAGTCTGAAGATGATACGATTCGATTTTGGTGGAAATTGGATAAACGGTCTAGGATGAGTTTGAAAAAGTAGGTTTTGATCAAATAAGAACATTGAGGACAGGATGTTTGACCAAATATGGCAAAATTAGTATCTATGTTCTCGGCATGAGCCAATAAATGTATTATGACCAGTTTCAATATACTAGGCTAATTTAATCAAAAGTTATTAGCATTTTTGTCAAGTTTGTTATATCTTTTGACCACAAGGTGGCACTGCCCTAAAACTTTTTGAGTACCTTCAGGGCATAGCATGGAAGTCACATACCGAGTTTAGTAACAATATACTAATGCATTTGTAAAATATATCATTTTTTGACAAAATTCAAAATGGCCGACAGCCAAAATGGCCGATATGGTAAAATTGAATATCAGACGACTCGGCATGCCGTCCTGAATGTAACGAGACCACTTTTATGATTTTTGGACAAACAGTTCAGAAGTTATAAGCAAAAATAGTCATTTTTCGTATCTCCGGACCAGTAGGTGGCGCTGCGCCGAAACGCTTTATGTTGCCTCAAGTCATGCTTGTGATGACATGTACCAAGTTTGGTTTGAATACGATAAAGCGTTGCGGAGATATTGCCTTAAGTGTGTTTTTGCAACCGCTACGTAAAATTTGTTTGCGCGTTTATCGCAAATGATTTGACGAATCAACTTGATTTGCAAGATTTTTTGTCAGCATGGTCTGAAGATGATCTGGTTCAATTTTCGTGCAAATCGGACAAACCGTCTAGGACGAGTTCGCAAAAGTAGGTTTTTTGGAAAATTAAATATGGCGGGGAAATTATCATGACCGAAAATGACGTCATAGGATGCAATTGAATCGGCATGAGCCAATGAATGTATTATGACCAGTTTCATTATACTAAACTAATTAAATCAAAAGTTATTAGCATTTTTGTCAAGTTTGTTATAACTTTTGACCACAAGGTGGCACTGCCCCAAAACTTTTTGAGTACCTTCAGGGCATGGAGTGGAAGTCACATACCGAGTTTAGTAACAATACACTAATGCATTTGTAAAATATAGCATTTTAGCACATAATTCAAAATGGCCGACAGCCAAAATGGCCGATATGGTAAAATTGAATATCAGACGACTCGGCATGCCGTCCTGAATCTAACGAGACTACTTTTATGATTTTTGGACAAACGGTTCAAATGGTATAAGCAAAAACAGCCATTTTTTGTATCTCCGGACCAGTAGGTGGCGCTGCGCCGAAACACTGCATGTAGCCTCAAGTCATGCTTGTGATGACATGTACCAAGTTTGGTTTGAATACGATAAAGCGTTGCGGAGATATTGCCTTAAGAGTGCTTTTGCAACCGCTACGTAAAATTTGTTTGCGCGTTTTTCGCAAATGATTTGACGAATCAACTTGATTTGCAAGATTTTTTGTCAGCATGGTCTGAAGATGATCTGGTTCAATTTTCGTGCAAATCGGATGAACCGTCTAGGACGAGTTCGCAAAAGTAGGTTTTTCGGTTAATTAAAAATGGCGGGAAAATTATTATGACGGAAAATGACGTCATAGGGTGCAATCGAATTGTCTTGAGCCAAGGAATCAGAGGAAAAAAGAATTTCGTTTCTAGCCCTTATGGTTCAAAAGTTATTAGCATAAACATGAGTCTAATTTTGGACTGATGGTGGCGCTAGAGGGATTGAGTTAGAGACTCAAAATTTGCTATGGTGACATTTCAGACTGTCCTCTATTAGTGTGCCAAATTTCATAACTTTTTACCATACGGTTCTATGGGCTGCCATAGACTTCGTGGCGGAAGAAGAAGAAGAAGAAGATGAATAATAAATATAGCTGCAAGCAGCAATACAGGGGCCAAGCGCAAAGAAGAAGACAAGACATGCCAAAATGGCTGGCAGTGTTCGATCAACTGGAGCAATGAGCAATTAATCACGTTTTAAGATGATTTTAGGCAAAGGGCTGAAAAATGCATTGTAGTCTGACAGTGTCAGACCAACTGCATCAATGAACAATTATACAGTTTAAGAAGATTAGGCAAAATGGCTGAAATATCATATATAGAGTCACTGATAATATAAGTTAATGGTTTATCACTTTTGACCAATAGGTGGCACAGTTACGAAATTTATGTGGTGTGGTCAGAATAAGGGAACAATGACACATGCAAAGTTTGATGCCAATATGTCAAAGCATTGCAGAGATACAGCCTCAAGAGTAATTTTGGCATCATGCCTCAAATTTGTCGCTGCGGTTTACAAAAACAGTTTCATCTATTGATGCAAAATCCCTAACTTTTTGTTGACACAGTCTGAAGATGATACGATTCGATTTTGGTGGAAATTGGACAAACGGTCTAGGATGAGTTTGAAAAAGTAGATTTTGATCAAATAAGAACATTGAGGACAGGATGTTTGACCAAATATGGCAAAATTAGTATCTATGTTCTCGGCATAAGCCAATGACTGTATTATGACCAGTTTCATTAAACTAGGCTAATTTAATCAAATGTTATTAGCATGTTTGTAAATTTTGTTATAACCTCTGACCACAAGGTGGCACTGCCCCAAAACTTTTTGAGTACCTTCAAAGCATGGTGCGGAAGACATGATTTTTGGACAAACAGTTCAAAAGTTATAAGCAAAAATAGCCATTTTTTGTATCTCCGGACCAGTAGGTGGCGCTGCGCCGAAACGCTGCATGTTGCCTCAGGTCATGCTTGTGATGACATATACCAAGATTGGTTTGAATATGATAAAGCGTTGTGGAGATATAGGCTTATGAGTGTTTTTGCAACCGCTACGCAAAATTTGTGTGCGCGTTTATCAAAAACGATTTGACAAATCAACTTGATTTGCAAGATTTTTTGTCAGCATGGTCTGAAGATGATATGGTTCAATTTTCGTGCAAATCGGATGAACCGTCTAGGACGAGTTCGCAAAAGTAGGTTTTTTGGAAAATTAAAAATAGCGGGGAAATTATCATAACCGAAAATGACATCATAGGGTGCAATTGAATCGGCATGAGCCAATGACTCTATTATGACCAGTTTCATTATACTAGGCTAATTTAATCAAAAGTTATTAGCATTTTTGTCAAGTTTGTTATATCTTTTGACCACTAGGTGGCACTGCCCTAAAACTTTTTGAGTACCTTCAGGGCATGGCATGGAAGTCACATACCGAGTTTAGTAACAATACACTAATGCATTTGTAAAATATAGCATTTTTTGACAAAATTCAAAATGGCCGACAGCCAAAATGGCCGATATGGTAAAATTGAATATCAGACGACTCGGCATGCCGTCCTGAATGTAACGAGACCACTTTTATGATTTTTGGACAAACAGTTCAGAAGTTATAAGCAAAAATTGCAATTTTTCGTATCTCCAGACCAGTAGGTGGCGCTGCGCCGAAACGCTGTACGTTGCCTCAAGTCATGCTTGTGATGACATGTACCAAGTTTGGTTTGAATACGATAAAGCGTTGCGGAGATATTGCCTTAAGAGTGTTTTTGCAACCGCTACGTAAAATTTGTTTGCGCGTTTATCGCAAATGATTTGACGAATCAACTTGATTTGCAAGATTTTTTGTCAGCATGGTCTGAAGATGATCTGGTTCAATTTTCGTGCAAATCGGATGAACCGTCTAGGACGAGTTCGTAAAAGTAGGTTTTTCGGAAAATTCAAAATGGCGGGAAAATTTTTATGACGGAAAATGACGTCATAGTGTGCAATGGAATCGTCTTGAGCCAAGGAATCAGAGGAAAAAAGAATTTTGTTTCTAGTCCTTATGGTTCAAAAGTTATTAGCATAAACATGAGTCAAATTTTGGACTGATGGTGGCGCTAGAGGGATTGAGTTTGAGACTCCAAATTTGCTACGGTGACATTTCAGACTGTCCTCTATTAGTGTGCCAAATTTCACAACTTTTTACCATACGGTTCTATGGGCTGCCATAGACTTCGTGGCGGAAGAAGAAGAAGAAGAAGAAGAAGAAGAAGAAGAAGAAGATGAATAATAATAATAAGAACGGGAACGGTTTCAATAGGTGCCTTCGCACCTTCGGTGCTTGGCCCCTAATAATAAGAACGGGAACGGTTTCAATAGGTGCCTTCGCACCTTCGGTGCTTGGCCCCTAAATATAGCTGCAAGCAGCAATACCGGGGCCAAGCGCAAAGAAGAAGACAAGACATGCCAAAATGGCTGGCAGTGTCAGATCAACTGGAGCAATGAGCAATTAATCACGTTTTAAGATGATTTTAGGCAAAAGGCTGAAAAATGCATTGTAGTCTGAGAGTGTCAGACCAACTGCAACAATTAACAATTATACAGTTTAAGAAGATTAGGCAAAATGGCTGAAATATCATTTATAGAGTCACTGATAATATAAGTTAATGGTTTATCACTTTTGACCAATAGGTGGCACAGTTACGAAATTGATGTGGTGTAGTCAGAATAAGGGAACAATGACACATGCAAAGTTTGATGCCAATATGTCAAAGCATTGCAGAGATACAGCCTCAAGAGTCATTTTGGTATCATGGCTCAACTTCGTCACTGCGGTTTACAAAAACGGTTTCATCTATTGATGCAAAATCCCTAACTTTTTGTTGACATAGTCTGAAGATGATACGATTCGATTTTGGTGGAAATTGGATAAACGGTCTAGGATGAGTTTGAAAAAGTAGGTTTTGATCAAATAAGAACATTGAGGACAGGATGTTTGACCAAATATGGCAAAATTAGTATCTATGTTCTCGGCATGAGCCAATAAATGTATTATGACCAGTTTCATTAAACTAGGCTAATTTAATCAAAAGTTATTAGCATGTTTGTAAATTTTGTTATAACCTCTGACCACAAGGTGGCACTGCCCCAAAACTTTTTGAGTACCTTCAAAGCATGGTGCGGAAGACCCATACCAAGTTTCGTAACGATTGACTAATGCGTTTGTAAAATATAGTATTTTAGCACATAATTCAAAATGGCCGAGAGCCAAAATGGCCGATATGGTAAAATTGAATATCAGACAACTCTGAATACCGTCCTGAATCTAACGAGACAACTTTTATGATTTTTGGACAAACAGTTCAAAAGTTATAAGCAAAAATAGCCATTTTTTGTATCTCCGGACCAGTAGGTGGCGCTGCGCAGAAACGCTGCAAGTTGCCTCAAGTCATGCTTGTGATGACATGTACCAAGTTTGGATTGAACACGATAAAGCATTGTGGAGATATAGCCTTATGAGTGTTTTTGCAACCGCTACGTAAAATTTGTGTGCACGTTTATCAAAAACGATTTGACGAATCAACTTGATTTGCAAGATTTTTTGTCAGCATGGTCTGAAGATGATCTGGTTCAATTTTCGTGCAAATCGGACAAACCGTCTAGGACGAGTTCGCAAAAGTAGGTTTTTTGGAAAATTAAATATGGCGGGGAAATTATCATGACCGAAAATGACGTCATAGGATGCAATTGAATCGGCATGAGCCAATGACTCTATTATGACCAGTTTCATTATACTAAGCTAATTAAATCAAAAGTTATTAGCATTTTTGTCAAGTTTGTTATAACTTTTGACCACAAGGTGGCACTGCCCCAAAACTTTTTGAGTACCTTCAGGGCATGGAGTGGAAGTCACATACCGAGTTTAGTAACAATACACTAATGCATTTGTAAAATATAGCATTTTAGCACATAATTCAAAATGGCCGACAGCCAAAATGGCCGATATGGTAAAATTGAATATCAGACGACTCGGCATGCCGTCCTGAATGTAACGAGACCACTTTTATGATTTTTGGACAAACAGTTCAGAAGTTATAAGCAAAAATAGCAATTTTTCGTATCTCCGGACCAGTAGGTGGCGCTGCGCCGAAACGCTGTACGTTGCCTCAAGTCATGCTTGTGATGACATGTACCAAGTTTGGTTTGAATACGATAAAGCGTTGCGGAGATATTGCCTTAAGTGTGTTTTTGCAACCGCTACGTAAAATTTGTTTGCGCGCTTATCGCAAATGATTTGACGAATCAACTTGATTTGCAAGATTTTTTGTCAGCATGGTCTGAAGATGATCTGGTTCAATTTTCGTGCAAATCGGATGAACCGTCTAGGACGAGTTCGTAAAAGTAGGTTTTTCGGAAAATTAAAAATGGCGGGAAAATTTTTATGACGGAAAATGACGTCATAGGGTGCAATCGAATCGTCTTGAGCAAAGGAATCAGAGGAAAAAAGAATTTTGTTTCTAGCCCTTATGGTTCAAAAGTTATTAGCATAAACATGAGTCACATTTTGGACTGATGGTGGCGCTAGAGGGATTGAGTTTGAGACTCCAAATTTGCTACGGTGTAATTTCAGACTGTCCTCTATTAGTGTGCCAAATTTCACAACTTTTTACCATACGGTTCTATGGGCTGCCATAGACTTCGTGGCGGAAGAAGAAGAAGAAGATGAAATATAGCTGCAAGCAGCAATACCGGGGCCAAGCGCAAAAAAGAAGACAAGACATGCCAAAATGGCTGGCAGTGTCAGATCAACTGGAGCAATGAGCAATTAATCACGTTTTAAGATGATTTTAAGCAAAAGGCTGAAAATGCATTGTAGTCTGAGAGTGTCAGACCAACTGCAACAATTAACAATTATACAGTTTAAGAAGATTAGGCAAAATGGCTGAAATATCATATATTGAGTCACTGATAATGTAAGTTAATGGTTTATCACTTTTGACCAATAGGTGGCACAGATACGAAATTGATGTGGTGTGGTCAGAATAAGGGAACAATGACACATGCAAAGTTTGATGCCAATATGTCAAAGCATTGCAGAGATACAGCCTCAAGAGTAATTTTGGCATAATGGCTCAACTTCGTCGCTGCGGTTTACAAAAACGGTTTCATGTATTGATGCAAAATCCCTAACTTTTTGTTGACACAGTCTGAAGATGATACGATTCGATTTTGGTGGAAATTGGACAAACGGTCTAGGATGAGTTTGAAAAAGTAGGTTTTGATCAAATAAGAACATTGAGGACAGGATGTTTGACCAAATATGGAAAAATTAGTATCTCTGTTCTCGGCATGAGCATTATTATACTGTATTATGACCAGTTTCATTAAACTAGGCTAATTTAATCAAAAGTTATTAGCATGTTTGTAAATTTTGTTATAACCTCTGACCACAAGGTGGCACTGCCCCAAAACGTTTTGAGTACCTTCAAAGCATGGTGCGGAAGACATGATTTTTGGACAAACAGTTCAAAAGTTATAAGCAAAAATAGCCATTTTTTGTATCTTCGGACCAGTAGGTGGCGCTGCGCCGAAACGCTGCATGTTGCTTCAGGTCATGCTTGTGATGACATATACCAAGATTGGTTTGAATACGATAAAGCGTTGTGGAGATATAGGCTTATGAGTGTTTTTGCAACCGCTACGCAAAATTTGTGTGCGCGTTTATCGAAAACGATTTGACAAATCAACTTGATTTGCAAGATTTTTTGTCAGCATGGTCTGAAGATGATCTGGTTCAATTTTCGTGCAAATCGGACAAACCGTCTAGGACGAGTTCGTAAAAGTAGGTTTTTTGGAAAATTAAAAATGGCGGGGAAATTATCATGACCGAAAATGACATCATAGGATGCAATTGAATCGACATGAGCCAATGACTCTATTATGACCAGTTTCAATATACTAGGCTAATTTAATCAAAAGTTATTAGCATTTTTGTCAAGTTTGTTATATCTTTTGACCACAAGGTGGCACTGCCCTAAAACTTTTTGAGTACCTTCAGGGCATAGCAAGGAAGTCACATACCGAGTTTAGTAACAATATACTAATGCATTTGTAAAATATAGCATTTTTTGACAAAATTCAAAATGGCCGACAGCCAAAATGGCCGATATGGTAAAATTGAATATCAGACGACTCGGCATGCCGTCCTGAATGTAACGAGACCACTTTTATGATTTTTGGACAAACAGTTCAGAAGTTATAAGCAAAAATAGCAATTTTTCGTATCTCCGGACCAGTAGGTGGCGCTGCGCCGAAACGCTGTATGTTGCCTCAAGTCATGCTTGTGATGACATGTACCCAGTTTGGTTTGAATACGATAAAGCGTTGCGGAGATATTGCCTTAAGAGTGTTTTTGCAACCGCTACGTAAAATTTGTTTGCGCGTTTATCGCAAATGATTTGACGAATCAACTTGATTTGCAAGATTTTTTGTCAGCATGGTCTGAAGATCATCTGGTTCAATTTTCGTGCAAATCGGATGAACCGTCTAGGACGAGATTGTAAAAGTAGTTTTTTCGGACAATTAAAAATGGCGGGAAAATTTTTATGACGGAAAATGACGTCATAGGGTGCAATCGAATCGTCTTGAGCCAAGGAATCAGAGGAAAAAAGAATTTTGTTTCTAGCCCTTATGGTTCAAAAGTTATTAGCATAAACATGAGTCAAATTTTGGACTGATGGTGGCGCTAGAGGGATTGAGTTTGAGACTCCAAATTTGCTACGGTGACATTTCAGACTGTCCTCTATTAGTGGGCCAAATTTCACAACTTTTTACCATACGGTTCTATGGGCTGCCATAGACTTTGTGGCGGAAGAAGAAGAAGAAGAAGAAGAAGAAGAAGAAGATGAATAATAATAATAAGAACGGGAACGGTTTCAATAGGTGCCTTCGCACCTTCGGTGCTTGGCCCCTAATAATAATAGGAACGGGAACGGTTTCAATAGGTGCCTTCGCACCTTCGGTGCTTGGCCCCTAATAATAATAATAGGAACGGGAACGGTTTCAATAGGTGCCTTCGCACCTTCGGTGCTTGGCCCCTAATAATAAGAACGGGAACGGTTTCAATAGGTGCCTTCGCACCTTCGGTGCTTGGCCCCTAATAATAATAATAATAAGAACGGGAACGGTTTCAATAGGTGCCTTCGCACCTTCGGTGCTTGGCCCCTAATGAATAATAAATATAGCTGCAAGCAGCAATACCGGGGCCAAGCGCAAAGAAGAAGACAAGACATGCCAAAATGGCTGGCAGTGTCAGATCAACTGCAGCAATGAGAAATTAATCACGTTTTAAGATGATTTTAGGCAAAAGGCTGAAAATGCATTGTAGTCTGAGAGTGTCAGACCAACTGCAGCAATTAACAATTATACAGTTTAAGAAGATTAGGCAAAATGGCTGAAATATCATATATAGAGTCACTGATAATATAAGTTAATGGTTTATCACTTTTGACCAATAGGTGGCACAGTTACGAAATGTATGTGGAGTGGTCAGAATAAGGGAACAATGACACATGCAAAGTTTGATGCCAATATGTCAAAGCATTGCAGAGATACAGCCTCAAGAGTCATTTTGGCATCATGGCTCAATTTCGTCGCTGCGGTTTAAAAAAACGGTTTCATCTATTGATGCAAAATCCCTAACTTTTTGTTGACACAGTCTGAAGATGATACGATTCGATTTTGGTGGAAATTGGATAAACGGTCTAGGATGAGTTTGAAAAAGTAGGTTTTGATCAAATAAGAACATTGAGGACAGGATGTTTGACCAAATATGGCAAAATTAGTATCTATGTTCTCGGCATGAGCCAATAAATGTATTATGACCAGTTTCATTAAACTAGGCTAATTTAATCAAAAGTTATTAGCATGTTTATAAATTTTGTTATAACCTCTGACCACAAGGTGGCACTGCCCCAAAACTTTTTGAGTACCTTCAAAGCATGGTGCGGAAGACCCATACCTAGTTTCGTAACGATAGACTAATGCGTTTGTAAAATATAGTATTTTAGCACATAATTCAAAATGGCCGAGAGCCAAAATGGCCGATATGGTAAAATTGAATATCAGACAACTCTGAATACCGTCCTGAATCTAACGAGACAACTTTTATGATTTTTAGACAAACAGTTCAAAAGTTATAAGCAAAAACAGCCATTTTTTGTATCTCCGGACCAGTAGGTGGCGCTGCGCCGAAACACTCCATGTTGCCTCAAGTCATGCTTGTGATGACATGTACCAAGTTTGGATTGAACACGATAAAGCATTGTGGAGATATAGGCTTATGAGTGTTTTTGCAACCGCTACGTAAAATTTGTGTGCACGTTTATCAAAAACGATTTGACGAATCAACTTGATTTGCAAGATTTTTTGTCAGCATGGTCTGAAGATGATCTGGTTCAATTTTCGTGCAAATCGGACAAACCGTCTAGGACGAGTTCGCAAAAGTAGGTTTTTTGGAAAATTAAATATGGCGGGGAAATTATCATAACCGAAAATGACGTCATAGGATGCAATTGAATCGGCATGAGCCAATGAATGTATTATGACCAGTTTCATTATACTAAGCTAATTAAATCAAAAGTTATTAGCATTTTTGTCAAGTTTGTTATAACTTTTGACCACAAGGTGGCACTGCCCCAAAACTTTTTGAGTACCTTCAGGGCATGGAGTGGAAGTCACATACCGAGTTTAGAAACAATACACTAATGCATTTGTAAAATATAGCATTTTAGCACATAATTCAAAATGGCCGACAGCCAAAATGGCCGATTTGGTAAGATTGAATATCAGACGACTCGGCATGCCGTCCTGAATCTAACGAGACCACTTTTATGATTTTTGGACAAACGGTTCAAAAGTTATAAGCAAAAACAGCCATTTTTTGTATCTCCGGACCAGTAGGTGGCGCTGCGCCGAAACACTGCATGTTGCCTCAAGTCATGCTTATGATGACATGTACCAAGTTTGGTTTGAACACGATAAAGCGTTGCGGAGATATTGCCTTAAGTGTGTTTTTGCAAACGTTATGTAAAATTTGTTCGCGCGTTTATCGAAAACGAATAGACGAATCAACTTGATTTGCAAGATTTTTTGTCAATATTGTCTGAAGATGATCTGGTTAAATTTTCGTGCAAATCGGATGAACCGTCTAGGACGAGTTCGCAAAAGTAGGTTTTTCGGTTAATTGAAAATGGCGGGGAAATATCCAAGACGGAAAATGACGTCATAGGGTGCAATCGAATTGGCACGAGCTCAGAAATTAGAGAAAAAAGAATTTCGTTTCTAGCCCTTACGGTTCAAAAGTTATTAGCATAAACATGAGTACACATTTGGACAGGTGGTGGCGCTAGAGGGATTGAGATAGAGACACCAAAATTTCCATGGTGACATACCAGACCATCCTCTATTAGTGTGCCAAATTTCACAACTTTTTACCATACGGTTCTATGGGCTGCCATAGACTCCCATGGCGGAAGAAAAAAAGACGGGAACGGTTTCAATAGGTGCCTTCGCACCTTTGGTGCTTGGCCCCTAATAAATATAGCTGCAAGCAGCAATACCGGGGCCAAGCGCAAAGAAGAAGACAAGACATGCCAAAATGGCTGGCAGTGTCAGATCAACTGGAGCAATGAGCAATTAATCACGTTTTAAGATGATTTTAAGCAAAAGGCTGAAAATGCATTGTAGTCTGAGAGTGTCAGACCAACTGCAACAATTAACAATTATACAGTTTAAGAAGATTAGGCAAAATGGCTGAAATATCATATGAAGAGTTTGGTTGCAAAACGCGATAAACGCCATTTTTTGACATTTGGATTTTATTATTGGAAATCACTGTTTAGATGTACCTTAATCTGTGTGAATTGCTGCCATTAATAAGATTTGAAAATGTACATTTTAAGCCAACTACAAAATGTATTTTTTCACAAAACGCGATATCCGCCAGCCCAGTTTCTTTACAAAGTGCGATATAGAACGTTCAGGATGCCGCGCAAGCTCAGGATGTCACGCGAGGAGAGAGTCACCGCCGGTGAAGTGCTCCGAGTTTGCTCAGTGATTTAACGATAATATCAAAACAAAAAAACATATTTTTAAAAAGAGGATTCAATAGGCTAACTAAAAAACGTTTACCAGTTTATACTGTAGGCGAGCTGTCAGTCACGTAGGCTACGTCACTGATCAACAGCTGTCTGTCAGTCAGAGAATCAAAGCTTCAGAGTCAAGCTAACGTTATGGATTTCGATGACGGATTGGAGCCGGTCATTCCAGCTGCTGTTGGGAGAAAGAGGAAGGCATCTTAAGAAAATCATCAAAGGGAGAAGACAAACGGGCAAGGCATTCAGGGGAGGGAAAACATCCAAAGATTAATTGTTGTCATCGTGCGACTGCGAGTAATGTTGGTCTGTCATGCCGACACACACACACACACACACACACACACACACACACACACACACACACACACACACACACACACACACACACACACACACACACACAAAACATTGATTCACTAGCTTTTCTTAATGGTATTACAGTAGTAGAATATAGCCTAAGGTGGATATATAGCGTTTTGCAAAAAAAAAAAAAAAAAACATTATGTTGTGTATGTTCTGACCAAAACTAACTCGGAATCGTATTATTATTAATCAATCTTTGTATATACTATTCCATATATTTATGATGTATTGTTTTTTTAACCAATTTAAGATGTTTGACAATGTTAAGATAAATATGTTGCATTTTGGCATGGTTTTTGACTTATTTATGGACATAAAATTAAATAAAAAATATCCTGGATTTGAAGAATATTGTGTCCCGGCCTTCACTGAGCTCAAGTAATAGTTTAATGTACAAAAAATTGTGAATGAACTTGACTGTTGATGTCTTAAATAATAATGTCAAATAACCAACATTTCTCAAAATGGATATATCTCGTTTTGCAACGAAACTCTTCATATATTGAGTCACTGATAATGTAAGTTAATGGTTTATCACTTTTGACCAATAGGTGGCACAGATACGAAATTGATGTGCTGTGGTCAGAATAAGGGAACAATGACACATGCAAAGTTTGATGCCAATATGTCAAAGCATTGCAGAGATACAGCCTCAAGAGTCATTTTGGCATAATGGCTCAACTTCGTCGCTGCGGTTTACAAAAACGGTTTCATCTATTGATGCAAAATCCCTAACTTTTTGTTGACACAGTCTGAAGATGATACGATTCAATTTTGGTGGAAATTGGACAAACGGTCTAGGATGAGTTTGAAAAAGTAGGTTTTGATCAAATAAGAACATTGAGGACAGGATGTTTGACCAAATATGGAAAAATTAGTATCTCTGTTCTCGGCATGAGCCAATGACTGTATTATGACCAGTTTCATTAAACTAGGCTAATTTAATCAAAAGTTATTAGCATGTTTGTAAATTTTGTTATAACCTCTGACCACAAGGTGGCACTGCCCCAAAACGTTTTGAGTACCTTCAAAGCATGGTGCGGAAGACATGATTTTTGGACAAACAGTTCAAAAGTTATAAGCAAAAATAGCCATTTTTTGTATCTCCGGACCAGTAGGTGGCGCTGCGCCGAAACGCTGCATGTTGCTTCAGGTCATGCTTGTGATGACATATACCAAGATTGGTTTGAATACGATAAAGCGTTGTGGAGATATAGGCTTATGAGTGTTTTTGAAACCGCTACGCAAAATTTGTGTGCGCGTTTATCGAAAACGATTTGACAAATCAACTTGATTTGCAAGATTTTTTGTCAGCATGGTCTGAAGATGATCTGGTTCAATTTTCGTGCAAATCGGACAAACCGTCTAGGACGAGTTCGTAAAAGTAGGTTTTTTGGAAAATTAAAAATGGCGGGGAAATTATCATGACCGAAAATGACATCATAGGTTGCAATTGAATCGGCATGAGCCAATGACTCTATTATGACCAGTTTCAATATACTAGGCTAATTTAATCAAAAGTTATTAGCATTTTTGTCAAGTTTGTTATATCTTTTGACCACAAGGTGGCACTGCCCCAAAACTTTTTGAGTACCTTCAGGGCATAGCAAGGAAGTCACATACCGAGTTTAGTAACAATATACTAATGCATTTGTAAAATATAGCATTTTTTGACAAAATTCAAAATGGCCGACAGCCAAAATGGCCGATATGGTAAAATTGAATATCAGACGACTCGGCATGCCGTCCTGAATGTAACGAGACCACTTTTATGATTTTTGGACAAACAGTTCAGAAGTTATAAGCAAAAATAGCAATTTTTCGTATCTCCGGACCAGTAGGTGGCGCTGCGGCGAAACGCTGGATGTTGCCTCAAGTCATGCTTGTGATGACATGTACCAAGTTTGGTTTAAATACGATAAAGCGTTGCGGAGATATTGCCTTAAGAGTGTTTTTGCAACCGCTACGTAAAATTTGTTTGCGCGTTTATCGCAAATGATTTGACGAATCAACTTGATTTGCAAGATTTTTTGTCATCATGGTCTGAAGATGATCTGGATCAATTTTCGTGCAAATCGGATGAACCGTCTAGGACGAGTTCGTAAAAGTAGGTTTTTCGGAAAATTCAAAATGGCGGGAAAATTTTTATGACGGAAAATGACGTCATAGGGTGCAATCGAATCGTCTTGAGCCAAGGAATCAGAGGAAAAAAGAATTTTGTTTCTAGCCCTTATGGTTCAAAAGTTATTAGCATAAACATGAGTCAAATTTTGGACTGATGGTGGCGCTAGAGGGATTGAGTTTGAGACTCCAAATTTGCTACGGTGACATTTCAGACTGTCCTCTATTAGTGTGCCAAATTTCACAACTTTTTACCATACGGTTCTATGGGCTGCCATAGACTTCGTGGCGGAAGAAGAAGAAGAAGAAGAAGAATATAGCTGCAAGCAGCAATAATGGGGCCAAGCGCAAAGAAGAAGACAAGACATGCCAAAATGGCTGGCAGTGTCAGATCAACTGGAGCAATGAGCAATTAATCTCGTTTTAAGATGATTTTAGGCAAAAGGCTGAAAAATGCATTGTAGTCTGAGAGTGTCAGACCAACTGCAACAATTAACAATTATACAGTTTAAGAAGATTAGGCAAAATGGCTGAAATATCATATATAGAGTCACTGATAATATAAGTTAATGGTTTATCACTTTTGACCAATAGGTGGCACAGTTACGAAATTGATGTGCTGTGGTCAGAATAAGGGAACAATGACACATGCAAAGTTTGATGCCAATATGTCAAAGCATTGCAGAGATACAGCCTCAAGAGTCATTTTGGCATCATGGCTCAATTTCGTCGCTGCGGTTTACAAAAATGGTTTCATCTATTGATGCAAAATCCCTAACTTTTTGTTGACACAGTCTGAAGATGATACGATTCGATTTTGGTGGAAATTGGATAAACGGTCTAGGATGAGTTTGAAAAAGTAGGTTTTGATCAAATAAGAACATTGAGGACAGGATGTTTGACCAAATATGGCAAAATTAGTATCTATGTTCTCGGCATGAGCCAATAAATGTATTATGACCAGTTTCATTAAACTAGGCTAATATAATCAAAAGTTATTAGCATGTTTATAAATTTTGTTATAACCTCTGACCACAAGGTGGCACTGCCCCAAAACTTTTTGAGTACCTTCAAAGCATGGTGCGGAAGACCCATACCAAGTTTCGTAACGATAGACTAATGCGTTTGTAAAATATAGTATTTTAGCACATAATTCAAAATAGCCGAGAGCCAAAATGGCCGATATGGTAAAATTGAATATCAGACAACTCTGAATACCGTCCTGAATCTAACGAGACAACTTTTATGATTTTTGGACAAACAGTTCAAAAGTTATAAGCAAAAACAGCCATTTTTTGTATCTCCGGACCAGTAGGTGGCGCTGCGCCGAAACACTGCATGTTGCCTCAAGTCATGCTTGTGATGACATGTACCAAGTTTGGATTGAATACGATAAAGCATTGTAGAGATATTGCCTTATGAGTGTTTTTGCAACCGCTACGTAAAATTTGTGTGCACGTTTATCAAAAATGATTTGACGAATCAACTTGATTTGCAAGATTTTTTGTCAGCATGGTCTGAAGATGATCTGGTTCAATTTTCGTGCAAATCGGACAAACCGTCTAGGACGAGTTCGCAAAAGTAGGTTTTTTGGAAAATTAAATATGGCGGGGAAATTATCATAACCGAAAATGACATCATAGGGTGCAATTGAATCGGCATGAGCCAATGAATGTATTATGACCAGTTTCATTATACTAAGCTAATTAAATCAAAAGTTATTAGCATTTTTGTCAAGTTTGTTATAACTTTTGACCACAAGGTGGCACTGCCCCAAAACTTTTTGAGTACCTTCAGGGCATGGAGTGGAAGTCACATACCGAGTTTAGTAACAATACACTAATGCATTTGTAAAATATAGCATTTTAGCACATAATTCAAAATGGCCGACAGCCAAAATGGGCGATATGGTAAAATTGAATATCAGACGACTCGGCATGCCGTCTTGAATCTAACGAGACCACTTTTATGATTTTTGGACAAACGGTTCAAAAGTTATAAGCAAAAACAGCCATTTTTTGTATCTCCGGACCAGTAGGTGGCGCTGCGCCGAAACACTGCATGTTGCCTCAAGTCATGCTTGTGATGACATGTACCAAGTTTGGTTTGAATACGATAAAGCGTTGCGGAGATATTGCCTTAAGTGTGTTTTTGCAACCGCTACGTAAAATTTGTTTGCGCGTTTATCAAAAATGATTTGACGAATCAACTTGATTTGCAAGATTTTTTGTCAGCATGGTCTGAAGATGATCTGGTTCAATTTTCGTGCAAATCGGATGAACCGTCTAGGACGAGTTCGTAAAAGTAGGTTTTTCGGAAAATTCAAAATGGCGGGGAAATTATCATGACCGAAAATGACATCATAGGTTGCAATTGAATCGGCATGAGCGAATGACTCTATTATGACCAGTTTCAATATACTAGGCTAATTTAATCAAAAGTTATTAGCATTTTTGTCAAGTTTGTTATATCTTTTGACCACAAGGTGGCACTGCCCTAAAACTTTTTGAGTACCTTCAGGGCATAGCATGGAAGTCACATACCGAGTTTAGTAACAATATTCTAATGCATTTGTAAAATATAGCATTTTTTGACAAAATTCAAAATGGCCGACAGCCAAAATGGCCGATATGGTAAAATTGAATATCAGACGACTCGGCATGCCGTCCTGAATGTAACGAGACCACTTTTATGATTTTTGGACAAACAGTTCAGAAGTTATAAGCAAAAATAGCATTTTTTCGTATCTCCGGACCAGTAGGTGGTGCTGCGCCGAAACGCTGTATGTTGCCTCAAGTCATGCTTGTGATGACATGTACCAAGTTTGGTTTGAATACGATAAAGCGTTGCGGAGATATTGCCTTAAGTGTGTTTTTGCAACCGCTACGTAAAATTTGTTTGCGCGTTTATCGCAAATGATTTGACGAATCAACTTGATTTGCAAGATTTTTTGTCAGCATGGTCTGAAGATGATCTGGTTCAATTTTCGTGCAAATCGGATGAACCGTCTAGGACGAGTTCGTAAAAGTAGGTTTTTCGGAAAATTCAAAATGGCGGGAAAATTTTTATGACGGAAAATGACGTCATAGGGTGCAATCGATTCGTCTTGAGCCAAGGAATCAGAGGAAAAAATAATTTTGTTTCTAGCCCTTATGGTTCAAAAGTTATAAGCATAAACATGAGTCAAATTTTGGACTGATGGTGGCGCTAGAGGGATTGAGTTTGAGACTCCAAATTTGCTACGGTGACATTTCAGACTGTCCTCTATTAGTGTGCCAAATTTCACAACTTTTTACCATACGGTTCTATGGGCTGCCATAGACTTCGCGGCGGAAGAAGAAGAAGAAGAAGAAGAAGAAGATGAATAATAATAATAAGAACGGGAACGGTTTCAATAGGTGCCTTCGCACCTTCGGTGCTTGGCCCCTAATAATAAATATAGCTGCAAGCAGCAATACCGGGGCCAAGCGCAAAGAAGAAGACAAGACATGCCAAAATGGCTGGCAGTGTCAGATCAACTGGAGCAATGAGAAATTAATCACGTTTTAAGATGATTTTAAGCAAAAGGCTGAAAATGCATTGTAGTCTGAGAGTGTCAGACCAACTGCAACAATTAACAATTATACAGTTTAAGAAGATTAGGCAAAATGGCTGAAATATCATATATTGAGTCACTGATAATGTAAGTTAATGGTTTATCACTTTTGACCAATAGGTGGCACAGATACGAAATTGATGTGGTGTGGTCAGAATAAGGGAACAATGACACATGCAAAGTTTGATGCCAATATGTATAAGCATTGCAGAGATACAGCCTCAAGAGTAATTTTGGCATGATGGCTCAACTTCGTCGCTGCGGTTTACAAAAACGGTTTCATCTATTGATGCAAAATCCCTAACTTTTTGTTGACACTGTCTGAAGATGATACGATTCGATTTTGGTGGAAATTGGACAAACGGTCTAGGATGAGTTTGAAAAAGTAGGTTTTGATCAAATAAGAACATTGAGGACAGGATGTTTGACCAAATATGGAAAAATTAGTATCTCTGTTCTCGGCATGAGCCAATGACTGTATTATGACCAGTTTCATTAAACTAGGCTAATTTAATCAAAAGTTATTAGCATGTTTGTAAATTTTGTTATAACCTCTGACCACAAGGTGGCACTGCCCCAAAACGTTTTGAGTACCTTCAAAGCATGGTGCGGAAGACATGATTTTTGGACAAACAGTTCAAAAGTTATAAGCAAAAATAGCCATTTTTTGTATCTCCGGACCAGTAGGTGGCGCTGCGCCGAAACGCTGCATGTTGCTTCAGGTCATGCTTGTGATGACATATACCAAGATTGGTTTGAATACGATAAAGCGTTGTGGAGATATAGGCTTATGAGTGTTTTTGCAACCGCTACGCAAAATTTGTGTGCGCGTTTATCAAAAACGATTTGACAAATCAACTTGATTTGCAAGATTTTTTGTCAGCATGGTCTGAAGATGATCTGGTTCAATTTTCGTGCAAATCGGACAAACCGTCTAGGACGAGTTCATAAAAGTAGGTTTTTTGGAAAATTAAAAATGGCGGGGAAATTATCATGACCGAAAATGACATCATAGGTTGCAATTGAATCGGCATGAGCCAATGACTCTATTATGACCAGTTTCAATATACTAGGCTAATTTAATCAAAAGTTATTAGCATTTTTGTCAAGTTTGTTATATCTTTTGACCACAAGGTGGCACTGCCCTAAAACTTTTTGAGTACCTTCAAGGCATAGCAAGGAAGTCACATACCGAGTTTAGTAACAATATACTAATGCATTTGTAAAATATAGCATTTTTTGACAAAATTCAAAATGGCCGACAGCCAAAATGGCCGATATGGTAAAATTGAATATCAGACGACTCGGCATGCCGTCCTGAATGTAACGAGACCACTTTTATGATTTTTGGACAAACAGTTCAGAAGTTATAAGCAAAAATAGCAATTTTTTGTATCTCCAGACCAGTAGGTGGCACTGCGCCGAAACGCTGTATGTTGCCTCAAGTCATGCTTGTGATGACATGTACCAAGTTTGGTTTGAATACGATAAAGCGTTGCGGAGATATTGCCTTAAGAGTGTTTTTGCAACCGCTACGTAAATTTTTTTTGCGCGTTTATCGCAAATGATTTGACGAATCAACTTGATTTGCAAGATTTTTTGTCAGCATGGTCTGAAGATGATCTGGTTCAATTTTCGTGCAAATCGGATGAACCGTCTAGGACGAGTTCGTAAAAGTAGGTTTTTCGTAAAATTCAAAATGGCGGGAAAAATTTTATGACGGAAAATGACGTCATATGGTGCAATGGAATCGTCTTGAGCCAAGGAATCAGAGGAAAAAAGAATTTTGTTTCTAGCCCTTATGGTTCAAAAGTTATTAGCATAAACATGAGTCAAATTTTGGACTGATGGTGGCGCTAGAGGGATTGAGTTTGAGACTCCAAATTTGCTACGGTGACATGTCAGACTGTCCTCTATTAGTGTGCCAAATTTCACAACTTTTTACCATACGGTTCTATGGGCTGCCATAGACTTCGTGGCGGAAGAAGAAGAAGAAGAAGAAGAAGAAGATGAATAATAATAATAAGAACGGGAACGGTTTCAATAGGTGCCTTCGCACCTTCGGTGCTTGGCCCCTAAATATAGCTGCAAGCAGCAATACCGGGGCCAAGCGCAAAGAAGAAGACAAGACCTGTCAAAATGGCTGGCAGTGTCAGATCAACTGCAGCAATGAGAAATTAATCACGTTTTAAGATGATTTTAGGCAAAAGGCTGAAAAATGCATTGTATTCTGAGAGTGTCAGACCAACTGCAACAATTAACAATTATACAGTTTAAGAAGATTAGGCAAAATGGCTGAAATATCACATATAGAGTCACTGATAATATAAGTTAATGGTTTATCACTTTTGACCAATAGGTGGCACAGTTACGAAATTGATGTGGTGTAGTCAGAATAAGGGAACAATGACACATGCAAAGTTTGATGCCAATATGTCAAAGCATTGCAGAGATACAGCCTCAAGAGTCATTTTGGCATCATGGCTCAACTTCGTCACTGCGGTTTACAAAAACGGTTTCATCTATTGATGCAAAATCCCTAACTTTTTGTTGACATAGTCTGAAGATGATACGATTCGATTTTGGTGGAAATTGGATAAACGGTCTAGGATGAGTTTGAAAAAGTAGGTTTTGATCAAATAAGAACATTGAGGACAGGATGTTTGACCAAATATGGCAAAATTAGTATCTATGTTCTCGGCATGAGCCAATGACTGTATTATGACCAGTTTCATTAAACTAGGCTAATTTAATCAAAAGTTATTAGCATGTTTGTAAATTTTGTTATAACCTCTGACCACAAGGTGGCACTGCCCCAAAACTTTTTGAGTACCTTCAAAGCATGGTGCGGAAGACATGAATTTTGGATAAACAGTTCAGAAGTTATAAGCAAAAATAGCAATTTTTCGTATCTCCGGACCAGTAGGTGGCGCTGCGCCGAAACGCTGTATGTTGCCTCAAGTCATGCTTGTGATGACATGTACCAAGTTTGGTTTGAATACGATAAAGCGTTGTGGAGATATTGCCTTAAGTGTGTTTTTGCAACCGCTACGTAAAATTTGTTTGCGCGTTTATCGCAAATGATTTGACGAATCAACTTGATTTGCAAGATTTTTTGTCAGCATGGTCTGAAGATGATCTGGTTCAATTTTCGTGCAAATCGGATGAACCGTCTAGGACGAGTTCGTAAAAGTAGGTTTTTCGGAAAATTCAAAATGGCGGGAAAATTTTTATGACGGAAAATGACGTCATAGGGTGCAATCGAATCGTCTTGAGCAAAGGAATAAGAGGAAAAAAGAATTTTGTTTCTAGCCCTTATGGTTCAAAAGTTATTAGCATAAACATGAGTCACATTTTGGACTGATGGTGGCGCTAGAGGGATTGAGTTTGAGACTCCAAATTTGCTACGGTGACATTTCAGACTGTCCTCTATTAGTGTGCCAAATTTCACAACTTTTTACCATACGGTTCTATGGGCTGCCATAGACTTCGTGGCGGAAGAAGAAGAAGAAGAAGAAGAAGAAGATGAATAATAATAATAAGAACGGGAACGGTTTCAATAGGTGCCTTCGCACCTTCGGTGCTTGGCCCCTAATAATAATAGGAACGGGAACGGTTTCAATAGGTGCCTTCGCACCTTCGGTGCTTGGCCCCTAAATATAGCTGCAAGCAGCCATTAACGGGGCCAAGCGCAACAGAAGCAAACAAGGAAGATAGCAGCAGACCAACTGAAAAAATGAGTAAAGACATTTGAAGCAAAACCGTTAAAACATCACATTAAAACATTGAGTTGTATAGTGCCAATGTCATGTTTTGTTCTATTATAGCGCCACCAAGAGGCACAATCCTACAATTTTTTTTATGTGTCATCGGAGTGAGCCCATACATGTGTGTGTCAATTTTGGTGAAAATATCTCATTTCGTTTTGGAGTTATAGACATTTATATGAAAAAACATGTAAAAAATGACTGACACTTGACTTTGATTGGATTTTACTACCCCTTACTATCAATATTTTGACATTTGGGCTCTCATATTTAGCTATCGACCTATGTTTCCGATTTTCAGGCGCTGGTTTCGTCTCGATCGGACTAGCGGTTTCGACGATATCAGCTAAAGTTTTTTATTCGCTAAATTACCGCGCTGCGCAAACCATACGCCGAAACCTGGCAAGTCTGGTATCGTTGGACTCGGTAAGGATTCAGGAGACAAAATAAGTTAGTCCCATGAAAATAAGTCAACCCCACCCAAAGTTATAAGCGTTTGAAAAAAAAAATTATCCACTAGGTGGCGCTGTTTTGAAACTTTTCAGGCTACTTCAAAGCATCGTGCTGATGACCCATACCGAGTTTCGTAACAATCCGTTCATGCGTTCATTAAATACAGCATTTTAGCACATAATTCAAAATGGCCGACAGTCAAAATGGCCGATATGGTAAAATTGGATATCAGACGACTCGGCATGCCGTCCTGAATCTAACGAGACCACTTTTATGATTTTTGGACAAACAGTTCAGAAGTTATAAGCAAAAATAGCCATTTTTCGTATCTCTGGACCAGTAGGTGGCGCTGCGCCGAAACGCTGCATGTTGCCTCAAGTCATGCTTGTGATGACTTGTACCAAGTTTGGTTTGAATATAATAAAGCGTTGCGGAGATATTGGCTTAAGTGTGTTTTTGCAACCGCTACGTAAAATTTGTTTGCGCGTTTATCGCAAATGATTTGACGAATCAACTTGATTTGCAAGATTTTTTGTCAGCATGGTCTGAAGATGATCTGGTTCAATTTTCGTGCAAATCGGATGAACCGTCTAGGACGAGTTCGTAAAAGTAGGTTTTTCGGAAAATTAAAAATGGCGGGAAAATTTTACGACGGAAAATCGAATTGTCTTGAGCCAAGGAATCAGAGGAAAAAAGAATTTTGTTTCTATCCCTTATGGTTCAAAAGTTATTAGCATAAACATGAGTCAAATTTTGGACTGATGGTGGCGCTAGAGGGATTGAGTTAGAGACTCCAAATTTGCTATGGTGACTTTTCAGACTGTCCTCTATGAGTGTGCCAAATTTCACAACTTTTTACCATACGGTTCTATGGGCTGCCATGGACTTCTATGGCGGAAGAAGAAGAAGAAGATGAATAATAATAATAAGAACGGGAACGGTTTCAATAGGTGCCTTCGCACCTTCGGTGCTTGGCCCCTAATAATAAGAACGGGAACGGTTTCAATAGGTGCCTCCGCACCTTCGGTGCTTGGCCCCTAATAATAATAATAATAGGAACGGGAACGGTTTCAATAGGTGCCTTCGCACCTTCGGTGCTTGGCCCCTAATAATAAGAACGGGAACGGTTTCAATAGGTGCCTTCGCACCTTCGGTGCTTGGCCCCTAATAAAAGACTCGTTTTTAAGAGAGCCCACATTCAACAAGCCCAACCTTAAAGCTGATCCGTCCATGATCTCCGACGAGTGTACTCGATCAAATGGCACAGGGCAAAGATTCTGCACGTTGACCCCATTCCAATGGAGATGTAGAGCACGTCGAAAGTGGACCTGCACAGGTCCCTCCGGCATAACGGGTCGAATCCACCGAAGCATCGCGCTCTCCGAACGCCTACACAGCACCCGGCTGTCTTTCCAGCCCCACAACCACATATCCGCGAGCTGTGGTACTCCATGAAGAGAGACCAGGTATGCCTTTAATTTCACCTGCCTTCCTCCTCGCTTTCCACGGCGACGCCGTCTTTTCGGCAAAGGGGGCCAGGGATCACGTTGCAGCCACGTTGGGATCCTTAGCGGTGGTTTTGGGACATTAAAGTGGAGTTCCTCCCGAGCATCCTTAAACTGTTTCTCATATACACTCTAAAAAAAAGGCTCGTAATCATAGGGGAACCTTTTTTAGTGCTATATAGCACCAATTTTGGTGCTTCAGTGGTTCTTCAGCGGTTCTTCAGATGTGCTATATAGCACCTTAGTCAAAGAACCGGTGAAGAACCACTGAAGAACCGCTGAAGAACCACTGAAGCACCAAAATTGGTGCTATATAGCACTAAAAAAGGTTCCCCTATGATTACGAGCCAAGAACCATTTTTGGTGCAATATAGAACCTTTTTTTTTTTAGAGTGTATGTTTCGGATATTTAAAAGTGTAAAGCGATCATACACCAGTGCAGAGCTAGACTCATCAATAGACAACGTTATAAATAAAACAACAGCAATAAAAAACAAACTAGACATGGACAGACGGCATGCCACTGACACCGGCGCCATCTTCACTGTGAAAGATTAAAAGCCATTGATTATTACGTCAACCATACAGGATCGTTTTATAATGGAGAGTGATGGAGATGCAACAATGTTAACATTAATCTTAATGTTTTTTATTGTATTTAGCCCTCAGGTATTCCATACTAATTGCTCACACTCATACTCATTGATGGTCAAATGTGACCATACGCCTTAATTATTTTTCAATTGAATAAATGTTCTGTATTTTAGTTCAATAATATTTATTGAATATTTTGAGATAATTTGGTACTAAATACTATTTGTGCAATAGTTATAGTCCATTAATGACCACTTAAAATATTTTTCTTCTAATATTTTTCTTATTTATATTACAATTAGTATAGTAATTAAGGTTAAATTAGAGAATTCTTATTCAAAGAGGCAAATTAGAGTAATTTTGTGGCTCGAAAAAATAATTTCCATTTGTAATCACTATACATGTATCTAATCTAGTTGCTAAAAAAAATTATTGCAGTTTTGCATTTTAATAAATATTTATATATGATCAAACACTAGATTTCTATAAATGTGAAATTTTAAAATGTTAATAACGTACATATCCTTATTTCCTTATATGTACAGCAGGCTATGAATTGATACTGAAATCGATATACCGTCGTATACAGTCAATTTATTTCACGTCAGCTGATAAAGTATGCAAACACAGCATGAGCGTCACTACGGAAAGCAGAAAGTGTCTGACTTCACGTCTCCTGCACGCGGCTACTCTCGCCGATCGGTTTCATCCGGCCACAGCCGATGTCCAACACACCTATAGTCTCCAGGAGAGTACAACAGCATCCCAGATGACCAGAAGTTATGAGACCCTTACCAAAGTTACTAGGACATAGAGTCTCTGAATAATGTAAACACTACATTTTTCAACTAAACATCGAAATAAATCTAATTAATAAACTAAATTAACCATTTAAACTAAATTACTGATCTAATTATTGATCTAAAGCCCACACTGTCACTGTATGATAATTGAAATGAACTGATGACATCAGCGTTTTCTCCAGAATGGCTATACAGCCGAATCAAATTATGCTGCATTATTTTCCTGTTTAACACTGTAAAGCTGCTTTGAAACAATCTACATTGTTAAAAGCGCTATATAAATAAAGTTGACTTGACTTGGCTTGACTTGACTAATGTAGGTGTAGTGAATGAGGCTGTAGGGCATATATGTCTGTGTGATGAATACATTTACCACTGTAGCACGCGTGCGATACAGTTTAACATGTGAGGCAGAGCTTGTGTAAAGTGAGAATTTTTTTAATGCTTGTGTGCTGCACGATTGACTGAAATTAAACCAAAATCATGATTTGGCTTAGTGAGATTATGAAATCGCAAAGGCTTCAATTTTTAAATAAATAAATACACTCACCTAAAGGAATATTAGGAACACCTGTTAAATTTCTCATTAATGCAATTATCTAATCAACCAATCACATGGCAGTGTCTTCAATGCATTTAGGGGTGTGGTCCTGGTCAAGACAATCTCCTGAACTCCACACTGAATGTCAGAATGGGAAAGAAAGGAGATTTAAGACATTTTGAGCGTGGCATGGTTGTTGGTTCCAGACGGGCCGGTCTGAGTATTTCACAATCTGCTCAGTTACTGGGATTTTCACGCACAACCATTTCTAGGGTTTACAAAGAATGGTGTGAAAAGGGAAAAGCATCCAGTATGCGACAGTCCTGTGGGAGAAAATGCCTTGTTGATGCTAGAGGTCAGAGGTCATGGGCCGACTGATTCAAGCTGATAGAAGAGCAACTTTGACTGAAATAACCACTCGTTACAACCGAGGTCTGCAGCAAAGCATTTGTGAAGCCACAACACGCACAACCTTGAGGCGGATGGGCTACAACAGCAGAAGACCCCACCGGGTACCACTCATCTCCACTACAAAGAGGAAAAAGAGGCGACAATTTGCACAAGCTCACCAAAATTGGACAGTTGAAGACTGGAAAAATGTTGCCTGGTCTGATGAGTCTGGATTTCTGTTGAGACTTTCAGATGGTAGAGTCAGAATTTGGCGTAAACAGAATGAGAACATGGATCCATCATGCCTTGTTACCACTGTGCAGGCTGGTGGTGGTGGTGTAATGGTGTGGGGGATGTTTTCTTGGCACACTTTAGGCCCCTTAGTGCCAATTGGGCATGGTTTAAATGCCACGGCCTACCTGAGCATTGTTTCTGCCCATGTCCATCCCTTTATGAGCACCATGTCCCCATCCTCTGATGGCTACTTCCAGCAGGATAATGCACCGTCACAAAGCTCCAATCATTTCACATTGGTTTCTTGAACATGACAATGAGTTCACTGGACTAAAATGGCCCCACAGTCACCAGATCTCAACCCAATAGAGCATCTTTGGGATGTGGTGGAACGGGAGCTTCGTGCCCTGGATGTGCATCCCACAAATCTCCATCAACTGCAGATGCTCTCCTATCAATATGGGCCAACATTTCTAAAGAATGCTTTCAGCACCTTGTTGAGTCAATGCCACGTAGAATTAAGGCAGTTCTGAAGGCGAAAAGGGGTCAAACACAGTATTTGTATGGTGTTCCTAATAATCTTTTAGGTGAGTGTATATGTGCAGAAGATGAAGCGGATCGATCGGTTTGCAGTAAATGCTGCTCTATCTTGGCATGCGCTATGACATTGGCACCCAGGGGCTAATCCATAGACTTCGAAGACACTTGGGCCGACTGTTCTCAAATGGGAGAACAGGACAGGCAACCCCCTGTAGAAATGGAATTATATCCACTAATTCATTGACAATCTGTTTTAAAGTCCCTGTAAAGTCAAAACTAAACATGTGTTCTGAGTTCCTCACACCACAGATAAATGTGTTATTAACCACCCGGCCAAATTTGAATCATAAAAAACTCAGGCAAGTACATAAAATTGCTTATCAAAAACTTGAAAAAATGAGCAGCATTCTCTGCTCTCAAACGCTGGGGGTGTGTCCGCTTTCGGCGCCGAAACCACGCCCACTCGCGGGACAGCTGCAGTAGCACACAGGGTTGCCAGGTTTTCACAACAAAACCCTCCCAATTGCTACTCAAAACAAGCTCAATCGCGTTTCAGGGGGGCTTCCCCGGTAAAAATCACATTTGGGGGTAAAATATGTGTTTTTTTGGCATGGTTGCCTACTAAAATTTGCATTCCCGGGGCTAAATATCACATAATTAGGGTCGCTTCAACCCGCACACATGAAAAAACAGGTGAAAGTTTGTAAAACTATCCGGTGTATTGTTACTGCAGAGGCAGTTGTCGGTGGTGATCCTCAGCTCTCCTTCAAGGCAGCTGTTCACAAAATTAATCCACCTCTTCTTGATCATCGTTTTTGTTTTGAAAGCTGTTTTGTAAGTTGTAGGCTGTTCTAACAGTACTGACAGTAAGTCACGATCGAGCGGGCAAACTGATGCGAATGTGCTCTAGTTATGATCGTGTTAGGGGAGGAGTCAGGCTCAGTGGCTCCAGTGCGTCATCGAGCTACCGTTTTAGCCCCGCCCAGAAAATCCTGAACACAGCAACGGTGAAAAACTGTTTAACGGTTTAACTTCTGAATTCAGTACTACATAGTTCGCAGTCTTTGTAATGTGTTTCAGCAATACATTTCTAACATTTATAATGTGTTTAGAAACAAATCTCAGAATTGCCTTTACAGGGACTTTAATGAATGAACATGCATTTCCCCTGTACATTTGACAAGTTCACACTTACAAATAAGTCGGATAGATTAAGTTGGTAAACGTATTTGGCATGCTGACTTATCACTGCTCATCTCTGCCCTCGTTCCCCTGCTGCAGACTTCTCTTTACCACACCCCCCTCACCACAATATGCAAAAATGCACAAGTTAATGTTTAATGTTTTTTTTTTTTAAAAATATTAAGTATAATTATGTCATATCAGGTTAAAGATCGATAAAGCTGTAATACAGCACTCAAAGTTACATAGAAGCTGTTATTCAAAGCTTTATGGTCTGAAAGGGAAGTGGAAATACTTTGTGGTTAGTATCTTGCATTGAGCTCAAACCACTAGTTTGATCGACACCATTCGAATGAGAGACACAATGGAGAAAGTCATTTTCTTTTGTGTTTTTTTGTGCAGGATTATTCAGATCACTTCCAGTGGTAAGATTATTCTATTTTAAACTTTCACATAACTGACCTTTTTAACCCTAAATATAACAGATGTTTTTTTTATGTAAATGAAAATTCAAAGGATCAGTTTTTGACTCCCCCCCCGGATGTTTCAGGAGATGAAGTGACTCTGGTAAGATCTCAGCTGAACGAAGACATCAGTCTGAACTGCAACATGACCAACAGATATGAAATCGCCTGGTATCACCAGAATCCTGATTCTGGACGACTAACAATACTGATGTCTGCCAAGATGAGCATTGCGGCAGGACGAAAACTTCTAGTTGCGTACAATCAAAATAAAAGTCGCCTGAAATTATATGCAGACACGGGGACAAACACAGTCTCTCTAGTTATTTCTGGAGTATCAGAGTCAGATTCTGGCCTTTATTTCTGTGGAGCAAAATCTGTGACTTCAGAGATGCACTTCGACAAACCCATCCGACTGGAGCTGCAGGGTTAGTACATGCAACTTTTCAATTTCACTTCAAATGAGTTATTTTACTATTGCTTAGTTTATTTCAATCCTCACTAGTGCTAATGCTGACCAACCCTCTTGCACTAACTATTAAAGTTGAGTGTGTAAATCTGTCTTGTTGAGGAGAGCTGTGCTGTTATAATAACTTTAATTTGGATGACCTTCTCTTTGTGTTTGATAAAGTGCTCATATATTTGAATTGTTTTTCCAGGTAAGCTTGCAGACAGAGAGGACAAAGATAATTCTGTCACAGAACCGCCAGAAGATGTTGCGGTCACAAGTAAGAGCGGATGTTATTCGTGATATTGTGTATCATTTTCTCCCAGCTCTGAAATTTTTTTTAAGGTGTGGTCACTTCTGTGTGAGCCACTTGACTATGCTATTGACAAGAAACATTGGCTTTTTCCCCCACAAATGATTGTTCCTTTAGTGCCTGGACTTCTGTTTTATCATCCTGCAAAATTATGTTGTTTAATTATGATTCGTCTGTCTCTGTAGATGAAGTAACCCCAAAAGAGCGTGTGCTGATGTTCGGTGGTGTTGGTCTGGCTGTGTTTGTGTTTTTTCTGGCTACAGTCGTCGCAGGAGGGATCATTCACCATCACGGCCGGCAGAAAGGATGGGAAGAAGCCAAACGTGCATCTCTGATGAGCCACAAATCAGCTCAATGACACATTTATGTGCTTTATTTGACAATCTGAGCTTGCCAGTAAACCAGCATTCACACACATTAAAATAGAGATCTGTGTCTTTTTCTGTTTGCCTGATTTCACTTAAGAGAAACTGAGATGTTGTGGCAAACATTGTCTTTTTCAGCACCAGTGAAACTTAAACAGTCAGTCGTAGTTGTGCTGATTATTCAGGTTTATGTGGTTCATTTGTGCTTGTCAGTAATATTTTGTTAAATATCAAAGCACTGCTATTGCCTGTCTTTTATAAAATGTTTATTAATTCAATATCAATAAACAATTAAGAGTTAAAGCAACTGTAGTTTTTACATGAAGAGAATGAGCCAATGTCCTTGTGACAAACGGCGTCTCTCACAGCTAATACAAGCAAACATGTGCTTTAATATCATTAGATCAGCAGGACTTGTGACAGAGGCGGACTGGGGCATCACAACCGGTCTGCAACACACCTCATAAACCCACCAACTCAGTGTGCACAGAGCCATTTTAAACACCACTTACTAACATAAAAATAGAAATACTATTTATACAGAAATATAAATGCTATTTATTTATTTTTTCATTGCAATGCTTATCATTAGCATTAATGAATGACTGGTATACTTCTTTAGGTTATAATTTGTCTTTCCTGGTGCACACATATATATATATTGTGTTAACACATTTTGAAAAATATTTTCTATACAGTGAAGTTTAATATTACTAAAGTTCTATACCTACCATAAATCAGTCAATATATGAGAATGAGGATCATGTGACACTGAAGACTGGAGTAATGATGCTAAATTCAGCTTTGATCACAGGAATAAATTACATTTTAATATATATTCACATAGAGAACAGCTGTTGGAAATTGTATTAATATGTCGTAATAAATAATATTTTTTGTGCATTGTGTGATGAATAACGTAAATGGCATTAAAATCTGAGAAATTTGAAAAGGTCAGCAGTTTGCATTAGGGTTGGGCGATGTTGGGGGGGGGATTATGTACATAGGTAGATAATATACTATATCTCTTTACATAAATAATATTTTCTACTCTTAAAAAAATAATTTCGTTATTTTACTAACCCAGTTGTTGAATGACGAGCGGCAAGGCAAAGGTTCGTTGAACAACATATTTCTTTACTTGAAGAGATGCAGGAGTTTTACATACACGTGTGTAACTTCACCGTCTCTCATACTGGCGCATGCGTAGATTGGATTTAAAGCTACAGAGCACTATGTTCTACATCCTCCTTCTTTAATAAAAAGTTCTCTACAAAGTTCCTCACATTGTAAGTTAACTCAAAGTATTTATCTTTATAAGAAACCCATTTAACAGACTGCTTAAGCAGAGAATAATTTACACAACTTTTCTCTGTTTACCACACATTTCAACATCAGTTATAATGTCAATACTTTGCAAAGGCGACCTGCTCTGGTCACATATGGAACTGCAGAAAGAATTCTTGTTGAATGTTCATTCAGCGGCTGCTTCTCTGCCCCTTGTTTGGTGTTTTGTTCTTTGGCTTCACTTGGAGTGACGTATTTGTGCTTGGATTCAGCAGAGGGAGACTGGACAAAGGGAAACGACACATCGCTGTGCTCGAACCGTTGCGGTTGTGGCTCATTTCAAAATGTGTTAACACAATATATATATATGTGTGCACCAGGAAAGACAAATTATAACCTAAAGAAGTATACCAGTCATTCATTAATGCTAATGATAAGCATTGCAATGAAAAAATAAATAAATAGCATTTATATTTCTGTATAAATAGTATTTCTATTTTTATGTTAGTAAGTGGTGTTTAAAATGGCTCTGTGCACACTGAGTTGGTGGGTTTATGAGGTGTGTTGCAGACCGGTTGTGATGCCCCAGTCCGCCTCTGTCACAAGTCCTGCTGATCTAATGATATTAAAGCACATGTTTGCTTGTATTAGCTGTGAGAGACGCCGTTTGTCACAAGGACATTGGCTCATTCTCTTCATGTAAAAACTACAGTTGCTTTAACTCTTAATTGTTTATTGATATTGAATTAATAAACATTTTATAAAAGACAGGCAATAGCAGTGCTTTGATATTTAACAAAATATTACTGACAAGCACAAATGAACCACATAAACCTGAATAATCAGCACAACTACGACTGACTGTTTAAGTTTCACTGGTGCTGAAAAAGACAATGTTTGCCACAACATCTCAGTTTCTCTTAAGTGAAATCAGGCAAACAGAAAAAGACACAGATCTCTATTTTAATGTGTGTGAATGCTGGTTTACTGGCAAGCTCAGATTGTCAAATAAAGCACATAAATGTGTCATTGAGCTGATTTGTGGCTCATCAGAGATGCACGTTTGGCTTCTTCCCATCCTTTCTGCCGGCCGTGATGGTGAATGATCCCTCCTGCGACGACTGTAGCCAGAAAAAACACAAACACAGCCAGACCAACACCACCGAACATCAGCACACGCTCTTTTGGGGTTACTTCATCTACAGAGACAGACGAATCATAATTAAACAACATAATTTTGCAGGATGATAAAACAGAAGTCCAGGCACTAAAGGAACAATCATTTGTGGGGGAAAAAGCCAATGTTTCTTGTCAATAGCATAGTCAAGTGGCTCACACAGAAGTGACCACACCTTAAAAAAAATTTCAGAGCTGGGAGAAAATGATACACAATATCACGAATAACATCCGCTCTTACTTGTGACCGCAACATCTTCTGGCGAATCTGTGACAGAATTATCTTTGTCCTCTCTGTCTGCAAGCTTACCTGGAAAAACAATTCAAATATATGAGCACTTTATCAAACACAAAGAGAAGGTCATCCAAATTAAAGTTATTATAACAGCACAGCTCTCCTCAACAAGACAGATTTACACACTCAACTTTAATAGTTAGTGCAAGAGGGTTGGTCAGCATTAGCACTAGTGAGGATTGTAATAAACTAAGCAATAGTAAAATAACTCATTTGAAGTGAAATTGAAAAGTTGCATGTACTAACCCTGCAGCTCCAGTCGGATGGGTTTGTCGAAGTGCATCTCTGAAGTCACAGATTTTGCTCCACAGAAATAAAGGCCAGAATCTGACTCTGATACTCCAGAAATAACTAGAGAGACTGTGTTTGTCTCCGTGTCTGCATATAATTTCAGGCGACTTTTATTTTGATTGTACGCAACTAGAAGTTTTCGTCCTGCCGCAATGCTCATCTTGGCAGACATCAGTACTGTTAGTCGTCCAGAATCAGGATTCTGGTGATACCAGGCGATTTCATATCTGTTGGTCATGTTGCAGTTCAGACTGATGTCTTCGTTCAGCTGAGATCTTACCAGAGTCACTTCATCTCCTGAAACATCCGGGGGGGGAGTCAAAAACTGATCCTTTGAATTTTCATTTACATAAAAAAAACATCTGTTATATTTAGGGTTAAAAAGGTCAGTTATGTGAAAGTTTAAAATAGAATAATCTTACCACTGGAAGTGATCTGAATAATCCTGCACAAAAAAACACAAAAGAAAATGACTTTCTCCATTGTGTCTCTCATTCGAATGGTGTCGATCAAACTAGTGGTTTGAGCTCAATGCAAGATACTAACCACAAAGTATTTCCACTTCCCTTTCAGACCATAAAGCAGCCCAGGGGCGTAGCCGTCTTTTCAGAAGTGAGGGGGACAGAAATGTCAGGTGTAATACCTGTTTTTTTTCTGACCTTTGTCTAATTGACAGATTTAATTGATCTCATCTCTTTCTTTTAATTCAGTAAGATATCAAATACACTGCTGAACAATAACCACTAATATCTATAATGTTTTCCCTATATGTTATGCCAATTTTATGATTGGTTTATGTACTACAAACACTTGTGCATTAAGTCCCCATGGATTTTATGCTTTGTAAAAAAAAATATATCACTGAATAAGGCAGAAAATATACAGTACCTATCAAAAGTTTGGAAACATTACAATTGTTAAATGTTTTTGAAGTTTTCTGCTCACCAAGGCTGCATTTATTTAATAAAAAATGCAGTAAAAAAGTAATACAGTGAAATATTATCCAAATGTAAAGCAGCTGTGTGAATATATAGTAAAAAAGAAAAAAATCTTTCTTTCAGAAATCATTCTAATATGTTCATTTGATGCTCAAGAAACATTTATGATTATTATCAATGTTAAAAAAAAGAGTTGTGCTGCTTCATTTTTGTAGAAATCATGAAACTATTCAAACATTTGTGGTAAGATAAAAGAGAGAAATTAATACTTTTATTCATCAAACATGCATTAAATTGATCAAGTGGCATTTATAATATAACAAAAGATTTATACATGCTTTATTCAATGCAAATAAATGCTGTTCATTTAAATTTCTATTCATTAAAAAATCCTGAAAAATAAAATGCATCATGATTTCCACAGCTGTTTTCAATAATGATTATAATCATAAATGTTTCCTTTTCATCAAATGATCATATTAGAATGATTTCAGAAGGATAATGTGATACTGAAGACTGGAGTAATGATGCTGAAAATTCAACTTTGATCACAGGAATAAATTACACTTTACTATATCATTACAAATTAAAACATCTGTGAATATATTTCGCAATATTAATGTTTTAACTGTATTTTTTATTAAATAAGTGCAGCCTTGGCAAGCAGAAGATACTAAATAGACTGTCAGTTAGCACTGCATTATTCATATTCTTTATTGTCAATAAATACCATGAGATGGCTGGAAAAACACAAACCATATATTGTCGCAATCGTGTTTGTTGTCACGTTTCATCGGTCATAGCGATTATTTTTAATAACGCTGAATGCCTTTGGAACGTGACAGGGTTTTACTTCTACGAATCAGTTTTGTTTTTTCTTTGAGAGCGCGCCCTATGGCTTCGAGTATGAATTGGAGTGTTGCACGAGAGTGTTGGCACTCCATAGTGTTCAGATCGCCTCATTTTTGGATACGAATAAAATGACAGGTCATGTATAGATTATTTTGTGTCTTTGAATTTAAATCTAGATTTATTTACGTTGGCTTCAACGTAAACGAACGTCTAAGGTTATGTATGTAACCTCTGTTCCCTGAGAACAGGGAACGAGCGCTGCGTCTAGCTGGCGCTATGGGGAACGCCCTTGGCGTGACTGGTGTCTGAAGCTACTATCGAATCACGGCAAAGTCTTTGACCGACGTCAGCCCATGACGTCATCATCGTGCGACCCGGAAGTATAAAAGGGCGCCGTGCCAACACATACACATCTTCTCGTCTGAAGGGACTGTATGGCAGAAAGGCCCTGAAGCATGGCAACGCGACGCAGCGCTCGTTCCCTGTTCTAAGGGAACAGAGGTTACATACGTAACCTTAGACGTTCCCTTTCGAAAGGGAACTCTCGCTGCGTCTAGCTGACGCTATGGGGAACGATATACCAACGCCGCCATGCTGAGGGGAGTGTCTGCCATTGGCAGTGACAACTGTCAAACAAGTAATTCCATTGAAAAACCTGAGCGACTCCCCCTCAGGTCACACTGGGCTGACAGTGACAGCACTCCCTACGGTCATAGCCCAAGCTATACAACTAAACGGAACCCTAGCGCACTGCGCGGGGTCCCATCCAGACAGCTCGAAGGCCCGGGACAACTACTTCCACAGAAGGGGTCCTTTTAAGGGAATGTGGCTAGGGGACCCGAAGGAACCCCAGCCAGTCACTACTCGGGAAACCAGTTCTCCCGAGTGCCAACAGGGAGGCCTGACCTGGTGCCCTAAGTGTTATGGACACTTCGGTTTAGCCAACCCTGTCTGTTCACCAACAGAGCCTCTGGATGGTGCCCAGGGGGCATCCAAACTAAGGGACTGAAAAACTGGCAGTCCTACTTAGCCCGGAACTCAGAGACGGGTTATCCTAGAGAGCAATACTCAGCGTAGCGCTTTACAACCCTTGCTAGCGAGGGGAGTCTGCCTGCTCAAATCAAGGATCTACCAGGTGCTTGTGTTTCAAAGCAGTAGGGAGGCCGAAAGGGCCTAAGGACTGATCTAACAGGGAGGCCTCATGAGAGGCCTACGACCGTCTGACCAGGCTCAGGCGGTTGAGCGCTCATAGACGACCCTCATTGAGGGGAGCAGCTGAACCTGCCTGGCGGGTAACCTCCAGCTGTAGGCCCAACTACCACAAGTTCTCCACAGAGAACTGGTAATCAAAAAGTGCCTAGCTCAGGAACTTCAACTTCAAGGAGGCCCTGTGGGCCTACTACTTGATAGCGGGTTTTCCAGGGAGGCCTATAGAGGCCTACTACCTAACAGCAAGCCATGCTGGCAACCCGAGCATCCTGGCTCGGGACTCCATCCTCAGGGAGGCCTAGTGAGGCCTACTACCTGACAGCAATACCGCCAATTTTCAGAGCGTTCAAGCTCACTTCCAGGGAGGCCTAGGGAGGCTCCTACCACCTGCCAGCGAAGCATAGTCCCTTGCTGAGGTTACGTCTTGTTTTCTCAAGGAGGCCTAATGGAGGCCTACTACTTGACAGTCAAGCTACGCAGGCTAGCCGAGCATCCTGATTAAGGAACTCGTCCTCAAGGGAGGCCTATTGAGGCCTACTACCTGATAACCAGCCTTTAGGGAGGCCTGGAGAGGCCTGCCACCTGTTTGCAATTCGTGCTAACTGTTTCTTCAAATGACTGGGTCCCAGGAACGCCTTAGGGAGGCCTGATGGGGCCTACTACCTTGTTCGAGTGACCACAACCTGGGAGCTCACCCTCAGGGAGGCCTAGTAAGGCCTTAGAATTAACAGCAGGCCTTCAGGGAGGCCTGATGAGGCCTACAACCTGCCTCTGGGAGTGACCACAATCTGGGAGCTCACCCTCAGGGAGGCCTAGTAAGGCCTTAGAGTTAACAGCAGGCCTTCAGGGAGGCCTGATGAGGCCTACAACCTGCCTCTGGTAGTGATCACAACCTGAGAGCTCACCCTCAGGGAGGCCTAATAAGGCCTTACAACTAACAGCAGGCCTTCAGGGAGGCCTGATGAGGCCTACAACCTGATAGCCGGCAGGCTAGCTGTCCCGATGCGCACATCGGTACATACCTCCAGTGAGGCCTGGTCGAGGCCTTCCAACTGAAAATGCGCCTTGTTCAAGAGGCCTACTGAGGCCTACAATTGACAGCCGACCTTCAGGAGAGCGTAATTGCCCCTTTTTAACCTGATAGCCAGCTAGGCTAGTAGTACCTTGATGCCTCAGCATCGGCACCTGCCTTACTGGAGGCCTGATAATGCCTACCACTGTCACCGTACTCTTGAATCGGTGCAATCCTCCAGCGAGGCCTAACTTTAGAGGCCTGCTAACTGGGAACAAACATATGCAAAATGTGGGTTGTAGTAATATTAGACCCTACGGCTCGTCTTCATGGAGGCCTGCTGAGGCCTAACACATGATAGCTACCCATTGCTATGGGGACCCGTTCCAGGGAGGCTTGTAAAGCCTACAAGCTGTACGAGTTTCGCAAAGACGAGAAATAACTGCCAGACAAACAAACTGGCTGCTACTTAAACCAACGACTCTCAAATGAGAGGAGGCCTCCGATCCAAGTGGTGCACAACCAAAGGTGACGGTGCCTCAGCAACGCGCCTCCTTCATCCACATCCCAACTGACGCCGCAGCGCTCAGTCGTAACAGAGACAAACTAATCCAACCTGCAGTGGCTTAGGGAACCGAAGACACATAATAACCCTAAGCGGTAGACAAACACTCCATTCTATCAGAAAAGTGTGCTACCGCCTAGTAATCCGCAAACATTTCAAAGAAAAGAGCGGCGGCCTAAACACTACTCTCAATATGAGAGGAGGGCCCTTTTCTGATAACCATGCGCGGTGGCCTACCTGGCGCCATCTTGACCAACCAGGGAAAGCCAACACACGCTCACCTACACAGCCCAGAGACTGGTGCTGTTTTAAGCCTAACTAAGCAGGGGAAAGACAGTTCTCTCTGATGAATACCCAACTCTATACAGGAACCTGGGGTCTGTAAGAAATACATATTTTTAGTGTAACACACAAAAATGACCACTCTCACCTGCGGCATGCTGAGCGAAGACTCATTGTGCAGTTCTCACCACCATGTTCTACCGCCCTTGAATGCCTGAAAGGGGCGTTCTCACTGAGCAAGTCCGGGCGGGCCATCAGAACATAGTTCTACTCTATCATGGGCCCGCCTCAGGCCTGATGTAAGAAGCGCCTGGGTAAAAAAAAATAATCATAAAAAGACATTTAAAAAGGAAAAAGGAGAGGGCTAGGATGTAACCGCCCTCAAGGGAAGTGATCCATCACCAACGCCCTCTTTGAGAGCGTTTGTCCTGGATCATCTCCCTCAGATCCTTTTTCCCCGCGGGAATCCCGTCTCCTCTGTGCCCTGCTCCTCCAAGGAGGGGGGGCACGAGAGGAGACGCTAGCACTCTGGTCCTGCCTACGGTCCTCAGACCGTGAAGGACCAGGTCCCGCCTGCCTGGGTGGGGGCGCGGATCTCAGCGGTATGCATGTCTTAAATGCAGCTGAGCGCTCCTTCGCCTCCCTGAACTTTCCAACCACCGCCTCAACGGAGGTGCCGAAAAGTTCAGTAGGCGAAACCGGCGAATCGAAGAGAAAGCCCTTCTCTTTCTCCCCGATATCAGCCAGGCTCAGCCACAGATGCCTCTCCGTGACCACCATAGCCGCCATAGAGCGGCTGATAGCAGCAGCAGTCTGCTTGGTGGCCCGGAGAGAAAGATCTGTGGTGCGGCGCAGCTCAGCAACCGCCTCAGGGGACAGCCCGGCCCCCTGGTCGAGATCCTCCAGCAGGTCCGCCTGGTACGCCTGAAACACCGCCATGGTGTGAAAAGCAGCACCAGCCTGACCTGCTGCCGTGTATGCCCCTGCCATTAAAGCACAACGTGATTTAGAGAGGCAGAGTTTGAGCTCTCAGTGTTGATGCCCACGAAATGCGAGAAAAGTTCGCAAACTTTCCTCGCCAGTCGGTAGCCTCAACACATATCCATATTCCCCTATCCCCTCGACATCAGCGAAGTTAAAACGCTGATGTTGATGAATATTGGGTCGAATATGGATTCTTCCATGCCCTCTCGATCTCTGTAAGAAGATCAAGAAGGAATGGAAGGCTCATCTGAGCTGATGGTTTATGGCCAAGGAGAAATCGATCGTGCAATCTATCACGAGCGATCTCTCCTCTAACGCGCCAACATGGCAGCCGCAGCCTGCCTGCAGCGTGTTCCATAACATTCATCAGCTCAGCATACACGGTCAGGGTGGCTGAGAGGATTCATACCACTCTCACCAGCCATCCCTAAGAGCACTTGCTGATTAGTCTCGTTAGCCGCCAGATCGTCGCGACGATCGGCGAGCTGCATCTGAGAACCCATGATGTATGCCAACGCTCAGCCTCAGCATGAGCGGGACAGCATCATCCAGTCCCAGATGCCAAACTCTCTTCCCTCAGGAAAAAAGCCAGACTAGAGTGGAGCGATCTCAGATTGAAAACCGCTCACACTCACACACAAACAACTTCTAATGAACTTGACTGTGCATGCTCTTGATCCCAGGCAGTAAATACACACTTGTGTGTATTTAATAATTTTATTTGTTTTACCTTAACTCGTATAGCAGTTCAAACAGACAGTCCCTGAAGACGAGAAAGATGTGTATGTGTTGGCACGGCGCCCTTTTATACTTCCGGGTCGCACGATGATGACGTCATGGGCTGACGTCGGTCAAAGACTTTGCCGTGATTCGATAGTAGCTTCAGACACCAGTCACGCCAAGGGCGTTCCCCATAGCGCCAGCTAGACGCAGCGAGAGTTCCCTTTCGAAAGGGAACAATGCAGCAGCAGCAAAAGTGGCATTAATGGTAAGTGTTAAATTCACTTGTATTTATGTATATTGATACACCGTTTACTATTTCATGAAACTATCAAAGTTAACAAAACCCAAGTGCCACCGGCTCCTACAGGCCTATTATGTGAAGTGTAGGCTGGCGACATGGTTACGTGAAAGGACTTTATTATATTAACTTACCATTTTTTAATATTATGCAGCATTATAAGTCTCTTATGTTCATCAAGCCTGCATTTATTTGATAAAAAACAGCAATATTGTGAAATATTACTAAAATAATGTTTTTTCTTATAAATATAATATCATTTATTTCTGTCGATCACAGCTGGATTTTCAGCATCATTACTCCACTCTTCAGTGTCACATGATCATTCAGAAATCATTCTAATATGAGGATTTAATGTCAATGATGGAAACTGTGATACTCTTTTCAAGATTCTTTGATTAATAAAAAGTTAAAAAGAACATAATGTAATAATATTTCACAATATTAGGATACTGTTTTTTCTGTATTTTTGATTAAATAAATGCAGGCTTGATGAGCATATATATATATATATATATATATATATATATATATATATAATTATTGCCCCTTTTTTACATTTGAGCCCCTGCCCCTGAAGAACTCTCTGCACGGCCCTGTTAATACTATAGAACATATTTTTTTAATGGTCACAAAGCAAGTTCAAATGCAGAACCTACTCAGATCGATCTCAGACGCAGCATGTGACTTGTTCAAAATTGCAGCGCAAGCTTCCTGTCTCACATTACCTTAGAAAAAAAAACACTTCCTCCAGTTAAAAAACAACAACAGACAACATGAGCACTGTTATGAAAGTTGATCCAGACACATAAATATTATGTTATGTGTTAACATGAGACCTGTGATTTCTGTAGTGTTATATACACTCTTTTTTCGCATGTTATGAGTAAACCAAGAAGAGACACGATTTTTATTGATACATTTTTGTGAAGTACTTTTTATGTAATATGGGGAAAATGATTAATGAATGAAAATAATGACGCTGTTCATAGAAATAACATTGTGAAGAGAGAAAAAAGAAAAACAAAAAAACCTGGAGTATATGACAGCCTGTCCTCCTCCGAAAAACCACACCATAGGTCGTTTGTGCATGTTACGACCTATATTGACGTTTTGAAATGGAGCGCCCTCTAGCGGCCTGATGAATAACGACAGTCTCGTTCGTCGGGTGTGTCGTCATCAAATGCATTTTTATCGCGGTTGTCAATAAAAAATGCAATGAGAGGAAGGAGTGACCCTGAACCTCATAATCCAGGTGGGTTTTATTTAATGTTCTTTGTAAGTTATCTTTCTGATTTTCTGCAAGTCATGTGTAAGTGCAGTTTGACAAATCATTTGCAAAAGCCACTGAACGAATGAGATGTTACCATGGTAACTGTAACGTTAGCTCAATCCTGTTATTAAAAGCCCAGTGACCACAAAGCTTACCATATTTTTTACCACAGTAGCTATAGTTTTGTTGTGGTATTTGTATTTAAATAATAGTAACAAAGCATCATGCTTTTAACACTGTGGTTTTACTGTGGTATTTGTAGTTAAAACAGTAACTACTTATACAATGCTTTTACCACAGGAACTGTGGTTTCACTGTGTACTAGCTATTATAAAGCATGGTGACACAACACTTACAATGGTTTTACCTCAGTAACCATAGTTTTACTGTGGTATTTTGTAGTCAAAGCACAGTAACCACAACATTTGCCATGCTTTTACCACAGTAACCATAGTTTTAAAACTATAGTTACTGAGGTAAAAGCATTGCATGTGTTGTGGCTACTGTGTTTAACTTAAAACAGTACATAGTAAAAACTGTTACTGTGGCAAAACGATGGTATGTGCTGTGGTTACTGTGCTTTAACGACTTTACCACAGTAAATGGCTACTGTGGTACAAGCATTGCAAGTGTGGTGGTTACTGTGCTTCAACAATCTACAGTTACGTTGGGAGAAGCATGTGCTGTGCTTTACTACACTTGGTAGAGCAATAGTTACTATGGTAAAAACATGGTAATGTTAAACCTGTGGACTTTTAACATGATCCCTTTCCCACCACAGGCGAATTTCAAATGAATATTACAATAAAAAATACTAACTATGCTGGCGTCCGTTTGAATGATTTGAACACCACGGTGCTTGAAATAATCGGACAAAATGCGTTAGGTGTGGAAAAACAACACCTTATTTCATTCATAAATACGGGACGATCAACTACTTTACGGGATGGATGGAACCCCTACCTGTATGTGTCTTGAAGTCATCCATAATCCAAGATCCATATTTTATAGAAATAAACCAGGAATAAACCGAGAGAGTTTAACATAAATAGCAGGTAGACAGAAAACCCACATTGCATTGAGGTGAGAGTTTCTGTGAGTGACATATCTCCAGCTGCCAGTAGCGGCGCTAATATAGAGAACGCTTGTTTGGGTCGTATTTAAAGGTCACAACCTTTATGGTCGTATGGGTTGGAGGACTTGTTGGTATATGATTAAGGGCTGGTTTTGTTGGCCATGTGTTTATGTAAGCTAATATAGACCACATCCAGAATAAACTACCTAGAGAAATCATTTTCATTACAGCTCATAGAGGTTTGAGCAATAAATAGTGGTAAGAGACCTATTATTCAAAGTTTTTTTTCTTTGGAGAGGAAGTGGAAACACCTTGTGGTTTAGTGACTCTGAGCTGAGACCTCAGTTTGATCGACACCACAGACGACAGACACAATGGAGAAAGCCATTTTCTTCTGTGTATTTTCTTATTGGATTATGCAAAACACATCCAGTGGTAAATATATACTATCTCAAACATTCATGACATATCA